>NC_041399.2:18552554-18872554 GCF_900747795.2 Erpetoichthys calabaricus
TGTTGACTTAACTAGGTAGGCATCCAAATAAACAAACTTCAGTTAGCATGTTGGATTTGTGGACACAACAAGGCGGACTCACTGTGTTTGAATGTCAATGCCAATATCAGTTGACCAATTCACTTTGTCATCATGATTGCTTGATTCCCATTCCCATGTTGCCATTCACTCTTGTAACCTTAGACCCTCTGCCTCCATCCATCCACCTGACCATCCCTCTCGCCTGTCTAACCACCATAGGGAGCAGAGCATTCAGCCGTTCTGCTCCCAAGTTCTGGAACTCACTACCTACTGAGTTTAGAAATACTGAATCATTCTCAACTTTCAAGTCAAGTAGAGCTTTATTGTCATCCTAACAATATACTTACAGTACACAGTGGGACGAAATATCATCCTCCAGAGTCAAAAGGTGCAGTACACAAGATATATATATATAACTAAAAAACATATACAGTATTAAGTAGTATTATGTAATCCAGAGAGTGTGTGGAGTAAAGAGTCCAGTGTGGAGGAGGGCAGCATGGTGTTCAGGAGCCGGACTGCTTGGGGAAAGAAACTATTGCACAATCTCGCAGACCTGCTCCTGATGCTGCAGAGTCGTCTTCCAGATGGAAGAGGAGTAAACAGTTGGTGGGAGGGGTGGTGGGGGTCAGCCATGATGCTAGTGGCTTTATGAAGGCAGCGTGAGGTGTAGATCTCCTGCAGACTGGGTAGAGAGCTGCCAATGATGCACTCAGCAGTCCGCACAATCCTCTGAAGGGCTTTGCGGTCGGAGGCATGGCAGTTTCCATACCAGACTGTAATACAGCTGGTCAGGACGCTCTCTATGGTGCCTTTGTAGAAGGTGGTAAGTATGGGTTTAGGGAGGTGCACCTTCTTCAGTCGTCGCAGGAAGTAAAGATGCTGCTGGGCTCTTTTTGTAAGATAGTTGGTGTTTTTAGTCCAGGACAGGTCCTCTGTGATATGAACACTGAGGAACTTGGTGCTCTTCACTCTCTCTACTGTGACGCCATCAATGTTGAGTGGGAGATGGACAGCCTTTGTCTTCCTGAAGTCAACAATCCACTCTTTTGTCTTTTCAACATTAAGAGACAGATTATTGTCTTTACACCAAAGTGCCAACCGTTCCACCTCTTCTCTGTATGCCGCATCATCGTCGTTCTCAATGAGTCCCACTACTGTAGTGTCATCGGCAAACTTGATAATGTGGTTTGTGTCAGAGTTGGAGGTGCAATCACGGGTCAACAGCGTGAAGAGTAGCGGGCTCAGCACACAACCCTGGGGGGCACCTGTGCTCAGTGTGATGGTGTTAGATCTTATATTCCCAATCTGTACTGTTTGAGGTCTTTCAGTGAGAAAGTCCAGAATCCAGTTGCAGGTGGAGGTGTTGAGTCCGAGCAGATCCAGCTTACTGATCAGCTGCCTGGGGATGATAGTATTGAATGCTGAGCTGAAATCAATGAACAGCATTCTTACATGTGCATTGCGGTGACCCAGATGTGACAGGATCAGGTGGAATACCATTGAAATTGCATCGTCAGTTGATCGATTTGATTGATATGCAAACTGTAGAGGGTCCAGTTTGAGGGGCAGCTGATTCTTTATGTGACTCAAGACTAACCGCTCAAAGCACTTCATAATGATTGGAGTGAGTGCCACTGGGCGGTAGTCATTGAGTTCCGAGGCTGTAGCTGTCTTTGGGACAGGTCTGATGATGGTGTTTTTAAAACATTGTGGCACAACAGCTTGGCTCAGGGAGATGTTGAAGATGTCCACTAGGACATCAGTCAGCTGGTCAGCACAAGCTCTGAGCACACGTCCAGGTATGTTATCTGGTCCAGCAGCTTTGTGTGGGTTGACCCTGATGAGAGTCCTTCTCACACTAGCTACAGACAGGGACAGAACTTGATTGTCTGACGAGGGGATGGTGTTTCATGCTGGTTTATTGTTCTGTGTCTCAAACCTGGCATAGAAGGTGTTAAGAGCGTCTGGAAGAGAGGTGTCATTAACACACATATGCGGTGGGGCTTTATAATCCATGATGGTTTGGATGCCCTGCCACATTCGACGAGAATCTCTTGAGCAGATGAAGTGAATATGTTTCAAATGTAAACTTAAAACCCATCTGTTTAAAATGGCTTTTTTTTATGATTACCGTGACTTTGTTTGGTTTAAATTTTTATATTCTCTGTATTTTCTGATGCTTTAAGTTTTGCTTATAATGTGCTTGTTTTATTTATTGTTTGTTCTATGTCCCTGCGTGCTTAGAAAGGCACCTTGTATAAATAAAAACAAATCTATTATTAATCGAGCAGTGGTACAGTTTCAGTTTCTTCGAAACTTGCCTTTGTGTCTTTCACTTTGTCGTATAAATAGTATAGGAATTGTGAACAAATTTGACCTCAAGATCTTGACGAATCTTGACGTTTTAGACCATTTTTGAAGTGATGTCTGTCTGTGTGTAAACACAATAACTTGAAAACGCCTTGACCTCGGTCAGTGAGATGTTGTACACGCTACTTGGTCATTTCTTCCATGTGTCTGTGGTTTTCTGTGTAAAGAAAAATTTCCTAATGTTTGTGCGAAATTTACCCTTAACAAGTTTCCAACTGTGTCCCTGTGTTCTTGATGAACTCATTTTAAAATAACAGTCTCGATCCACTGGACTCATTCCCTTCATAGTTTTAAACACTTCAATCTTGTCACCTCTTAATCTTCTTTTTCTTAAACTGTAAACCCTCAGCTTTTCTAATCTTTTCTCATAACTCACCCCCTGTAGCCCTGAATCAGCCAAGTCGCTCTTCTCTGGACCTTCCCTAGTGCTGCTATGTTCGTTTATACCCTGGAGACCAAAACTGCACACAGGACTCCAGATGAGGCCTCACCAGTGTGTTATAAAGACTTGAGCAGAACCTCCTGTGACTTGTACTCCAAACATCAGGGACCTGACCTTCTGTTAGCTTTCATAATTGCTTCTGTATACTGGTAGTTGATAGTGTTGAGTCCATTACATCTCCTAAATCCTTCTCATAAGGATGTGTACTTCTGATTTTCAGACCACCCATTGTGTATTCAGACCTCACATTTTTACTTCCTATGTGTAATTCTTTACATTTTCTGACATTAACTTTCATCTGCCACATATCTTCCCAAGCCTGTATGCTGTCCAAGTCCTTTTGTAATGATTCAATGGATTCTCGTTGGTCTGCCAATCCACCTAGCTTTGTATCATCTACAAACATATCCAGCTTGTTACTTATATTCCTATCTAAATCATTTACTGTATACAGCATGTATTAAAACTAGCAATGTCTCTAGCAGTGACCCCATGTTGGGTCACTGGTAAGGTTCCTCTTACCATCACCCTCTGCTTCCTGTGTCTGAGTCACATCTGCACTCATCTACACACCACACCCTGAGCTCCCACTTCTTTTAATTTGATACCTGACATCTCATGCGGCACCTTATCAAATGCTTTCTGGACGTCCAGATAAATAATATCATCTGCTCCACTTTGATCACATCCTTTTTGTTACTTCCTCGTTGAATTCCAGCATGTTAGTAAAACACAACCTCCCTCTTCAGAACCCATGCTGGCTGTTCAGTAAAACTTCTGCTCTTGCCAGGTGTTGCTCAATCTTTTCTTTAATAATTCCCACTATTAATTTTCCTGTGATGCATGTTAAACTTACTGGCCTAAAGTTGCTTGGATCCGCCCTGTCACCCTTTTTATATAATGGGATGATATTTGCCATTTTCCAGTCATTTTGGAATTTCCCCAGTGTGCAGTGACTTCCTAAAATATGTATCAATCATTTATATCTGTACTCACTAACCTCCTTAAGAACTAGAGGATACATTTTATCTGGTCCTGGTGATTTGTTTGATTTCAGCCTGTTTAATCCGAGCAACACATCTCCCTCTAGTTCTAGAGTTTTCATAAAGTTGCAGAAAGAATACAAAAATTCTTTTTTTTGTTTTTTTGCAGCATGATGTTATTTCATCCACTAGATGACAGCAGAATACTGTAGTGGTTATTCTGGTTTAACACTGTCAAGCAGATCATTACACGTCACCACAGCTTAACTGTAAGTGTAGGCCCGAGTCACGCTCGGTGTTAACACCAAGGAGGTTAAATCCTGTCTCAGTGGTGTCTGGTGTTTGGGCTGCGCATTCCTCCTCACTTTTACTCTGGTAGTTTTCTTTTTACATTTTTATTAGAGCAAATGTTTTTGGTGTGGTTGGGGGCTAGTATTTTTATTGTTGTTATGGTCTTTAATGATGTTTTCTCCTGACTGTTTATTTTAGGAGAAGCCTATTGGTCTTATTATGTCCAACATAGTAATAATACAGTGATCCCTCGCTATATCGCGCTTCGCCTTTCGCGGCTTCACTCTATCGCGGATTTTATATGTAAGCATATTTAAATATATATCGCGGATTTTTTGCTGGTTCGCGGATTTCTGCGGACAATGGGTCTTTTAATTTCTGGTACATGCTTCCTCAGTTGGTTTGCCCAGTTGATTTCATACAAGGGACGCTATTGGCAGATGGCTGAGAAGCTACCCAACTTACTTTTCTCAATCTCTCTCTTGCGCTGACTTTCTCTGATCCTGACGTAGGGGGTGTGAGCAGGGGGGCTGTTCGCACACCTAGACGATACGGACGCTCGTCTAAAAATGCTGAAAGATTATCTTCACGTTGCTACCTTCTGTGTGCAGCTGCCTCGTGAAGCGACATGCTGCACGGTGCTTCACATACTTAAAAGCTCAAAGGGCACGTATTGATTTTTGACTTTGTTTTTATCTGTCTCTCTCTCTCTCTCTCTCTGCTCCTGACGGAGGGGGTGTGAGCTGCCGCCTTCAACAGCTTTGTACCGGCGGTGCTTCGCATACTTAAAAGCCAAACAGCCCTATTGATTTGTTTGCTTTCCTCTCTTGCCTGAAGAAGGGGCCTGAGTTGCCTCGAAAGCTTGCATATTGTAATTTTTTTAGTTAGCCAATAAAAGGTGTCATTTTGCTTGGCTTTTCTCTACTCTCTGTTTCTGACAGTCTGTGCTCCTGACGCGCACTCCTTTGAAGAGGAAGATATGTTTGCATTCTTTTAATTGTGAGACGGAACTGTCATCTCTGTCTTGTCATGGAGCACAGTTTAAACTTTTGAAAAAGAGACAAATGTTTGTTTGCAGTGTTTGAATAACGTTCCTGTCTCTCTACAACCTCCTGTGTTTCTGCGCAAATCTGTGACCCAAGCATGACAATATAAAAATAACCATATAAACATATGGTTTCTACTTCGCAGATTTTCTTATTTTGCGGGTGGCTCTGGAACGCAACCCCCGCGATGGAGGAGGGATTACTGTAATACATTTTATTGATGAGTATACAGCCTTTCCCATGCTCATCTTTCTTACTCATTAATTTTATTCAAATTTCAATAAATATTTGATCACATCCTGTTGTGCTTGTGTGCTCATCCAATGACACGTATGGCAGTGACTCCTGTATTGTGCCCAATTCTTCTAGGAAGGATAAGGAGGAACAGAAAATGGATGGATGAGTACAAGGTAATCCACCTGAAGCTAAGCATTTTTGGGCTTGGCCAATATTTGGATTGAATACCATGTAGGAAAAGCTTGGTTTGCTGCTGGAATATATGTTAGAGAGATTAGCAGGGGGCGCTTATCCTGTGCTCTGAATTTGTATTCCAATGCCCCCAGTGCATTGATGGGGGACCCTTTGCTGTAAAAATGGTGCCATCTTTAGGATGAGATGTAAAACCAAGGGCCTGACTCTCTGTGGTCATAAAAGATCCCTGGGCATTCTTTGTAAAGAGTAGGATGTTCTGTATCTCGATGTCCTGGCTAAATCACCCACCATGGCCTAGTGATTCTGGCCCCCTAATCATTCCGTGTTTCCAATTGGCTAACTATCTTTTTCACCACTTAAACACCTAATAGCTAATGTGTGGTGAGAGTACTGGCGCAATAATGGCTGCCGTTGCATCTTCCAGATTCGTGCGTCACATTTTTGGTGGTAGAAATGATGCCCCCCACCCACTTGCAGCATAAAGTGCTTTGAATAGTGAGAAAAGTGCTATGTAAATGGTGTCACGTGCATGCGCACATGGGAGGAAGGTTAAAGGCTCTAGTAAATGTAATCACCCGCCTTGCCAGAGGTTGGTACTGTTTTCTGATCCTTTCTCTTTCTCTCCCTCTGCAGATCAGGTGATTGACACCCCTTATCATTACTGATGTTATCTCCGGTGTCCATCTATCTGTATCCGGACCTTCCTGCCATCTATCATCATAACTCTGAACACCATCTACCTGCTTCAGTTCTGTTTTGGACTCCCCATTGGAAAACCTTACTGCTCAAAGATTGATCTCTGATGGCTCATAAGACTTTAAAGAGATTCCCATCTACTATATTGCCAAAAGTATTGGGACCCCCCTCCAAATCATTGAATTCAGGAGTTCCAATCACTTCCATGGCCACAGATGTATAGCATCAAGCACCTTGGCATGCATACAGCTTCTCCAAACATTTGTGAAAGAATGGGCCGCTCTCAGGAACTCAGTGAATTCAAGCCTGGTACTGTGATAGGATGCCACCTGCAAGAAGTCCATTTGTGAAATTTCCTCGCTACTAAATATTCCACAGTCAACTGTTAGTGGTATTACAACAAAGTGGAAGCAATTGGGACCAACAGTAACTCAGCCACGTAGTGGTAGGCCACGAAAAATCACAGAACAGGGACAGTGCATGCTGAGGTGCGCAGAAGTCGCCAACTTTATGCAGAGTAGATAGCTACAGACCTCTAAAAGCTCAAGAACAGTGCAGCATAGAGAGAGCTTCATGGATTGGGTCTCCATGGCCAAGCAGCTGCACCCAAGCCTGACATCACCAAGTGCAACTCAAAGCGTCAGATGCAGTGGTGTAAAGCCCACCACCACTGGACTCTAGAGCAGTGAAGACGCGTCCTCTGGAGTGACAATCGCACAATCTGATGGACGAGTCTGGGTTTAGTGGTTGCCCAGAGAGCGGTACTTGCCTGACTGCATTGTGCCAAGTGTAAAGTTTGGTGGAGGGGGGGATTATGGTGTGGGGTTGTTTTACAGGGGTTGGACTTGGCCCCTTGGTTCCAGTGAAAGGAACTCTTAATGCTTCAGCATTCAAAGCCATTTTGAATAATTTCTTGCTCCCAACTTTGTGGGAACAGTATGTGGATGGCAACATGACTGGGACACACACTGGTGCACAAAGCAAGGTCTATAAAGAAATGGAGGAGCTAGTTTGATGGGGAGGAACTTGACTGGCCTGCACAGAGCCCTGACCTCAAACTGATAGAACACCTTTGGGATGAATTTGAGTGGAGACTGCGAGCGAGCCAGGCCTTCTCGTCCAACATCAGTGCCTGACCTCACAAATTCTCTCTCCTGGTCACAAATTCCCATCAACACACTCCTACACCTTGTGGAAAGCCTTCCCAGAAGAGTTGAAGTTGTTATTGCTGCAAAGGGTGGGCCAACTCCATATTAAAGCCCATGTATTAAAAATGGGATGTCATTAAAGTTCATGTGTGTGTAAAGGCAGGCATCCCAATACTTTTGGTAACTAGGGGGCTTCGCTCACCTACCCCCGGGTTTGGTTTACCGGATATACAATTTAAAGAGATTATTTTCATGGGAATTGTTTCATATGCATTATTTTCACTTTTACTTTATGTTCTTTATTTGGTTAAATATCTTTCTCGCAGGACATATAACGCTGCTCGCGTTGTGAATGGGGGGCGGCTGAACTCACGCTAAGGAGATGCCATTCATTCAGCTGCTGTTCTTTAGGCTGCTGCTGCTGGCGAGCTGCGTGTTCTGATTGTCTCACTGTGTGTCGATCATTTAAAAGCCTGTACAGCAACTGTCTTTTTGCCACTCCGTGTCTCTGCCGCTCGCGTTGTGAATGGGGGTTGGCTGAACGCACGCTAAGGAGAAGCGGTCGGATCATCTGCTGGCTGCTTGCTGCTGCTGCTGGCGAGCTGCGTGCTCTGCTTGTCGTTGTTTTAAGAGCTCGGAGCATATGATGTCTGTCTGCCAAAAGCATACCAACAACTGCTTGGTTAGATGTCCGTGAACTTGTTTTAAATGTTGTCTCATGGCCTTGTCTCACATGACATTAAAGTGTATCTCGCGGGACGACAAATTGTCTTCCGAGAAGATCTCGTCAGTCTCCCTCCTTCCCAAGATTTTTTTTTTTTTTATAATAGAGAGATATAGTAAAGAAATTCTCATCTGTGGTTCATTTAAGAATCTGTGTTGTCACAGAAGTTTCTGCTAAACTTCCATAAGAGACTTAGCTTCAGACAAAAAGGAGACTTGAGATACAGCTGAGTCAAAATTGAGAATTTGGTTTGAAGAGCATGTTAGGGTTTGTGAGATGTCTTTCTAGTCTTGTTTTCATCTCTTTCAAGACTTCAGATTTTTCCTTATTGTTGGACTGCTGCCTTATTCCAAAGTGACTTAGAACATCTGAGATGTGAGCTGTTCCATTTCTTTTGTTTTTCCGGTTAGATCACAAGGAGGTGAAGTGACTTGTTTTTGGTCACACACTGGTGTCAGTAGTGGGATTTGAACTCACAACCTCAGTGTATGCAGTCCAACATCTTAACTGATGTCTGCTTTTTCTTCCACAGTGACTATGATTGAATTAGAGCAGAGCAACATACATTAGATTACCTAATACTACAGTGTAGGGCCATTAAGCCGCGGTGATTGGGGTCCAAACTGCTTAACCGTGGCTTAGGTGGTCCACAGCTTAAATATTTTTTGATAATGCATAAATCTTCTGCTGCTACAGTGTCTGCTGACTTAATCTCGCCATTGATCTTTACTTGTGAAATGCCGTGTCGCTGTTTCCACCTTTTCAACCAGCCACTTGAAACTGTAAACTCAGGATCTGCATCGGGACCATGAATTTCCTTGTATAATTTTTCTGCCTGCACTTGGATGACTGGACCAGAAATAGGGATACCATTGTTTCTAGCCTCACAAAATGCATTAAAAGTTGCTTTGTCTAATTCTGGATCTTTTGTTGTTCTGGCTCTCTTGCGTCTTAAACCACCTTCATCAAGCTCATCAAGAAATGTTCTTAATTTGTTTTCATCTTTGATCCATCCGCATAGTGTTGACTCAGGTACCCCTAACTCTCTGCTTACTTTAATGCGAGTTTCGCCATTTCGTATTCTTTCGGTGACATCCAGCTTTTGCTGAACATCATATGAAGCGTGTTTACATTTATTACTCATGGTGTAAAAATTTTTAAAGCAAATATGATGTGCTCGCTATAGATTCAAAAACTGAAGTGATTTACGTTGGGTTTGTGACTCATATTTATACAATTTCAAGTTTTATCAGATTATCGAATAAAAAATAATACTTTAAATACAAGTCGATTTTTTGCGGAAAATCAAAATTATATAAAAAATTATATATGGCAATTAAAAATATATATATTACTGAGCACACAATGCTAATACTTTCAAATTGGAAAATAAAAATATCAGGACACAACTTGGAAGATGTTGCCCATTGTGTGACTTTGCTGAGATCTCTGCTGAAATTGAAGAACGGACACTTGTGACGATGCTGGGGGATTTTTTCCTTGGGAGAAAATTCTGAGAAGCGTGAGACAAAAAGAAAATGTCTCCATTTGATGTCATTTGGATCCCATTGCTGTCCAGGAGTAACCAAAGCCATGCTAAGAAGCTCTCTTTGTTGGTTTTTAATCCCTATGGGTTGTGTCTGCCAAGATGTCACTTCAATGATTTGCATGTTTATTTTCCTCAAACCTTTCAAATTACATGGGGTCACCATGGTGGTACCCCAACTCTTTATCTGTGCTCCTTGTATCATTTTACAATGTAAAGAATGATGATGATGAAGTTTAATTTTAATTATATGCATGTGACCCACCTTCTCTGAACTTGACTTTTCATCTTAACAAATGTCTGCCATTTGCTACATTTAGCTGATCAGATTTACTGGCTTCAAGAATTCATGGGATTGATGATCTCAGCAGGTTTTCCTGACGTCTTAATGTTTTAAAGGCAAAGCAAAGTCCCTCAGCGTCCAGCTAGATGTTTCCCTTTACAAGAATAGACTTGCCTACAGTCCAAGGGCAGTCATCCATCTTATTTTGACCTTCTGAGCTCCCTTTGTCACAAAAGCCTGCAACATTGCTGTTCGCTTTCTTTTCTTTGCTATCCGGTGAAGTCATGTTAAAGAGGCTCGTGCAACAAATTAATACGTGGCTGCTCTATTTTGTCCCAAGCCGCTGAGGCAGCTAAATCAACTCTGCGTGTGATGACGGCTCTAAGCCAGCCGTAATAAGATTTTCATTGGGCTATCCTTATCTTGTTATTATAATTAATAAGTCAAGCTGTCCAGTCTTTTCCTACATTGCAAGCCCCTGGGGAATTGGCATGGCAGGGCAGACATTAGCATTGCCGCTTCACAGTTTGATTTTTCATTCTAATCACTGTCTAATGTTCAGATGGTTTGCCCCTTCTTCGCATGGGATTTCTTTGGCTGCTTTGTTTTCATTGCTCATAGTCCAGAAAATATGCTGATTTGGTTATTTGTCAACCCTTCCATGACTTTGGGTGTCTGCATACGTCATAGGTTAATTAATTTTTTCTTCCTGCTGCCACTGTCTTCCTATGACCAGTGCCCCTCATACCTTCCCCACTAACTATATCTATCTATCTATCTATCTATCTATCTATCTATCTATCTATCTATCTATCTATCTATCTATCTATCTATCTATCTATAGGCCAAAATTGCTCTACAGCATGCAGCCATTTTCAGAAAGACATAAATTGGCAAACATGCAACTGTGAACCAACTAGTTCAGAAGTTAAAGGCAGCTATTAACAAAGAACAGTCCATGAACATTTTTTTTTTTACACAGAATTAAGTTTAAAAGTTTTGACTCATGGAGCATTGTCATTTTTACTTTCTCATATATGAAGTACAGGGAAAGTATTGTAAACGTCCAAAGATTTGATGTTGAGATTTTCATGAATCTAATTTCTCGTATACAAAGTGTAGGGGAAGTATTGGAATCCTCCAAAAATTCCATTTCGAGATTTTACTGAATCCCTGAGTCCAAAATACTATTTTTGGAATTGTATGTGTGTGTATGTAAAACATGATAACTTGAGTACGCTTTCACTTAGGTCAACCAAATTTTGCAAACAAGTATTAGGTACAGAATGTAGCTTTCTATCAACTTTTGGGCTATTTCTGTTAACCGAAAGTGGTACTTTACCTTTTATTCATGCACCTGCAGAGTTCGTCATTCCGCGTAAACCGTTATTAAAGAAAGCTAAGTTATTTCTCCTATGTGATTTCTTACCGCCGTATCACTAAGGTAGGGGTATCTCCTTTTAATATCATTACCTGAAACTACAGTATATAGATAATGTAACACGCCACAATTACAAAAGAACTTATTCCAACAATGGAGCTAATGCCCCCTGCTGGATACACAGGGTAAGGGCTCCACTGCCAAGGAAACTTGCTTAGCCACTAATAACACAAGCAAGGCAAGCACATCAGCAAAACAAATCCTCCTAGGAGAGAGATGGAAAGATGCAAGGAGTAGTTCCTTTCAATTACCTGACATCTCTACATTTCAGTCTCTTTTCTGATGATTTCAATAGTTTCTTTTTACAGCATGGGCTTACACAGCTAGCAATAAATAAATAAATATGAAGTCTTATTAGAGATTAAAGCAAGATTAGAAGAAGATTTCACAAAATAGCACATTTCTCAAAGCAAATTCTCGATTTTGACTCGGTTTTACCTCCATTGTATCTTAATCCTAAAGGATCTTCCTCAAAACATCTGTGAGAAAGTTTCTTCAATGAAACATAAATGAGAATCTGTTAACTTTCATGAGGCATCCAAGATCAACCTTCGAGTGGTAACATTGTCCTGTGAGTCCTAATCACAGCATACCAGCATTTTCTGGCATCACTTTAGGTTGTCACTAGTTACTTATCATGTAATTACCTGTTGTGAAGCCCAGGGGTGCGTACAGCTACCCTAACCCGACACAGACAAGCAGAGAAACGAAGTTGGGGACACACTTTCTCTGCTCCTCACAGAACAGTCCGTAAAACACCAAAGATATTCCAGCCCAATAGCCTTTCCTGTTTCTTCTTCTCCACCTCCACTCCTCTCCCAACAAGCTTCGTCCACCTCTTCCCGACTCTGGCTCCCTGAGCAGTGGCAGCTAGCTGTTTTTGTAGGACACCCAGAAGGACTCCAGTTGTCCAACAAGCCTCTTCTGGCAGCATTTCCAAGCTCGGGCAAGGTCCAGGTGCCCTCTGGTGGTGGCCACTGGCCCCAGCAGGGTTGAGCTTCCATGCTCCAAACCTGCGTTCACGCTGCAAACTATGGGGAGTGCCCTCTCACATTCCGGGGGAGACAGTGTCCAGAATAAGCCCTCTCACCTGGTCCTTCTGTGCCAAAAGCATCTCGCCCAGGTAAGGGCCCTGGTGGTCCGCCACACTATATAATTACAGAGTAACTGGGTGTTAGCCCCGGTGGTTTGCCACACTGTATAATTACAGAGTAACTGGGTGTTAGCCCCGGTGGTCCGCCCCACTGTATAATTACAGAGTAACTGGGTGTTAGCCCCGGTGGTCGGCCACACTGTATAATTGCAGAGTAACTGGGTGTTAGCCCCGGTGGTCTGCCCCACTGTATAATTACAGAGCAACTGGGTGTTAGCCCCGGTGGTCCGCCACACGGTATAATTACAGAGCAACTGGTTGTTATTACCTTGTATTTACTGTGTAACACAATGTAATGCTGTGAATTGCACTGAACTGTAATTTATATTCCACAATTTATATACATAGGTATTTATTAAAATTATGGAATAACAATTACAATTGATTATTTAATTATAGCATTACACTGTATTACACAGTAGGTACAAAGTAATAACCTAAGTATGTAGTTATTCTGTAATTGTACAAGTAATTACATGGTAAACACGACATCATTAGGGACACCTAATCTAAAGTGATGCCCATTTTCTTTGGACTTCATGGCTCAGTTTTCATCCTGCCATGCAGTGTGAGTTGTGGGACCTCATAGACACAGGTGTGTGCCTTTCCAATCCATTCAGTTTGACACAGGTGGACGCCAGTCACATTCCGGAAACATCTCAAGGAGAACTAAAGCAAACACAATGCACCTGAGCATAATCTGGAGTGCTACAGCAAAGGGTCTGCAGACATACAGAAAGGAGAGATTTCAATTTTTAATGTTTCATAAATTTTCAAACCTTTCTGAAAAGATGTTTTCACGTTGTCATTGTTGGGTGTTGAGTGTCAATCGATGGGCAAAAATGGCAAATGTGTCCATTTAAAATTAAATGTACAACACCATAAAGTGGGCAGAAAGTGAATATGTTTTGAATCCCCTGTGCCAACAATGGATGCCTTCCATGCCCTAGAGCTGAGCCGACTTGTCTCTAGCACCTTCCCCTGTCGCCTGCCCCAAAGTCAAGCAGAACTCAAGATGTTAATATTTAACGCATTGATGTGCCATCCTGGAGAAGTTGGACTACCTGTGCCAGCTCTGTAGGGTCCAGGTATGGCCTCATGATACCAGTAGTGACACTGACCGTAGCTAAATGCAAAACGAGTGAAAAAACCATATGAGGAGGGAAAAATGTCAGTGGTCTCCACATGTTAAACCATTCCTGTTTTAGGGGTCATCTCATTGTTGGCCCTCTAGTGCACCAAAGCAGCTGAAACTGATGAACAAGCCCCTCTGCTACTTAACTGAGCAGATCAATAGCCCAGAAGTTTCATTGACTTGATGCTATACTCGGATATAAAAGGGTTCCTTTCATTTTTTTCAACAGTATACTTTCAGTATGAATGTAGCTATGTGTGTTCTTGTATTTTCTGTGTTTATTGAAGGTTATCAACCTACTCCTGTTCCTCTTGTTACTGTTGCTCTTTCAACTTGTTCATCTTTAAAGCATCAAATTTTGAAACGGAAGAGTGATTCCATGCATTCTCTTTTATCGACTAAAGACTTTATTCAAGTTTGGGCAGACGTTGATTCAGCAAACCCAGATAACTTGGCAGCACGTCTATTAAAATGTGTTGTACGGCAGGCAGTATGAAGCACAGAATTTTCGCATTTGGTTTTATTGCAGGTCATTTTTAATCACAGGCAGAATCATCACAAGTCAAACAACAAGTCAGAAGTGTTGGGCAGGCCTAATCATCAAAGAATGTGTGTGTCGCTCTGTTATTGCAGAGTGTTTATGGGATCACTGAAATGGGGAGAGGACCACCGCACACTACAGAGGTTATTGTTATAAGACCAGATGGACAATCTCCTAAAGCGAGAGAGATAAATAAGAGGAAAACCACTTGGGAGACGGACTAGCAAAGCAACGTCGCTTTAAGATTCCAGGCAATCGATCAATCTCACAGGGTGTTTAGTATTAAGGGCAGCACTTAGAGACGGCCATATTAGCAAGGACAAATTGCCCCTGTCCACGTTTACAAGTAGACCATTCGTCACCTTGATGAGTTCAGTTTCAGGAGTTGTGCTGAGATCTGTATATGCCAAAGTCAAGTGCATCCCACCTGCAGTCTGTGAAAGGATTATTAGTTACTTCCAGTCTAATTTAACGCCAGAAACGAAATAAGAACTCAGAGGAGTCAAGCTGCTTGAATTATTTCAAAACTGCAAGTTAATGAGGGTTGAGCTAAAGCAGGCATTCCAAACCAGGAGTAAACTGCTCAGTGGGTAAAAAAAAGAAAGAGGAAGTCGCGAAGATCTCGATTGGTCCCCAAAGACAACATTTAGACTTGCTCTTTCAACATTTGCACCAAGAATCTTCCAAAATTGTCGGTGAAAAGCTAGAAGAAGGGTCTCCCTGATTGATGGGTTCTCCTCGACTGGGTGTGATTCGTTCCAGTGCACTGGTATCCACTCATTATTAGTGGATGATGAAACATGCCCTCGACTCTCTGCAGTTCGCATACCAGGAGAAGGTGGGAGCGGAGGATGCCATCATCTATATGCTACACCGATCCCTCTCCCACTTGGACAGAGGCAGTGGTGCTGTAAGAATTATGTTTCTGGACTTCTCTAGCGCCTTCAACACCATCCAACCTCTGCTCCTCAGGGACAAGCTAATAGAGATGGGAGTAGATTCATACCTGGTGGCATGGATCATGGACTATCTTACAGACAGACCTCAGTATGTGCATCTCGGGAACTGCACGTCTGACATTGTGGTCAGCAACACAGGAGTGACACAGGGGACTGTACTTTCTCCGGTCCTGTTCAGCCTATATACATCGGACTTCCAATACAACTCGAAGTCCTGCCATGTGCAAAAGTTTGCTGATGACACTGCTATCATGGGCTGCATCAGGAGTGGGCAGGAGGAAGAGTATAGGAACTTAATCAAGGACTTTGTTAAATGGTGCAACTCAAACCACCTACACCTGAACACCAGCAAAACCAAGGAGCTGGTGGTGGAGTTTAGGAGGACCAGGACCCTCCTGGACCCCGTGATCATCAGAGGTGACTGTGTGCAGAGGCTGCAGACCTATAAATACCTGGGAGTGCAGCTGGATGATAAACTGGACTGGACTGCCAATACTGATGCTCTGTGCAAGAGAGGACAGAGCCGACTATATTTCCTTAGAGGCTGGCGTCCTTCAACATCTGCAATAAGATGCTGTAGATGTTCTATCAGACGGTTGTGGCAAGCACCCTCTTCTACGCGGTGGTGTGCTGGGGAGGCAGCATAAAGAAGAGGGACGCCTCACGCCTGGACAAACTAGTGAGGAAGGCAGGCTCTATTGTTGGCATAGAGCTGGACGGTTTGACATCCGTGGCAGAGCGACGGGCGCTGAGCAGACTCCTGTCAATCATGGAGAATCCACTGCATCCACTGAACAGGAACATCTCCAGACAGAGGAGCAGCTTCAGCGACAGACTGCTGTCACCATCCTGCTCCACTGACAGACTGAGGAGATCGTTTCTCCTCCACTATTATATAGTGCCTTTCATATCTATCTATCTATCTATCTATCTATCTATCTATCTATCTATCTATCTATCTATCTATCTATCTATCTATCTATCTATCTATCTATCTATCTGTTGTATATATTGTATTGCCTATCTATCTATCTATCTATCTATCTATCTATCTATCTATCTATCTATCTATCTATCTATCTATCTATCTATCTATCTATCTATCTAGTTGTTTTTAAACAAGTCATTCATTTCCTAACCCACCTTGTCCTGAAAAGGGTCACGGGGGTCTGCTGGAGCCTATCCCAGGTAGCCAAAGGGGGCTCAGGGCAGTGACAAACCCTGGACGGGGTGCCAGTCCATCGCAGTGTCTTTAAGTAAGTGAAATAGCATCGCCATGTACTGTTGCTATTGTTCTATGAACTTAAAAATGAAAATGTTAAAATTTCCCCTTTGTCTGTCTCTTTATTATGGGGTAAATAAAAACTCAAATTACTGAACAAAATGGGGGGCTTGGGGGAGTTGCATTTACTTTTGAAAAAATTGCCAGGAGGTAAACAGGGTGAAAAAAGGTTGGGAACGCCTGAGCTGAAACAAATGGTGACGAGGATGAGATGTCTTTAAATTTTGAAGTAGCACACTGTAACTTAAACAAAAATAATAATAATAATCAAGAATACAAGTACAGATGGAAGCTGGCTTAATGTACATTTTATGTAATTTTTTTTTTTACACAGAAAACATGGTTCAAATGTTTGTTAGGTAGGCAAGAAAATGATGACAAAGTAAGTTTATGACTTTGCTTTGTTGCTTTTTGACACATGTTGTATCTCATTTTGATATTTTGATGCTCGGTTTTCTTAGCATTTTTGCTAGCATCTTATTTTCACTGCAGTCTCTTGATCAGTGTATCAATAACCAATTTTATTATTAGTTGGAAAACTGTAGAAGTGGCCTTCACATTTAACACTTTGAACATGAGGTATGAGTTAAGTCGTATGTCAATGTCAATTTATTTATATAGCACATTTAAAACAACATAGGAATGCTGTGACCAAAGTGCTTTACAATAAAAGAAGAAAAAACATACAATCAACATAAATAACATAAATAGAATTAAAATAAATGAACATAAATAAATAATAAATAGAAGTAAGATTACATAATCACAATGAGGAAACCATCAGTATTACTGAAGGTCACGGAAAGCAAGTGAATAGAAATGAGTCTTTAATCTCGTTTTGAACAGTTCAATTGTAGACGACTCACTTTACGTAAAGAGTTCCAGAGGTGAAGAGCAGCAGCTGCCATAGCCCTGTCTGGCCGTGATGCCTGGAGGCAGCCAAGATGGAGGTCGGCCGAAAGGAGCTTGTTGCTGTTGGGTCTCCACCGGCTGGGGTGAGCCGGGGAGAATGAGAGATGGAGGTGTGCTGAGATCACAAGGAGAGAGACTGCATTTTAACTTCTGATTTTAACCTCGGATTTTAACGGATTTATTTATTGCTTTTTATCCCAACTTTTCAGTTTTTATGGATTTATTTATTGGAACTGTGGAGTACTGCACTTTCTGTTTGGACACAACTGTTTGTTTTAATAAAAGCACCTTGGCACTTTTTGCACTATCCCCTGGCTTCATTTGAGAATTGTCCTCATTTGTCAGCTCATCTCAGTGACATTACCGACAGTGTCGGGTTCAAGAGCTCCCAGAAGTGATGGGATGGGAGCATGGAGCGAACCCGCATCATCACACTAGCTTTTTAGATTTGATAAAAATGTCTTCACTTCCCTTCTCGGTGGAGTTCTCCCTTTTAATAGAGGCCAATAGACTCCAGCTGCAGAGCTCCACTCCATTGAGGTGGGTGTTGCTTTATATTATACGTCGGTGATAACACCTGGTTACACTATACTTAAGAGTAGTGGTGCAAGTAAACCATGTGACAAAAATCTGCAATCTGATTGGCTGTCCAGTGGAGCTACTGTATCGCGGCATTGTGGAGGTCTGCAGCTGGACCCACCTTGAATTAACATATGCAAGAGGAGCAAAACTGGAAAAGGGGAGAGAAGTCGCAGTGCAGGGGAAGGTAGACCTAGTCCCTGAGGATGTGGGAAATGTAGTTTAATTAGTTTGTGTGTAGTAATAAAGTGATCACAATACAATGGATTCCCTCTGTTTTTTCAGAGTGGTTTGGATCACAATTGCGGCAGTTGTTCAAAAGCCCCTGTGCCATCAGTTCAGGGCCGCCTGTGGTGAGTATGGGTGTTGCTATTGTGTGCTTTGCAAAGGTTTTTTTGTAAATGCTCCTGCTACAGAGCCATTTGATTAAATACACTGGTCAACAAGCATTTTGCTACTGGGATTCTTTCACCTGTACTTTAACAAGTTTCACTTGCGGACTCCAAATCTGAAAACTGTTTTCGTCCAGCATGTCCCATTTTTTAGTTATGATGTTCCAGGTCTTGGACAACTAGGGTGACTGGACAGTAAAGGCGATGCGTTTCAGAATTTAAGAAATAAGTTTGGTCTCGAGAAAAGTGAAGACAAAATTCAGGAAGGTGTTTTTGATGGCCCTGAAATCCGTGAACTGATGCTTGACGATGAGTTCAAAATGAAACTGAAGCCCACACCGAATCAGCGCCCTCATTCGTGCAGGTTGTCCAGAATTTTCTTGATAGTCACAGAGCAGAGAATAATACTGAGCTTGTGGAGAACTTGCTGAAAGTATATTAGCTTACAGGAGCCCAAATGTCACTGAAGACGCATTTTTTACATTCTCATCTCGACTTTTTTCCACCAAACCTAAGCGATGTCAGAGATGAGCATGGGGAAAGAGTTCATCAAGATATAAAGGTGATGGAAAACTGATATCGGGAAAAATTCACTTGGAGCGTGATGGGTGACTACTGTTGGTTCTTGCAAAGAGAGACGGATGTGCAGTACAAGCGCAAAAGTGAGGGCCTCCAACATTTTTGGGCACACTGACCTCACTATTATATTGAGGTAAACTGACATAAATATACTTTAACTTGTCTCTGGTATCGTCTTCTGGTTTGTTTACAGAATAAACACATCAAAACAATTTTGGTGGGACAGAGTCCAAACTCCAGATATCGTGTTGATATATTATATTGATATTCAAAAGTGTCAAAACGTCAATGATGTGGACGTTTCAGAAATTTCAGAAACCTGACGTGCTAGCTTAATTCCAATTTCATATATGAAATCAGTGTAAAAAAACTAAATGAAGAGATGATCTGAAGTTCCCAGAAGCAAACAAAAATACATTTTTTTGTAGACCAATGACATCAGACGTTTTTTTCTTTCATTATTATTATATTCTGTGAAGAAGGGGGCTGTGCACACCCCTGGAGGACGCAGTCGCTCCTCTGAGGCCCCCTCTTGAACGCTGTTACAATGGGAACAAATCCAGTTTGCTCCGTTAGATGCTCGACTGCTGCTGTGTCACGTGATCTGCTTCTCGTGCAGCACTTTGTGTATTTAAAAGCCTGTACAGCACCTGTCCTTTTTGCTTATTGCCTTGTCTCACTTCTCCCCTAGACATCCTCTGCTTTATGCTTTATTATGCTGTTTACTAACAAAGTTTGTTTCTTGAAAAGCCTGAATGAATCTGTGCAATTGTGTAACCCAAGCCTGACAAATTTTTGTTTCTAGCAGCATTGGTCTCCCTGCATTTACGGAGCCCATGCCAGTAACTACAGTTTTTGAAAGTTTTAGTTATCTATTGAACTTTTCCTCCGTTTTTTCTGAGATGGCTATTTTGATTATTGCTGAATTGAAGCGTTTTTTTTTTTTACTAATTGCTACATTTTTATTGCACCTTTTCTTGTTGACCAAATCCTGGATTGTGACTGTTCATACAATAAACATCTAGGACTTTGGTTTATGGCTAAATTTGCACTTCCTCTCTGTTTTAGGGAATGTTGAGCGCCGTCCTGCTATGAACTACCAGCTGGCAATGACTCGCCGTCAGTGTCTCGTGACAACAACTAGATTTGTTACAAGATGAGTATTTTGATGATAATGACAGTGATGATAATGGCCCTGATTCGGATCACTACGCAAAGGCGTTTCTACATCACAAGGTGTCTGACTCATCGCAACACTCGGGACAGAATTACTGTACATGGACATTCTGCTGCCCACTGAGAGCAAACAGTCACCAACTACCAACTGTGTTGCGTGTAACCAGCATGGACAGCGTAAAGTAACGCTTTATATTTACAACACATGTTCTTCTATGCCTGTACTCTGTGTGGTGTCGCCCCTCAAGGACTCATTCAAATGGAGAGTTTAAAATAAAGTCACAGTTTCATTACATCTTCTGCGAGTTCTGGTAGAGTTCATTATTTATCATAAATGTACTGTACCTGTATCGTCTTGGTAATAATTGGTCTGGCAGTCAATGTGTTAATGCAGGCTACTCCTGTTGTGAATTGTTTAATTTTTTAAATGATTTTAATGGTTCTAGTGCCCCCTGTACATTTTAATTCACGCCAGTATGATGTGAAAACAGGCACTGGTCCATCTAACAAGTGCTGTGAAGCAGCAATGGCGAGGTAAATACCCAGCGCTACGTACAGTGCATCCGGAAAGTATTCACAGCGCATCACTTTTTCCACATTTTCTTATGTTACAGCCTTATTCCAAAATGGATTAAATTCATTTTTTTCCTCAGAATTCTATACACAACACCCCATAATGACAATGTGAAAAAAGTTTACTTGAGATTTTGCAAATTTATTAAAAATAAAAAATTGAGAAAGCACATGTACATAAATATTCACAGCCTTTGCCGTGAAGCTCAAAATTGAGCTCAGGTGCATCCTGTTTCCCCTGATCATCCTCGAGATGTTTCTGCAGCTTCATTGGAGTCCACCTGTGGTAAATTCAGTTGACTGGACATGATTTGGAAAGGCACACACCTGTCTATATAAGGTCCCACAGTTGAGAGTTCATGTCAGAGCACAAACCAAGCATGAAGTCAAAGGAATTGTCTGTAGACCTCCGAGACAGGATTGTCTCGAGGCACAAATCTGGGGAAGGTTACAGAAAAATTTCTGCTGCTTTGAAGGTCCCAATGAGCACAGTGGCCTCCATCATCCGTAAGTGGAAGAAGTTCAAAACCACCAGGACTCTTCCTAGAGCTGGCCGGCCATCTAAACTGAGCGATCGGGGGAGAAAGGCCTAAGTCAAGGAGGTGACCAAGAACCCGATGGTCACTCTGTCAGAGCTCCAGAGGTCCTCTGTGGAGAGAGGAGAACCTTCCAGAAGGACAACCATCTCTGCAGCAATCCACCAATCAGGCCTGTATGGTAGAGTGGCCAGACGGAAGCCACTCCTTAGTAAAAGGCACATGGCAGCCCGCCTGGAGTTTGTCAAAAGGCACCTGAAGGACTCTCAGACCATGAGAAAGAAAATTCTCTGGTCTGATGAGACAAAGATTGAACTCTTTGGTGTGAATGCCAGGCGTCATGTTTGGAGGAAACCTGGCACCAACCCTACAGTGAAGCATGGTGGTGGCAGCATCATGCTGTGGGGATGTTTTTCAGCGGCAGGGACTGGGAGACCAGTCAGGATAAAGGGAAAGATGACTGCAGCAATGTACAGAGACATCCTGGATGAAAACCTGCTCCAGAGCGCTCTTGACCTCAGACTGGGGCGACGGTTCGTCTTTCAGCAGGACAACGACCCTAAGCACACAGCCAAGATATCAAAGGAGTGGCTTCAGAACAACTCTGTGAATGTCCTTGAGTGGCCCAGCCAGAGCCCAGACTTGAATCCGATTGAACATCTCTGGAGAGATCTTAAAATGGCTGTGCACCGACGCTTCCCATCCAACCTGATGGAGCTTGAGAGGTGCTGCAAAGAGGAATGGGCGAAACTGGCCAAGGATAGGTGTGCCAAGGTTGTGGCATCATATTCAACAAGACTTGAGTCTGTAATTGCTGCCAAAGGTGCATCGACAAAGTATTGAGCAAAGGCTGTGAATACTTATGTACATGGGATTTCTCAGTTTTTTTATTTTTAATAAATTTGCAAAAACCTCAAATAAACTTTTGACGTTGTTATTATGGGGTGTTGTGTGTAGAATTCTGAGGAAAAAAACGAATTTAATCCATTTTGGAATAAGGCTGTAACATAACAAAATGTGGAAAAAGTGATGTGCTGTGAATACTTTCTGGATGCACTGTAGATAGATAGATAGATAGATAGATAGATAGATAGATAGATAGATAGATAGATAGATAGATAGATAGATAGATAGATAGATAGATAGATACTTTATTACTCCCAGGGGGAAATTCACTTTATGCAATTTACAGCAATTCCATTTTAGTCAATGTTCGTATACTCCCCTTCAGATGCAATACACTCGTCCCAGTGCTTCTTCCATTCCCAGAAACATTTCCCATATTCCTCTTCTCTTACCATGTCTAGAGCCCCTGCAATTTTTTTTTGTTTGTTTTTAAATACGGTAGAAAATCATCTTCCCATCAGTCTCGATTTTAATTTCAGGAACAAAGAGAAGTCACAGGGAGTGAGCTCTGGTGATTACGAGAGGTGACACCATAATGTTTGGGCACAGCAATGGCCAGTATATTAAAGGCATCATTTTCAGTTCTTTGTCACATATCCCTGGCATGCACTGACAGCTTGAAGCTTGCGGTTCATAGACATCACCAGCTGCAGAGGATCTTCTCAGGTGATGCTCTACCAAGCCTCTCATGTGGCCATCTTCAGCTCCTGCTTGTCCCCTTAAGTTTTCTCTTCCACATATAGAAGGCCTGCTCAGTTGGATTTAAATCGGGTGACTGGCTTGGCCATTCAAGAATTTTCCACTTTTTAGCTTTGAAGAACTCCTGTGCTGTCTCAGCAGTGTGTTTGGCTCATTATCTTGTTGGAGGATGAGGGGCCATCCAGTGAGTTTGGAGTTCCTTTACTGGAACTTGAGCAGATCAGATGTTTCTACACACCTCAGGATCCATTGTTCAACCGTCATCAGGAGTTCCATTATCAGTGAAGAGAAGTGTGCTAGGACCTGTGGCAGCCATACATGCCCAAGCCATAACACCCTCACCACCATGTTTAACAGATTAGGTGGTCTGCTGTGGATCTTGGGCAGTTCCCTTTGGTCTCCACACTTTGCTCTTGCCATCATTCTGATCAGGTTCATCTTTGTCTCTTCTGTCCACAAGATCTTTTCCCAGAACTCTGCAGGATCTTTTAAGCCCTTTTTCGCAAACTGTAATCTGGCCATCCTGTGAAACTAGTGGTTTGCATCTTGCAGTGTGTCCTACTCTGTGTTTCTGTTCATGAAGTCTTCTGCTGATAGTCGTCTCTGACACACACACACATCGGCCCACTGAAGACTGTTTCTGATCTGTCAGACAGGCATTTGGGGTTTCTGCTTTACCAAACTGAGGATTCTTCTGTCATCAGCAGTGGAGGTCTTCTTTGGCCCACCAGACTCTTTGTGATTACTGAGCTCACCAGTGTGTTCATTTGTTTTCATGATATTCCAGATAGTTGATTTCAGTCATCCTAAGGTTTTACTGATGGCTCAAATGATTTTAATCTTATCCTCGTCATGGCTTCTTTGAATAAGAGCTCTTGTCCTCATGTTGAACAATGGCAACTACAGACTCCCAAAGGGTAGAAGCTGGCCGAGGGATCTGTTGAAGCCATGAAACCCACCTGAGGAATCACAAACACCTGTGACGCCAATTGTCCCAAACATTATGGTGCCCTAAAATGGGAGGCCTGTTTATAAAAAGTGTTGTCATTTCTACACGGTGGACCAAAATGTCTGCTAATCCTCTAAAATGAAAGTCTGCAATGTGTACTTTAATCACAATGTCTAAACTGTTTGATTTGTAATTTTAAACTGTGCAGTAAATCAAGGAAAAAACATGTCTCTGTCTCAAACATTATGAAGGGCGCTGTGTGTTTTACTGTTTACATGAAAAAAGCCACTCAGATTGACCGTGAAAAAAACAATGTTCAGTTTCCATTCTATTGCATTATTTGGTAAAAGACAAAAATCCAAAATAATCAGCTGCTGTGAATCATTTCGTCACTTTCAAATGAAAAGGTCACAAGTAGTCAGCTCAGCCTCCACAAGCTGTCCTGCCAAACATTCAGCTTCTCCGAATTCGCTTGACTTGACGCCAGAGCTCCAGCAGTTTGTGACTCACATGTTCCCAAGAGGCTTTCCAGCACTGAGTTTGCGTTTCCATTCAGTAAATGTGGGCAACTGGGCACAATAGGGGCTAAGGACGAAGAGTCTGCCAGGGTCTCCTTATGTTTTTGACGACTGTTGGGTTCATCCAATCAACTGATCCCTGCTTCTTTGTTAAGTGACGTTTTTGTTTAACTCTTTTATGAAATTAAAGTTTCATTTACCCCTGTCCATTCTGCTTTTTCATTTTAAACCTTTCTTGTTACGTCCGATGAAATATTAAAGGCCATTTAATATTTTCTTTCATTTCATGATGCTCAAAGAAGTAAAAGCGCCACAAAATGACTGAAGTAAGGAATTTGAGTTCATTGTTAGGCTGCTGGCTTCACCAGTGGTTAGAATAATCAGCAGGGTTACTAGAAATTTGTGGAATAATTAATCAACTAAAGCCCTCCACTTACAGTACATCCGGAAAGTATTCACAGCACATCACTTTTTCCACATTTTGTTATGTTACAGCCTTTTTCCAAAATGGATTAAATTCATTTTTTTCCTCAGAATTCTACACACAACACCCCATAATGACAACGTGAAAAAAGTTTACTTGAGATTTTTGCAAATTTATTAAAAATAAAAAAACTGAGAAATCCCATGTACATAAGTATTCACAGCCTTTGCTCAATACTTTGTCGATGCACCTTTGGCAGCAATTCCAGCCTCAAGTCTTGTTGAATATGATGCCACAAGCTTGGCACACCTATCCTTGGCCAGTTTTGCCCATTCCTGCTTGCAGCACCTCTCAAGCTCCATCAGGTTGGATGGGAAGCGTCGGTGCACAGCCATTTTAAGATCTCTCCAGAGATGTTCAATCGGATTCAAGTCTGGGCTCTGGCTGGGCCACTCAAGGACATTCACAGAGTTGTCCTGAAGCCACTCCTTTGATATCTTGGCTGTGTGCTTAGGGTCGTTGTCCTGCTGAAAGATGAACCATCGCCCCAGTCTGAGGTCAAGAGCACTCTGGAGCAGGTTTTCATCCAGGATGTCTCTGTACATTGCTGTAGTCATCTTTCCCTTTATCCTGACTAGTCTCCCAGTCCCTGCCGCTGAAAAACATCCCCACAACATGATGCTGCCACCACCATGCTTCACTGTAGTGATGGTATTGGCCTGGTGATGAGCGATGCCAGGTTTCCTCCAAACATGACGCCTGGCATTCACACCAAAGAGTTCAATCTTTGTCTCATCAGATCAGAGAATTTTCTTTCTCATGGTCTGAGAGTCCTTCAGGTGCCTTTTGGCAAACTCCAGACGGGCTGCCATGTGTCTTTTACTAAGGAGTGGCTTCCGTCTGGCCACTCTACCATACAGGCCTGATTGGTGGATTGCTGCAGAGATGGTTGTCTTTCTGGAAGGTTCTCCTCTTTCCGCAGAGGACCTCTGGAGCTCTGACAGAGTGACCATCGGGTTCTTGGTCACCTCCCTGACTAAGGCCCTTGTCCCCCGATCGCTCAGTTTAGATGGCCGTCCAGCTCCAGGAAGAGTCCTGGTGGTTTCGAACTTCTTCCACATACAGATGATGGCAGCCACTGTGCTCATTGGGACCATCAAAGCAGCAGAAATTTTTCTGTAACCTTCCCCAGATTTGTGCCTCAAGACAATCCTGTCTCGGAGGTCTACAGACAATTCCTTTGACTTCATGCTTGGTTTGTGCTCTGACATGAACTGTCAACTGTGGGACCTTATATAGACAGGTGTGTGCCTTTCCAAATCATGTCCAATTAACTGAATTTACCACAGGTGGACTCCAATGAAGCTGCAGAAACATCTCAAGGATGATCAGGGGAAACAGGATGCACCTGAGCTCAATTTTGAGCTTCACGGCAAAGGCTGTGAATACTTATGTACACGTGCTTTCTCAATTTTTTTTTTTTTAATAAATTTGCAAAAATCTCAAGTAAACTTTTTTCACGTTGTCATTATGGGGTGTTGTGTGTAGAATTCTGAGGAAAAAAATGAATTTAATCCATTTTGGAATAAGGCTGTAACATAACAAAATGTGGAAAAAGTGATGCGCTGTGAATACTGTCCGGATACACTGTATGTCCCTGGCCAGTCCCAGCTGTCTTGTTCAAAGACGTCTCCAATGTGCTAATTGCACAGTTTTGTTGGTACCCCTCCACGGAAAAAGGAAGAACCCCCATGGAGCTCAGCTCTGAAAATGCTTGAAACTGACAAAAGTCATTGACACCCAGCATTATTTACTCCGTATTTAACAAAAATCAAACTTTGCTTTGGAGTTTTGATTCAAAAGAATATTTCAAATAATAGCACACGTGTAATAAGCATACGTTTAATATGTCACTGTGCTCTGTGCAAATATATCTTACTACTGACATGCACAGTTGACACAGAGCCAGGTTTAGCACACAGGAGTTCACCACATAGAGCTGCTAGGCATGCATTATAATATAAGACAAGACAAGTTAGGGACAACTGGGAAATGGACAGTCAGACTGATGACCATTGTATACTATTATTGTCAGCCAAAGTCAACATGAAACTGTATCCTCTTTGCCTTGTTTGGAATGGCCTGATTCACCAAAGTGGGGGACTGCACGTGAAGAACAGCCTTGGAACATCACCCGGCACACCTTTGAAGCCGACGGACAGATGGAAAATAACGTCATCCGATCTGGAAAATCCTTCCAACGCAGCGACTCTACACATCGGGCTCCCACTCCTGAACTGGTTCTTGTCATGGCTTCCTTCATCTGTTATGCTGTTTAAGCCGTCATTAAACAAAGATTTCTTACTGCTGTACCACTAAGGGTGTGGTATCGCCTTTTAATATCATATCTATATAGATTTGGGTTATGTAACACGCCACAATTACAAAAGAACTCATTTCCAGGGAGCTAATGCCCCCTGCTGGATACAACATGAAAATAGCATGGACAAAAATGATGGGACCCAATATTTTGTTGCACAACCATTACAGGCTATCATTCACTGCAAACAAGCGATTCCTGGAGCTCTCCATGAGACTTCTTCACCTGTCTACAGGTCGTTCGGCCCACCAGTCCTGAGCAAATTGCTCCAGCTGTGTCAGGTATGAAGGGCCTTCTCCAGACTGCATGTTTCAGTTCTTTCTATAGATGTTCAATAGGATTCAAATCAGGGCTCACAGAAGGCCACATAGGAATAGTCCAATGTTTTGTTCTTAGCCATTCTTGGATACTTTTAGCTGTGTGTTTTGGCTCGTTATCCTGTTAGAAGATCCATGACCTGTGACTGAGACAGAGCTTTCTAACACTGGGCTGTACGTTTTACTACAGAATGACTTGATAGTCTTGAGATTTCATTGTTCCCAGCAGAGACTCAAAGCACTCCGTGCCAGACGCAACAAAGCAACCCCAAGACATAAGCGAGTCTCCTCCATGTTTCACAGTAGATATGGAGTTCTTTTCTTTGAAAGCTTCATTTTTTCATCTGTGGACACAGAGCTGATGTGACTTATCAAAAAGCATCAGTTTTGTCTCATCTGTCCAAAGGAAATTCTCCCAGAAGTATTGTGGTTTGTCAATATACATTTTAGCAAATTCCTCTCTGGCTTTTTATGAGGAGTCCTTTTGGGTCTTCTTTCATTGAGCCAACGGTCACTCAAAAAGCGACGGATGGTGTGATCAAACACTGATGGACCTCGACCTCGGAGTTCAGCTTGTATCTCTTTGGAAGTTGTCTTTGGCTCTTTGGTCTACCATCCTCACTCAACTTCTGCCCACTCAGGGGTTGATTTTCCTCTTCTGGCTTCGTCCAGGGTGGTTGGCTACTGTCTCATGGACCTTAAACCTCACAGGTGGCGCAGTGGTAGTGCTGCTGCTTTGCAGTAAGGAGATTGTGGGTTCGCTTCCCGGGTCCTCCCTGTGTGGAGAGCGCTTTGAGTAGTGAGAAAAGTGCTATATAAATGTGAAGAATCTATGTATATAATTCACTAAGTCCATGGCAAGCAAGATGCACGCAAGACAGAGCCATGCCCACCAACTCACAGTTCACTAAGCAGCCGACCATGGCACGTAAGACAGAGACCAGACCATGGCAAGCAAAACGCACGCAAGACAGAGCCACGCCCGACCAACTCACAGAACCCTACACACCAACTCTAAGACCATGGGATATGCACGACAGAGCCCCGCCCACCAACTCTAAGACCATGGGATACACACGACAGAGCCCCGCCCGCCAACTCTAGCCCTCTTCCCGAGTCCACCCTCGCTCTCGAGGCATGTAGCACCTCACCAAACACCACCTCAGTCGCTTTCTTCTCTGCTACAGTCCACTTGCACCTCTGAGCCACGTTGACTTTTCATTGTTCTTTTCGGTTCCGGCTGCTTTTCTATATATAATCCACCAAGTCGCCCGACCATGGGTACGCACGCACGCAAGACAGAGCCCCGCCCGCCAACTCTAACCCTCCTCCCTGAGGCATGCACACTTCCTGCTCATGTGCCCGCCCCCAACTCCTCACCTGAGTCGCTTTCATCTGTATAGGCGCGCGTGAGAGAGACACACACACACACAAGTGCGCGTGCGAGAGAGACACACACAGGCGCGCGAGACACACACACACACACACACTGAGGCACGCGAGAGAGAGAGACACACACACACAGGCGCTCGCGAGAGAGACACACAATTAATAAGGCACAGGGACAAACTTTCAAAACAATATGCCTGTATCTGCCAAAACCAGTTTTCAGTCACAGACAATTGTATGTTGCTCTCTCCAGAGTTCCAGAGTTCCATCTTTTCATTCACTCACAGTCGTATCCTCCTAACACAAACCTTATCTATCTATCTATCTATCTATCTATCTATCTATCTATCTATCTATCTATCTATCTATCTATCTATCTATCTATCTATCTATCTATCTATCTATCTATCTATCTATCTATCTATCTATCTTTCCTTTGCTTTCTCTGGTCCATGTCCAGTGTGGGACACTCGATGACACCAAACTGCACAGTGACAGCTTTTCTCCATTTAAATCAGTTGAATGACTGAATGTACGATTGGAGACGTCTGTGTGCTATGAATGAAAACAGTTAGTTTGAAACATCACTCAAATCCAATTATTTTTGATCTTTTCTAGGGGTCCCAACAAATGTGTGCAGGCCATTTCAGAAGACCTTTGTAAAATAAGTAATACGTGATCTCTTTACACACTTGCTTTGCTTTATTCGGTGACATATCAGAGGTCTGCAGGTACACAGGAAAGAACGACTTTTCACTTCTTTACTTTTTCAGGAGGCAGACAGCACTTTTTCAATGAGCTCTAAGGGGACCAACAAATTTATCCACGTCATTAGACATGGGGGGGGGGTCTTCCCAGGTTTTTTGACCCCTGCTGGACCCCACTCAATTCCGATGAGGTTCCTCACACCATCACCCTCTGCTTCCTGTGTGTCTGAGCCCCCATCTACCCACCACACCCTGAACTGCCACTTCTTTTAGTTTGATGCCCACCCTCTCACGTGGCACCTCATCAAATGCTTTCCAGAAGTCCAGTGTGGACGGAGATCATTTTTGTTTAAATGATTGTAAATTAAAACACAGTAGTGTTTCTCAATCATAAACTGATGAACATGCTTGTACTTCCACCACTGGGTCGGCTCTCGCTCCTCACGACTGGAGATGGTAAAGAATCAGAATATGGAGCGCTCTTTTTTCAAATTTTACAATAACATCTCTAATACAATTACAATAAAATTGTTTCAACGTCTCCTTCCTACAGCAAAGGCTGAACAATTTGAGTTTAAAAGTAAAGCTCATTCTTAACACATGCTTTGCCACAAATGCTAAAAAAAAAAAACCTTAACAAATCAAACCTCCTCCTCCTCCTCCTCCTCCTCCTCATGCCTCATGCTTCATTCAACCCAGCAAATTAATTTATTTCCAGGTTGAAATTTCTTTTTTTAAAGGTAAAATGGTTTTCTGTCATTTCAAGGTGTAACACCACAGATGTTGTTATCCATCAAAGCTGAATCCGAGTGCGGGAAAGGAGTCAAGGTCCACCGTGTGAAAAATGACAAGACTGTCGTCAAAGGTTGTGCATAATGAGGCGACCAGGAAATGAAGACGCATTTTTAACAGCAGACTGTACAGTAGACAACGCTTTATCCATTCCGTCTTGAAAGATATTTTTTCAGAGGGTTGGAACATTCCAGCAGAAGCAAAAGAGAATAAACAGTCCGCAGTTAGAGTGGGCACGGCGGGAGGCACACATTTGTTTTGCCCGGTTTTTTGAATCCTACTTTTCTTGTGACGATCCTCTGTCATACCACGTTAAGGAAATTTGTAAGTTGGCGTCTGTTTGGCCTTTGACTTAAAGACCCTGAGATTCAGGAACAGTTCTCATCCTCTGGTCATCAGGCTACTCACCCGCTACTCATATGGATGCTTCTTAACTCTGTCACCTGAAGTTTATGTAATGGCAGGTGTTGTGTTTACTGAGACGTGGCACCTGCAAGTGAGACTTTCACTGCACTCTGTACCCGTAAAAACAATGAGGACCCTATAAACCCAGACAGTACAGAATGATAACATTAATAATAAGAGTCAGTCAGTCAGTCAGTCAGTCAGTCAGTCAGTCAGTGTCCAACCCGCTATGTCCTAACTACAGGGTCACGGGGGTCTGCTGGAGCCAATCCCAGCCAACACAGGGCACAAGGCAGGAAACAACCCCGGGCAGGTCTCCAGCCCAGTGCAGGGCACACGCACACACACACCAAGCACACAGTAGGGACAATTTAGGATCGCCAAGGCACCTAACCTGCATGTTTTTGGACTGTGGGTATTTTATTCATATAGTACCTTAAAGAGCTTAATTTACAAATAACTTTCATTGCACTTCGTATTCTTGAGAACAACATTAGACTGGAGTGGAGTGGAAGGTGCCATGATCGGAAAAAAGCAGGCAGCATGGTGAGGATTATGGTTTGAAATTTCTCCAGAGCCTTCTCTCTCATGCAGCCATCCCTGTTCAGGGGCAATCTTAGGTGGGTGAGCCTGTGGACTGTCGGTCAGGTAGGTCTGCAGTTCTACAAATTTGATAAAACCTCTTTAAGTCAGTAATCAGGCAGGAAGAAATCTGTTCATAGCGTCCTTTATTTACTCTTGCAGCACCAGGCTGAAGATGGAGCATCCATCAGAGCAGCCTGTTACAGCATGACCAGAATGATCTAAAAGTACAGCTAGAGGGTTATATTTATAAACAATTGAATTTGCATAACAGTGCTGAATGAATGCTTACAGTACATAACATACTCTGATTAGTTAAAAGATATGAGGTACTAATTCACTCGAGCTCCATATGTGCAAAGTATACAATTATTCAACTTAAACTTATATATCGAGTGCATCTCTCTTGTTTAAAGTTGTCTAAAATGTTTCCAGGGCAAAATCCAACCTGCAAATGTTGCAATCGAGCTCCAGCCTCACTGGGCCACATGTTCTGGACCTGCACCAAATTAACATCATTCTGGACCAAATTCTTTAAATGGCTTTTAGACAGCCTTGGTGTCCCAATCCCTCCTAACCCACTAACAGCTGTGTTTACTGGACCCCCAGAGGGGCTTAAAGTGGAGAAGGACAAACAAACTGGAATGGCCTTCACTTCACTATTGGCATGTAGACTTGTGTTGCTCAACTGGAAGAATCCTAACTCACCTCTTCAGTCAGTGGGTCACTGATGTTATATACCACGTGAAATTGGAAAAAATCAAATACTCACTTAGAGGATCTGTGCAGAACTTTTATAAAACCTGGCAGGATCTCATTAATAACACATTAGAATAAGCATTTAAATCGAGGAAGCAGATTCTCTCCCCCTTTTTATTCTATATATTTACTTACTTATCTTTTGCTACTATTAACATTTCACTATGTTGGCCTAGCTCTCTTTCATATGGGTGGGAGTAGACATTTTGTAAAATTTAACTTGCTTGTATGGAATGTTTTTTGATTTTAATAAATTCAATAAAATGTTAAAAAAAAGACACGAGGTACTTTAGCATAGAGCACAATCGGCCTAAAGTAAAAGTGCTTCTCCATTATGTCCTTGTTTTACAATATCACTTGAATTTGTTCTGTTATGAAAACTACACATGTGCCAACTAGCAAGTCTTACTAGGTGTATGAAAGAACGTTACGCCAGCCAGTTTCTTGAACCATCCCCTGGAACATTCTGCTTGTTTTACGTGACCATTTCAGCAATCTCTTCATGACATTAGAAAAACAAACGCTTGTATATTTCAATATGCACTGCAAACCAAAATTCTTAATTATTGCTACCTCTGATTTATTCTCTCACGGAAGGGACATCCTTTACATCTTCAACAACTCTGTGATGGCCAGTGCGATATTCTACACTGTGGTGTGCTGGGCTGGTAACATCACTTCAAGAGAGGCCCACCGAATCAATACACTAATTAAAATGGCAGGCTCAGTTATGGGACACTTTGGACCCCCTGGAGGTCGTAACAAAGGAGAGAACTGAAACCGAACGGAGTACCATTATGAACAATGCTGCGCATCCTCTCTCTGACACACCAACACTGAAGTCTGTCAAAAAATACTATAGGGGCTCCTTTATACCAACAGCCTATCTATCTATCTATCTATCTATCTATCTATCTATCTATCTATCTATCTATCTATCTATCTATCTATCTATCTATCTATCTATCTATCTATCTATCTATCTATCTATCTATCTATCTATCTATTATATAGTGCCTTTCATATCTATCTATCTATCTATCTATCTATCTATCTATCTATCTATCTATCTATCTATCTATCTATCTATCTATCTATCTATCTATCTATCTATTATATAGTGCCTTTCCTATCTATCTATCTATCTATTATATAGTGCCTTTCCTATCTATCTATCTATCTATCTATCTATCTATCTATCTATCTATCTATCTATCTATCTATCTATCTATCTATCTATCTATAGTGCCTTTCATCTCTATCTATCTATCTATCTATCTATCTATCTATCTATCTATCTATCTATCTATCTATCTATCTATCTATCTATCTATAGTGCCTTTCATCTCTATCTATCTATCTATCTATCTATCTATCTATCTATCTATCTATCTATCTATCTATCTATCTATCTATCTATCTATCTATCTATAGTGCCTTTCATCTCTATCTATCTATCTATCTATCTATCTATCTATCTATCTATCTATCTATCTATCTATCTATCTATCTATCTATCTATTATATAGTGCCTTTCATATCTATCTATCTATCTATCTATCTATCTATCTATCTATCTATCTATCTATCTATCTATCTATCTATCTATCTATCTATCTATTATATAGTGCCTTTCCTATCTATCTATCTATCTATTATATAGTGCCTTTCCTATCTATCTATCTATCTATCTATCTATCTATCTATCTATCTATCTATCTATCTATCTATCTATCTATCTATCTATCTATCTATCTATTATATAGTGCCTTTCCTATCTATCTATCTATCTATCTATCTATCTATCTATCTATCTATCTATCTATCTATCTATCTATCTATCTATCTATCTATCTATCTATCTATTATATAGTGCCTTTCCTATCTATCTATCTATCTATCTATCTATTATATAGTGCCTTTCCTATCTATCTATCTATCTATCTATCTATCTATCTATCTATCTATCTATCTATCTATCTATCTATCTATTATATAGTGCCTTTCCTATCTATCTATCTATCTATTATATAGTGCCTTTCCTATCTATCTATCTATCTATCTATCTATCTATCTATCTATCTATCTATCTATCTATCTATCTATCTATCTATCTATCTATCTATCATATAGTGCCTTTAATATCCTTCACATCTTCTACGACTCTGTGACGTCCAGTGTGATTTTCTACACTGTGTTGTTCTTTTTCTGGTATGACCACATCGAGAGATGCTCACTGAATCAACAAGCTAATTAAAAGGGCAGGCTCAGTAATGGGATGCGTTCAGGACCCCCTGGAGGTCTTAGCAAAGGAAAGAATTAAAAAACAAACCTGAGTGCCGGTGCTGCACATCCTCGTTGTGACACACCAACACTGTGAGGACTTTCAGCCAACGAGTCATTTAGCAGAAGTGGGTCATGAAACACTACGGGGTGGATATGCCGGGTCACAAAAAGATTTGAGGTATGAAATAATATTTCCACAACGTACCATGCATAGTAGGGTTAAAGGGGGTGAATGCAATCAATTATTGTGTGTTTTATATTTGTAATTCATTTCAGACCACTTTGCAGAAATCTGTTTTCACTTTGACGTTAAAGATTCTTTTTCTGTTGATAAGTGTCAAAAGGGGCAAATGAAACTTGTTGTGATTCAATGTTTTATTTCAATTAAATGTCAATACCTCCATAGGGGTCAATACTTTTTATAGGCATTGCACAGATTTTTTGGATGAATACACCTTAGATACGCCCTATGATGGACTGGTGACTTCTCCAGGGGGGTTTGTTCCTACCTTGCACCCTGAGCTACCTGGGATAGGCTCCAGCACTCACTGTGACCCTGTTCAGGACAAAGGGGTTTAAAAAACGACTGATTGACTTTAGGTAGACAGACATTGAATTTGGTGTAAACATTTAACAAAGGGCAGTTTATTGAGATGCCTCGCAATTAGGAGACCAGGCTTCACTTCCCGGGTCCTCCCGTCGTGGAGTTTGCACGTTCTCCCGGTGTCTGCATGGGTTTCCTCTGGGTGCTCCGGTCTCCTCCCACAATCCAAAGACTTGCAGGTTAGGTGCATTGGCAATCCTAAATTGTCCCTAATGTGTGCTTGATGTACTGTATGGTGTGTGTGTGTGTGTGTGCCCTGTGGTGGGCTGGCGCTCTGCCCTGGATTTGTTCCTGCCTTGCATCCTGTGTTGGCTGGGATTGGCTCCAGCGGACCTCCATGACCCTGTGTTAGGATATAGCGGGTTGGATAATGACTGACTGACAGTTTATTGAGATTACATTTTGGCACTCTATCAGATGCGTGGTTCAGCTCATCAATTTGGTCCAAATGCTCTACAGCAGTACCAGCAGTTGTGTGAGATGCATGGCCGGCATTTCTGACAGCTTCCCCATGAAGGTTGGGGTTCACCAAGGCTCAGTACTGTTGCCACTACTCTTCATCCTGGTTATGGACACCAGCATTCAAGACCTGCAACACGACATTCCATGGGCCCTGCTCTACGGCAATGACATCATGCTTGCTTCCATCACTAGCGAAGAATTGGAGCACCAAGTCCAGGTATGGCGTGACCGCCTCAGTCAATATGGTCTCAGCCTCAACATTAAGAGAACCGTATACCTGGAGACCATCTCGAATGACGGTACTAATGTGGCCTGACAAAGACCAGCAGCTTTGGGTACCAGCAAAGCAACAGTGAAATTAACATGGAAGTGCATTGAAGGGTGAATGCGGCCTTGATTTAATTGCCAGACTCTTACATATGTGTTATACGCATACCAGTCAGCCTCAAGCTGAAGGCATACCGGATGCTTGTCCGCCCAGTTGCACTATATGGAGCTGAATGCTGGCCAGCCACAAAGGGCACTAAGCACCCTCTCTATGCTATGGAGACTCGCATGCTCTGCTGGATTGCTGGCGTGACTCTCCTAGACCACTACCACAGTTTGGCAGCAAATAGGGGTTGTGCTAATCATGGAGAAAATGAGATAAAGGCGACTCCAGTTGGTACGGACATGTCCTACAGTGAGCACCGGGAACTGTCGCAGACATCGCCAGCCTCTTCACAGTTGATGGCCAATGCCCATGAAGACGGCCGAAGCATTGATGGCAAGACACGAACTGAGCGGACATGAAGATCGCTTGAGCCATGCACTCAATCGCTTGAAATGGCAAAAAGCGGGCCTCACACCAGCAGGACAATGCCAAGATGAAGAAGAAGAAGAAGACTCTTTCAGATTTAAAAGGTCTAGTTAAAGAGCTTTCAGATTACCTTTTAAATAAAAACCAGTTTGCCTTTTCTCACTGGATTCTCTATTTTTAGGTGCAGGTAGTGGAATTTCTGGGTGATCTCCATTACCAGACATTAGAGCACCATACTGGCTGGCATCCGTGAGGCTTTCTAAACTTTCCAGCTGCACCTCTGAAGACATTTGTCCGCTTGTCCACTGATCTTGAGCTGTGTATGCGTTATCCCGCATGACATCGCTAGCCGTGTCCGTTAATTAGAAGTGTCAGCTCTTCTTAGTGTCTCAGACACATTTGGGTGACATGCTTTGCCCTTCTGAGCCCAGTGTGTGGTTTCTTGTGCCATCTGGCCCATAAGCTTTTCGTCACCTGCTAATTTATTCCCTTATACTCCTGCATTTTCTCTCACCCCCCCTTCCCCTTTTTTTCATTTTTTTGTTTCCCTTTCATACCTTCAGTCAGTTTTTTTAGAAACGAGTCTCAAAGAAGACCAAAGCAAGCCGCGCCTGCATGCCATTACGGATTACTCACCAAACTCCAGCTGGCAAACGGAGCGAGCGGCCCTGTTGATGTTTTGCTCGGTGAACTGAAAAGCCTGAACATTAGGAGTGGAGCTTTGTTAACAATGAAAAGTAACAATTAATCACACAGAAGGCAATTAAATAAAGAAAAGCAGATGTGGCGAGAGCATGCCCCCCCCCCCCAGCCTTATGGTCTGAGACTTCACGCTGCTACCTCAGGGCTGGTAATGACGTATATTATTATAACAACCTTCCGCGTCTGTGTTAGGTGACAAGGAACGGCGCACATCATTTGTCAGGATAATAAAGGCCTCCGAATGATCCCAGCTCCGGCGCCGCGCTATTCAGATGGACGACACATCTCATTTGGTAAAGAGCAGAACTCACGTATGTTGGATTCAGACCGTTCCCCAGACCAAGGTTATTATAGTTTTGCCTTTTTATATTAGTTTTTATTTCTATATTTTTTCTGGCCTTACTTGGAAATTCAATTTAGTTTTAGTTTTCCTGCATCGTGTATTTTTAGTTTTAGTTTAGTTTTAATTTCACAAAGACATTTCTATTTTATTTTTATATCTATTAGTTTCGGTTTTAGTTTTAGTAATTATGGCATGGAGCTCCTACGGAGTTGAGTTTTGTGTCACAATCAGACAGAATTGGACACTTAATATATTTGGATATAATAGGAGTTTAATGTTAGTAAACCAAGTAGTGTAGTAAGCTTCCACTCTCTGGTTTTTTTTTTGTCTGATAAAAACAAGCATAATCAAAACCAGGTACTGAATATGAAAAATTTCACACAATTTTATCATTTTTAAAATATTTTCTATGTCATTTGTGCAGAAAAAATCTGTGCTGACTGTTGGCACTTTTTATCTTTTTCTTTTATTGCACAACATGGGCCAATTTGTAATGAAATTTAGGTGAATTTTAAGGTTTGACGGTTTTTTACTCTAAACGTCTACATTTCCTGCTCCAACGACAAAATGCGCTGGGCTTTGTTCTTTTCTACCACCCATATTGATCTCTGATTCCATCTCAGGCACAAACAATTTATAGACAGAATTTTGCCACCTGCAGGCCGGTAAAGATATCAAAAATCAGAAAACAGAGTCTACTATGTTCTGACAGGCGTGATCATGAAAATCACGGGGGCTTAGGAAGAATTAGACTTGAGTGAGTGTGCAGACCCCAGCTAGCTGTATTGAGGGAAACAAAAACAAGCATATAGTGTGAGGGTCAGGGGTGGGGAGACTTGAATAGACCACCATAAAGGACAGTAAACCCTTAATGAGCAGGGCAAGAGTAGGTAATAAGAGTATGGACAGGCACAAAATGACGGAGACAGCATCTGCGATTAAGAACAACATACATTATCTAAAACTGTGTATCCAGAGCAGGATCGCAGGAAACCTGGAGCAGGTTTGGATGCAAGGCAGGAAAAATCCCTGGTATGCAATTTGTATGATAAGGCTGATGTTAGGAACAAAAAGAATGGGATATTTCAACTATTTTGAGAAAGAGAGAGAAACATTGAAAAAAGGAAGACAAATATTTTAAAATACAGTGCATCCGGAGAGTATTCACAGCGCATCACTTTTTCCACATTTTGTTTTGTTACAGCCTTATTCCAAAATGGATTAAATTCATTTTTTTCCTCAGAATTCTACACACAACACCCCATAATGACAACGTGAAAAAAGTTTACTTGAGGTTTTTGCAAATTTTTTAAAAATAAAAAAATTGTGAAAGCACATGTACATAAGTATTCACAGCCTTTGCCATGAAGCTCAAAATTGAGCTCAGGTGCATCCTGTTCCCCCTGATCATCCTTGAGATGTTTCTGCAGCTTCATTGGAGTCCACCTGTGGTAAATTCAGCTGGCTGGACATGATTTGGAAAGGCACACACCTGTCTATATAAGGTCCCACAGTTGACAGTTCATGTCAGAGCACAAACCAAGCATGAAGTCAAAGGAATTGTCTGTAGACCTCCGAGACAGGATTGTCTCGAGGCACAAATCTGGGGAAGGTTACAGAAACATTTCTGCTGCTTTGAAGGTCCCAATGAGCACAGTGGCCTCCATCATCTCTAAGTGGAAGAAGTTCGAAACCACCAGGACTCTTCCTAGAGCTGGCCGGCCATCTAAACTGAGCGATCGGAGGAGAAGGGCCTTAGTCAGGGAGGTGACCAAGAACCTGATGGTCACTCTGTCAGAGCTCCAGAGGTCCTCTGTGGAGAGAGGAGAACCTTCCGGAAGGACAACCATCTCTGCAGCAATCCACCAGTCAGTCCTGTATGGTAGAGTGGCCAGACGGAAGCCACTCCTTAGTAAAAGACACATGGCAGCCCGCTTGGAGTTTGCCAAAAGGCACCTGAGGGACTCTCAGACCATGAGAAAGAAAATTCTCTAGTCTGATGAGACAAAGATTGAACTCTTTGGTGTGAATGCCAGGCGTCACGTTTGGAGGAAACCTGGCACCGCTCATCACCAGGCCAATACCATCCCTACAGTGAAGCATGGTGGTTGCAGCATCATGCTGTGGGGATGTTTGTCAGTGGCAGGGACTGGGAGACTAGTCAGGATAAAGGGAAAGATGACTGCAGCAATGTACATAGACATCCTGGATGAAAACCTGCTCCAGAGCGCTCTTGACCTTAGACTGGGGCGACGGTTCATCTTTCAGCAGGACAACGACCCTAAGCACACAGGTAAGATATCAAAGGAGTGGCTTCAGGACAACTCTGTGAATGTCCTTGAGTGGCCCAGCCAGAGCCCAGACTTGAATGCGATTGAACATCTCTGGAGAGATCTTAAAATGGCTGTGCACCGACGCTTCCCATCCAACGTGATGGAGCTTGAGAGGTGCTGCAAAGAGGAATGGGCGAAACTGGCCAAGGATAGGTGTGCCAAGCTTGTGGCATCATATTCAAAAAGACTTGAGGCTGTAATTGCTGCCAAAGGTGCATCGACAAAGTATTGAGCAAAGGCTGTGAGTACTTACGTACATGGGATTTCTCAGTTATTTTATTTTTAATAAATTTGCAAAAACCTCAAGTAAACTTGTTTCACGTTGTCATTATGGGGTCTTGTGTGTAGAATTCTGAGGAAAAAAAATGAATTTAATCCATTTTGGAATAAGGCTGTAACATAACAAAATGTGGAAAAAGTGATGCGCTGTGAATACTTTCTGGATGCACTGTATAATTCTGCTAATGGATTACTTACACAATATCAGGTACTTTGAGTTGTGAATATGAACTAAAAAAGATAAATTAATAAACATAGCATCCATCCATCCATCCTTTTTCCAACCCGCTGAATCCCAACACAGGGTCACGGGGGTCTGCTGGAGCCAATCCCAGCCAACACAGGGCACAAGGCAGTAAAAAAATATTACATTCAAACAAATTATCAATGAAATAAAATATTCAGATCAATTCTTTACAGTGCAAAAATAAAAAACACTAAAATTGACATCTAAAAAAATGTGTGTTTGTGTTACGTGATGGAGAATCTTTTGCAGTGCACACCTGTAATTACTTTTCATTTTATATCTATATTTCACGATATCTAAAACAAATCACATGATTTATCAAAATAACTTTATCTGCATTATGAGACATGTCCAATATGCTTAAAGCATCTCAAACTCACCTTGTGTATTCTAAGACATGAAAAATTGAATATGAAATATTTTGCAAAATTTATTATTTTTTCAATTGGGGTTCCTTGTCTCTTTGATGACATATCAAAATGCATTTGAGACATTTTTAAAGTCACGGGAAGTTATTCTGAGATATATTGAAATGTACTTCAGACATTTGAAAATGGAACAGGAAACTATTTGGAGATTTCTTTAATTTATATTCAGATATTACTATGCTCCTACCTTGTTCACTAAACTCTAAATGAGGATCTCTAAAACAAGACCTTGGGGTCTCAGCTAAAGCCCAATAACAAAGTAGGGCAACTCCAAGTTAGAGAAACAAGCTTTTGGCATGTACAAGGCAAAACAGGGATAAAGGACACTAATCTCAAAAGAACCTCACAAAAGGTGAGGGGAGTTGTGAAGCACCTGGCCCTGGACATCAAAAACAATGCTTTGGTATAAACATAGCATAAATACAAAAACACATTAGTATGTTTAGCTTTTCATCACTTGGCAGACTCTCTGCGCCTTCCTACCTTTGTTTGTATCGCCTCATTATTAAATGATGTTTTTAAAGCAAAAATGATTGGTCAGCAACAATATGCTGATCTTGTATGATGACCTTGTCAGTCTCTCGATCAGTGCCGTTTTACTTTCAAAAATCGAGAGTGCTCTCCCCTCAACTTTCTCATATACTCAGATATGGGGATGGATATTTCAGGAGTAAACCGCAAGACATTTACCTTATGTACATTAAAGAGCCATCAACAACAAATCAAATCAAATTAATATATTGAACAATTATTAGAAAAGTAAAGTTGAATAAACCGGACTCTGCAGCTACATGAATACAAAAAAAAAAACTGAGTATGCGTTCAGGTAAAGTACCACTTCCAGGTGAGGGATTTGGCCCAAAAGTTAATACAATTGTGGGGTAACAAGCACATGACCTTTTCATTCATCTATCTTGTTGTGGTTTTGAGTTATCGCGTTTACACACACACACACACACACACACACACACAGATAATTCCAAAAAACGGTATTTTTGGACTCGCAGGTCTATAACTTCAAGATTCATCAAAATGTCAAGGTGAAATTTTCATGATTACTATACAGTCGACCCTTGATATATGACCGGCCTGACATGCGAACAACTTGATTTACGACCAACATTTTTATTTTGATTTACGACCAACATCTTGAGTTACGACCTGAATGCGGTCACGTGTATCCGCTTGCGCGATTGTAAACAAACAGCCGAGAGCGTTTGTAAGCGTCAGTTGGAGCCCAGATACATGTGTTTGTGGACGTAATCTTGGTCAGTGCAGTGATTCATCTATATACAGGTAAAATTCCGTTACAAGGAATATCTTTACAACGAAATTTTCATTACAGCGAAGTGTTTTTATGGTCCAGACAGCTTCCCCATATGATGCGAGTCTATAGTACTACAAAGTACATTCAGCAGATACTTTCATTACAACGAAGTGCCCTAAAGACTTGAAATGCTTAAATGAATCACCAACAGAGAATTAATTCTGTACCGCAGCTCAGTTGTGCACAACAATCCCCCAAACAGAAACACTGTAAATTTTTTTTTTTCTTCTGACTTTCCTCGTAGTTTTTTTTTTTTGCCTTTTTTTATTTCCTGCGGATTTCAGCGATACCTTTTACTTATTGCTCGTCAACATTTGAAAAACATCCATTAGAATTTAACTCATTGTCACCCTCCTATAGAAACGGTAGACACGAAAAAACGATAACAGTTCATATTAGAAAAAAAAAAAACTTTACATTGTTTGCAGCTCTTGATTGCGGCAAAAAGAAAAAAAGACGTTGCCAGTGAATTCGGAATTTCGCTATCGCTATCAACACTGTCAACTTTCTTGAAAGACCGAGCAAAAAAAGAAAAATCTTGGGTTGCAAAACGTTTGCAAGCAGTTTTTATGTGGTTCAGTGATGTGCGTTCAAGAAACATTCCTATTAATGTGGCACTCATTCAAGGTAAATGTCAGGTTTGTAAACTCTCTTGGGACCTCCCACAACTAGACGACACGCCGAAGAGCGTCCTGAAGTCCAAACTCTGCGTCTATGGAAGACTGTTTATCTGTTGCTGGGGCAACAGCCGGCTCAAAGCTGTGCTGAGTCTCTCAGCCAAAGCACACAGAAAAGATATCGATGGGTGATATGCAAGGAACATTGTAAATGCAGGTAACAGGTAACTTGATCACTGATCTGCTGTGTCTGTGTATAGCAGAGTGGCAGAAACACGCTACAATAAATTAGTGTGCTGTTCCTGTTTCAAGCTGAATAAAGCTGGTTTTGCTAAAGTACTGAGACTCAACCTGGGGAGCAAGACAGGGATTTATAGCGCGACTACGATCTTTTGTGATTTGTTTCTGTGTCGCTTCACTGCAGTGCTATGAGTCTGTTGTTACCCTGCCTGGCAACGGACAAACAAGCTTCCACAGACGCGGCAATCGCGCTACAGGACGCACTTCAGCGTGTCGTTCCCATTGAGTGGGGAGTGGGGGGGGGGGGGGGGGTCTCAAAAGAGTTCAGAAACCTCACAATATGAAGAAAAAAAAAAGATGATTCAGCTTCTGATTAATAACTGTGCTGCCCACAACATGCTTCCACATTTAAATAAAGATCCAGTTGAATTCCTCCCACCCAAGTGCACGGTAGCGCCTCAGCTATTGGATTTGGGCATCATTCGCACCTTGAAAGTGTATTATCACAAGGAAACGCTGAGAAAAATTCTCGTCAGAATAACTTGTAGGCAGGAGGAGATTAAAATTAACACAAAAGAAGCTATTGAAATGATTGCAAATGCCTGAGCGCAAGTTAAAGAAAGCCTTTAAAAAACCTTCCGTTTCATTATCATCCTCCTCCCTTCCTGCAGCCCAAAGATGTCAAATTAAATGGTGAGTACGGTATGAAAATGTTGTTTCTGGTAGGCTAGGCACTTTTTATAACTTTTTGGTTAGTACATTAGAAAAATTATTGGTGTTTTGGTAAATTATGCACATTATACAAACCTTTTTTATTATGAAAAGGTTAAGTAAAGGTTAAGCTCCTTAGGGACAAGCTGACAGAGATGGGATTAGATTCATACCCAGTGACATGGATCGTGGACTATCTTAAAGACAGACCTCAGTATGTGCGTCTTGGGAACTGCAATTCTGACATTGTGGTCAGCAACACAGGAGCGCCACAGGGGACTGTACTTTCTCCGGTCCTGTTCAGCCTATATACATCGGACTTCCAATACAACTCAGAGTCCTGCCATGTGCAAAAGTTCGCTGATGACACTGCTATCATGGGCTGTATCAGGAATGGGCTGGAGGAGGAGTATAGGGACCTAATCAATGACTTTGTTAAATGGTGCGACTCAAACCACCTACACCTGAACACCAGCAAAACCAAGGAACTGGTGGTGGATTTTAGGAGGCCCAGACCCCTCATAGACCCAGTGATCATCAGAGGTGACTGTGTGCAGAAGGTGCAGACCTATAAATACCTGGGAGTGCAGCTGGATGATAAATTAGACTGGACTGCCAATACTGATGCGCTGTGGAAGAAAGGACAGAGCCGGTTATACTTCCTTAGAAGGCTGGTGTCCTTCAACATCTGCAATAAGATGCTGCAGATGTTCTATCAGACAGTTGTGGTGAGCGCCCTCTTCTACGCAGTGGTGTGCTGGGGAGGCAGCATAAAGAGGAAAGACACCTCACGTCTGGATAAACTGGTGAGGAAGGCAAGCTCTATTGTTGGCATTGAGCTGGACAGTTTAACATCTGTGGCAGAGTGAAGGGCGCTCAGCAGGCTCCTATCAATTATGGAGAATCCACTGCATCCACTTAATAGTATCATCTCCAGACAGAAGAGCAGCTTCAGCAACAGACTGCTGTCACTGTCCTGCTCCACTGACAGATTGAGGAGATCGTTCCTCCCCCAAACAATGCGACTCTTTAATTCCACCCGGGGGGGTAAACGTTAATATTTAACATTATACATAGTTATTGTCTGTTTTTCACCTGCATTATTATCATTCTTTAATTTAATATTATTTATTGTATCATTATGCTGCTGCTGAAGAATGTGAATTTCCCATTGGGATTAATAAAGTATCTATCTATCTATCTATCTATCTATCTATCTATCTATCTATCTATCTATCTATCTATCTATCTATCTATCTATCTATCTATCTATCTATCTATCTATCTATCTATCTATCTATCTATCTATCTATCTATCTATCTATCTATCTATCTATCTATCTATCTATCTAAGTAAGTGTTGCTGTGGGAGGTTCGGAACACATTATGGGTATTTCCATTATTTCTTAAGGGAAAAATAGTCTTGACTTACAACCAACTTGAGTTACAACCAACCCTCACGAACGAATTAAGTTCGTAAGTCAAGGGTCCACTGTACTTTCTCTCTACTTCGTATATGAGAGAGTAAAAACGATTTCTCCTGTGCGAAGTGGAAGGTGAATTGCTGTCAACAACAAGCAGTCACCTGAGAAATAAACTGAAATGTTACTCACTCGTGATTGTTCTGTCCATATGGTAAAGTTTTTGTTGAACAGCACATTTCGATTTCAGCCGTTTGAATTACATCTTGATATACAACAAGCGCAAAGAAAGGCGGCATGTAAATCGCTTTCTATTTCACACGCTTTACGCATTCAGCTCACTCTGTCACCGCAAATGCTGTGTGAACACCTGCCCTCTGTCACCAGCCGCCGTTCACTGGATGAATACGTGCGGGCGGCTCGTGGTGGATGACTTTTAAGGGTTAAAGACCAACGACAAGAACATTCATTCAAAATCGAAAACTAAAAATATTTCAGTAAATTATTATTTTATTTCAGTTAGTCTTTCCAGCTACTTTAATAGTTTCATTTAGTTTTAGTTTTTCATTTCAGTTTTGTTAGTTATTTTATTTCAGTTTGCGAAAATGTTTTTTTAATAATAGTTTCAGTTTTGATTTTAGTTTTCGTTAGCTATAATAACCTTGCTCCAGACCCCTTCACTTTCTGCACACTTTATTGTGGTGTAGATTTCATTTGAAATGGGGACATTTGCCATGTGTCCTTATCAGGCTACACCAGGGGTGTCCAAGTCCGGGCCTGGTGGGCAGCAGGTTTTCATTCTAACCCTTTTCCTAATCAGTGAGTAGTTTTCACTCCTAATTAACTCCTTTTCCCTTCATTTTAATAGCCCTGTTTTTAAGGAGTCAGTCCTCTAAATTTATTCCTTTCTTAATTAAATGACAGGCAAACAGAAATGAGATGTGAAACGAGCCAACAGATGACCAGCTAAATTAGGATTTCAAACTCCAACCAATTTCACTCCAACCAGTTTCTTAATGAGAAGCCGATTCCTGCTGTTAATTAATCTTGTTATTTAATCCCATGGCTTGTTGCTGCTCTCATTCTGCCACAGCAGACATTTCCAAAATTGTTGATTTTCTGTTTTTTTCTAAGAACACCATCAAAATGTTTTAGTGTTCTGAGAGATCAACCTTACTGAGACCTTCACCTTTCTTTTGTGGCGGATGGCTGGGGATCCTGCCCAGCCGGGACACCTGGAAAGACCGGGTGAGGGACAATACCTCCCTTGGTCTGCATGGGGGCCACGGGATCAGAGCTTGGAAGCCCAACCCTGTTGGGGCCCTGTGACCACTGCCAGGGAGTGTCTGGAGGATTATGGAGCCCTGGACTGCAGCACTTCCACCACAACTGCTATAGATTCCAGGGACACTCGGAGTGCTTCCAGGTGCTCATGCGGCATTTCTGCCACACCAGGAAGTACCGGTGGAAGATCATCAGGAAGCACCTAGAGCATATCCGGGGTGTTATAAAAGGGGTCACCTCACTCCATTAGACAAGCCAGAGTCGGGAGGAAGGATACAGAGCTTATGTGTGAAGGAGTGAAGGCGGCAGAAAGAGAAAAAGAGGAGAGAGATAAAGAGACTGAGCCTGGCTGGTTTGAGCATTGTGTGTGCAGAAGAACGTTAATAAACATGTGGACAATTGGTGTACAGGGGCTGTTCTACCACACTTTATATTCAGATATTGTGTGATATAAAATTGATCTGGCACCCTGCCCGGGGTTTGTTTCTTGCCTTGTGCCCTGTGTTGGCTGGGATTGGCTCCAGCAGACCCCCGTGACCCTGTAGTTAGTATATAGCGGGTTGGATAATGGATGGATGGATATGATGGACACAGGTTTAGCTGATTATGTGACAACTTGTTTTGTGTCTCATTATTGTTTGGCTGCTAATTAAGGAAAAAGAAACAACTCAGGGGTCTGAGTCAAGTTAATTAAAATTAAGGCAAAAGACATTAATTAGCAGCAAAAACTGGTCACTAATGAAGAAGATGGTTAGAATGAAAACCTGCAGCCACTGCGGCCCTCCAGGACCTGAGTTTGACACCCCTGGTCTACACTCAATAACTTGAGATGACAACGTGACAACATGACCTCAGTAAGGATTGCAAATTTATAAATAAAATCAAAGCCTGAAATGGTACTTTTCTATTATCGTGACACAAATCGTATTATCGTTTTTAAGATTAGGCACCCAAAGGGGACATTAACATTAGGGACCTCTAGGTAACTGTGCACAACCACCACTAACTTTAAGGTCACTATTTATGGTTGGGGTAGGCCAGTCTAATAATTTAAAATCCAAAAATTAAGTAACTGGGGTGGCGGCCCCACCGATTTGCATCACGGTGATAGAAAAGTACCCCTGAAATGTCTCGTTCATTTAAGCATTCAGACCCTCTACTGTGGCCCTCAGGTGTATTCCATTTCCTTTTGTTCTCCTTGAGAATTTGATTGGAGTCCACCTGTGGCAAAGTGAATTGACTGGACATCATTTAGAAAGGCGTCACCGGTGTGTAGAAGACCCCACAATTCACACAGCTTGGCAGGACAAAAAACCAAGCCATGAAGTCCAAGGAACTTTCTGTAGACCACCACGATCAAATTGTGGCAAGGCACAGATCAGGGCAAGGGGATCAAACCGTTTCTGAAGCTTTTAGTGTTTCTAGGAGCACAGGGGCCTCAAAGAACTGTGAAATAGAAGAAATGCAAAACCACCAGAAGTCTGCAGAGTTGACCATCTGGCATAAACTGAGTAACCGTGCAAGGAGGGCCTTGTTGAGGAAAGGTGACCAAAACGCCAGTGGTCTCTAACAGGGCGCCAGAGGTCCTCTGCTGGGATGGGAGAACCTGATTGAAGGATGACCACCTCAATCAGGCGTTTATGGTACAGAGGCCACCTGGAGTTTGCAAAATAGCATTATTGGAGCAAAACGATTTTCTCGTCTGATAAGACAAAACTGCACTGAAAAAAAGGAATACGCAAAAACTGAACAAAAAGACACTTTAAATGGGACTTGTTTTGCTTTTATTTAGCAGAAAGAAATCTGTCAATGGGGTAAACAAAACTGACTTGACAAGATTTCTTAAAGTAAACTAAATAATCATTAATACAGTTGTTTTGATAAGTCGATATTTTTTTCAATAAGGAAAACAAGATTTACTGTCAAATTATAGATATTTTTCACTTGCTTAGATTTCATTTTTTGCAGTTTGGAATTCTTTGGGCTGAACTTCAAGCACTATGTCTGCTCATCACCTGCCAAATACCATACCTATGGAGAAGCATGGAGGCGGCGGCAGCATCATGTCAGGCTAGTGAGAGAAGTGCTTCACAGCGGCAGGGACGGGGAGACAGCGCACAATGAAGGGAATGAAGAGGGAGGCCTTGAAGAAAACCTGCACACAACCTTAGATGGGGCCATGGTTCATCATGACAACGACTAGAAACACACAGCCAAGACAACACTGGAGTGGCTCACTGACTGTCCACGAGTGGCCCAGACAAAGAGCAGAATGAAACCTTGTAGAACATTTGTGGAGAGAACTGAAGATGGCGGTTTATAGATGTTTACAGACTACCCTGCATGTCTTTGGACTGTGGGAGGAAACTGGAGCACCCGGAGGAAACCCATGCAGACACTGGGAGAACATGCAAACTCCATGCAGGGAGGATCCGGGAAGCGAACCCGAGTGTCTGTACTGCGAGGCAGCAGCGCTACCACTGCGCCACCCAGGATGAGATTAACTGTCCAAATCTAGGAGCACAAAACTTGTAGAGACTTACCCAAGAAGACCTGAAGATAAACTGCTTTCAAAAGGGCTTCTTGTTGGTGTTATACAATTACTTCTGCAATTTTCTAATCTATCTGTCTATACATCTATCTATGGTGCCTCTTACATCAATTACTTTCTTCTTATTATTATATTTTCCTATCTATCTATCTATCTATCTATCTATCTATCTATCTATCTATCTATCTATCTATCTATCTATCTATCTATCTATCTATCTATCTATCTATCTATCTATCTATCTATCTATCTATCTATCTATCTATCTATCTATCTATCTATCTATCATACAGTGCCATTTACTTTTATCTCTCCTTCTGTATGCCCATGTGACCCTGAATGACTGTTTCTTTCGTTTCTATTCTTTAATTTATGTTTTTGTTTTTTGTTCACTTTTTCCATAACATGTGAATATGAATTCCAGTGTACTGGTGGCATGTCATTGGCAGTGCCCCCTCCAGCTCCAGGCCCAGTCTTTGTGTGGCATTTGAATGGTTCCATTTCTCTTCAATGTGCAGTTTGGATTCATCAGAGGCCCCAGGTGGTGTGCCCTGTAAGTGACTGGCACCCCTCCATTGCCGCTTGTTGCCTGTCACCTCGCACTCCTGGGACAGGCTCTGTTTCTCCACAATCCTGCAAAAGATTGTGTGGATTCAAAAACAAATGGTTTTAGTGATTGTATTTATCAAATAAAATGTGATGTTGATACTAAAACCTCCCAAAATCATGGCATCATTTTGAAACAGTTTAAGCCATTTATCTGTTACTTGCAGTTGCCCTTTGTTGCGTACATCCAGGTGTATTTCTGCTAATGCAGCTCAGCCAGTTAGCTGGAATTTCCAGTTTCAGGCTGCAGTACCAGGAGTAGCCACATGTGGTCAGTAAAGGATCACAGACAGGTTCCACTCGGACTCGTCTCCCCTCCAGAGATGCCTTCCTCCTTCATTATTTCATGTTACACTTGGACAGCAGGCTGTTCAATCTCGCATGTTACAAATAAATAAAGCCAATGTTTTATCAGTTTTTTTTTTGCCGTGCCTCATAGACTGAAAATCCAGGTATATATTTGTGTTGACTTACAAGTATTGTATATGTTGATGGAAAACCACAACACTTATTGTGTGCTGAAATTTCAAACTTCAATGCTGAAATGAATACATGAGAATAACAGAAAACAAAACAGGAAAACAGTATAAGCTGTGAATAACAGTCGGAATGCCCGTGTCATCCCAGTCCTGCAGAAGAACCCGATGTAGCGGCTGGTCACTGGCAGCACGTGACCACAGCTCGGGTTACCGTGAGCCAAGGCACCCCAAACGTGCCCCACAGGGTTAAGGTTACAAAAGAAGGCAGGACAGGACCTGCACACCAGCATTCATTCCTCAAGGTAATTGTGACCACAGCAGCTGTGTGTGGCCTGGCATTGTTCTGCTGAACAGATGGCCTCCGACCGCAGCATGGAGCCTGTGCCTCAATGTAGTTGCTGACAGTTTCAGCAGCAGTACCTGAGAATGTCTCTCAGCGGAACCAGTCTGGTGTGTCTGACCTGCGGTGGCACGGTCACTTGAAAGCAACCAGATCTTCAACATGACGCTGCACACTGTCACCTTGCTTGCACATTTGGGAAGCAGTGAAGTTACTTAATCCGTAGGGCCTGGCAATGACCACCGGCCATCCTCTCTCTTCATTACCCATCAAAAACCCTTTAAATCTGGGAGGTGGTCACACCACGAGGATAAAAACTCCATGCCAGGAATTGTGGTCCAAACAAGTCCTGACACTTTCATGGAGATATGATGGAAACATGCCGAGTCCTTGCACAAGTCTCAAGCCCTGGACACTCGATCCATGAGGCAGCAGCACTAACCGTTGTATCAGAACACTTCTGTTATAACATATCAAGTCGCATCAGATCTAATGAGTCCAAGATGGAGTGCTAGTCCTTCTCATGCTATTCATTTTTAAATCTGCGTATTGCATGTCAGCTCACTGAGTGCTTCATTCAATTCCAGCATCACAGGTGCAAGGCAGGAGATCAGGTGGGGACGGGACAACAGCCAACCCACGTCTAAACACAGCCCACATTCACTCGCTGAGGTTCGATCCCCGTAAGGGGATGCAAAAGTAGGTACACCTGACGAGCCCCAATAAGGGCAAAACACGTGTCGTGTACTCTTTGTATTATTTGGCAGGTATTGTATCACATACCTATGATCTGCTTCTCGCACCTGAGAGGACATGGCAGATATTTGCTGACTGGCAGACCAGCCACAAGTGTTACCTGGTAGGTAATCATCCAAAATAACCAGATTGCAATTCAGAACTATGAATGTAATACTCCGATCTTCACCTTATCAAGTAAGTGATCCAGATGCCATGTCACAACATCAGACGCTTCACCTCAGGTGCTGACGTCCAAGGTTCGAAGCAAAGGTGCTTACACTTGACAAGTCCCAATAAGGGTGAAACACGTGTCATGTATTCTTTGTACTTCTTGGCAGATACTGAATCACATACCTATGAGCTGCTTCTTGCAAATGTGAGGACATGGCAACATGGCAAATGTTTGCTGACTGGCCAACCAACCACAGGTGGTACCTGGTAGGTAACCATCCAAAATAATCAGATTGTGATTTGGAGCTAAGAATGTTATCTATCTATCTATCTATCTATCTATCTATCTATCTATCTATCTATCTATCTATCTATCTATCTATCTATCTATCTATCTATCTATCTATCTATCTATCTATCTATCTATCTATCTATCTATCTATCTATCTATCTATCTATATACTCGCGTATAAGTCTGGTCTTGAAAAAAACAATATTAAATTAAAGAGTAATAACAATGCAGGTATAACAGATAATAACTTTAAATAATGTTAATGTTTACCCCCCCGGGTGGAATTGAAGAGTCGCATAGTGTGGGGGAGGAACGATCTCCTCAGTCTGTCTCTGAAGCTGCTCCTCTGTCTGGAGATGATCCTGTTCAGTGGATGCAGTGGATTCTCCATGATTGACAGGAGCCTGCTCAGCGCCCGTCGCTCCGCCACAGATGTCAAACTGTCCATCTCCTTGACTACAATAGAGCCTGCCTTCCTCACCAGTATGTCCAGGCATGAGGCGTCCCTCTTCTTTATGCTGCCTCCCCAGCACACCACCGCGTAGAAGAGGGCGCTCACCACAACCGTCTGATAGAACATCTACAGCATCTTATTGCAGATGTTGAAGGACGCCAGCCTTCTAAGGAAGTATAGTCGGCCCTGTCCTTTCTTACACAGAGCATCAGTATTGGCAGTCCAGTCCAATTTATCATCACGGGGTTCATGAGGGGTCTGGGCCTCCTTAAAATCCACCACCAGTTCCTTGGTTTTGCTGGTGTTCAGGTGGTTTGAGTCGCACCATTTAACAAAGTCCTTTATTAGGTCCCTATACTCCTCCTCCTGCCCATTCCTGATGCAGCCCACGATAGCAGTGTCATCAGCGAACTTTTGCACGTGGCAGGACTCCGAGTTGTACTGGAAGTCCGATGTATATAGGCTGAACAGGACCAGAGAAATTACAGTCCCCTGCGGCGCTCCTGTGCTGCTGACCACAATGTCAGACCTGCAGTTCCCGAGACGCACATACTGAGGTCTGTCTGTAAGATAGTCCACGATCCATGCCACCAGGTATGAATCTACTCCCATCTCTGTCAGCTTGTCCCTGGGGAGCAGAGGTTATATATACGGTACACAAGTAAGCATAAGTGAATTTGAAAACAAAGGTTAAAGGTTATTTCCATGCTGAAACCTCACTAAGGTTCAAGACGTAACATTTCGGCTGTGAGGCCTACATCAGGTGTACAACTGAAAAGTTAAAAGCAGGTAAGATAAATAAGAGGTGAAGAAGGGAACAAAGTCAGGGCAGATGAAGGGAGAAGGTGTGAAAAAGCAGCCATTAGAGAAGATGACGATTAAAAAGTTAAGACAGTCATTAAGACCTGGAGGAATATGTAGTCCCAGGCTCAGAATGAGCTGAGCTTCTTTTGTTTTTCATTGAAAAGTGTCTTTGAAGCCCAGTGAAAGAACACAAACAGAAAGATCAGTGTGGCTCCGATCAGGGGATGTGAAACAATAGGCTTTCTGACGTCTTTGATCTTAACGGCTCAAACGTACTCCCTGAAATGGTCTGGTAGGCGTCTCCATGTTTCACTTTTGTAGATTTCCAACAAACAATGCAGCAAATAAGAATTTTAGATGGCCAGGAGGACCGTTGTTTAATAATGAATTTACCAGCATAATCAAATACAAGGGTATTATTGGTGACATAGCTGCAAGTGACACAGCGGCTGCTGTTACAGTCCTTAGGGCCTGGTGGGGAATGTGGCTCTAATATATGAAGTCGGCTGCAGATGAAAGGTTTGCGTAGGTGAGGTAGTCCATGAAAGGAGATCAAGGGTGTGGTAGTGAAAAAGGCTCCTGTGGAAGGACCAGTCTGCAAAATGGGCACATTTTGTTTAATGGCCTACGGGAGAGATGAAGTGTTAGGGTAGAATGCAGGTGTCGTTATTGGGGTTCCTCTTAGAGTGGATGTTATGAGGTCTACTCCTGGCTTGATTGAGGGCCCTGTCCACAACATGAGAAGGGTATCCACTATCAATGAGGAAACCCCTTTGCTTTGGTAGAGCAATATTTTACTCTACTTTCCCCTTTTGTATTATTAATATGTAGCCTTTGTCAGAATGTCTCAAATCACACATACTTACCACTGTTTATAAGGTATTATAGTATATAACTTCTTCCCACCTTCCCTTCTACATCTATAACCTCAGGTAATTAGGTGTAGTAAAAGACAAGCAGGCATTAAGTTATACATAAAATAATGCATTATTGATAATATTCATAAATAATAACAATATGCAAAGTACATTTGAATATTGGCAACCATACAACTTGAAGAACGGTGATGTGTAGTTTCAGGCGGCAGACAGACTTGTTAGTTACTTAAAATGTCTCTAGTTAAGGCATCATTGGTGGTCAGATTTCTTCAGAGCAGGCCGCATGCCTGTCTCAATATGGCTGCCGAGCTGTGCTCTTCATTGTGTTGTCCTTTTCAGTTCATGAATCAGTTTGGTAAGAGAGAGAGTGTGAGGTAAGCAAGCAAATTTATAGATTTTCTGTCCAACCCCTAGAGCCAATAGGACGTCATGGTACTTAAAGGCTTCTGATACAAGCCAATCCTAAACAGCCATACTTCAGACCAATGGACCCTTACACCTGCCCCCAAAACCATATGTTAAGGTAAAGCTTGGCAGTTAGGCGGCCTGCGGGAGGTTGAGAGAGAGACTTTAGCAGAGAAACACTTGCCAAACTGGTTTGAGGCACATCCCCCAAATCCCGTCATAAAATTTAAAGAGACTCAGTCCTGGTGGGGGGAACGGGGTTCTTAAACCATCAAACCATTGCTGTTATTATCAATACTGTAACACTAATCCTACATTGCTTTACCTAAGTTACAAATAAAGACATACAAAATATTTATCAAGTTATATGCAAAATCTCACATCACAGCACCCTCATTCTGAATGCTTCATTACAGAAGTCAAACCTCACCTCTGTGAAGGTGGCGGAATCTAAGGAACGGTGAAAGAGGTCGAGAGTTTTTAGCATACCAGTAATGGAAGGAGCTGTAGAGAAGGTAACCATGTGAATCAGTCGGCTTGTAATAGACAGAAACTTTAAGTCCTGGAAATCTGATAGAAAGACTGATATCTAAAAATAGTTGTGGTGGCAACATCAACTATAAACCTGAGAGACGAATAGAAACGAATGATAATGAATCTTATGGAGCAATAGGCAGCACTAACACAAGCATCGATACATTTATTTTGTCCAGGTCCAGTACAAAGCTTAGGCAGGAAGAAAAGAAGTGAAGTGAAGAATTGAATTTGCGTCTGCAATATGTTTTCTTAACGATTAAGTGAGATCTTTCAAAAGAGGTTAAAATACGCTCTGAAAAGCCCTTGTCCTGGATCACCTTTAACAGGCACACACACGGAAGTCTATTATGGAAGAAACAGGCTGCTTCATAAAATTTGTGGCGGCTGCTCTGTTTATGACAATCAGGGCAATCATTCAATCCTCGGTGCGGTAGCATCTGGCTGCACATTATACGCGTCCAATTTATTAGGCACACTTGTCTTTTTCCAAACACACCTGCTCTTTGACTTGAGAAACAAAGCATGATAAAAGAATTGCCTTTGTGTCATTAGAACAATGGATTATGGTTCTATTTTGGGTTTTACACATATGAGAAAATAGTAATCAAATAATATAACAAGAATAAAGAATAAATACCACTCTAGTTAACCCAACCCTCTATTACTGGACAGGGCCCCTTTTGCCTCCTGAATTTGAACGCATGCTGTAAAAACTCCATTCCATCTCATTCTAACGATACTCTATTAATTTGAAGTCTGTGGACTGTGTAGGCCATTAGTCTTCTGGGGCCAAACGAGAATACATGTCTGGGGACAACCCGTTAAAAAGTGTGTAGTGAATCGCAGCAAAATCCTGTGCAGCAGAGGCTCCTCTCACAGGGCTTCTTCCTATTCCTCCAGTCCGTGCATTTTAAACTGCTGCTGGGGTTTCAGCGAGAGAGCAGAAGGTATGGAACACAAGCTTTAACGCTGAGAGAAAATAAGAAGCTTAAATTGCTGTTACCCATTCAAGAGCTTAGTAGCACAAAGTAACTGAAGCTTAATAATTAATTGGCATGTTGACAGTGGAGACAGACAGACAGACACACAAGTAGACCAGCAACATCTGAGAAGTGCTTCTGTCTTCTATGATATCTTTCTGCTATTTTAACTATTGCACCACTATATGACATAACAACAGCAAGCAGAGTTTAGATAAGCATTGTCGTCTATGGAAATGCAACGTGTTAAAATGTTGCTGCTATTTTGTCACGGCACGTTTGCATTTCCGATTAGACAGTAGTGTTACATTTCTTTACTTATTTATTTAAACATGCAATCAGAAGGAGGATGATGTGCAGTCTTGTCTGTATTTTACTGGTGTTGTTTCGTCGATTTGCGTGTTTTGAGTACTGAAATCTGCATCTCCTGGGGCTTTTCGTTATCCGCTCTCTTAACGGCAGTCCATCTGACGGAGTGTGACACAACGTTTACTTCAAATCCTGGACAACAGAGAGCACAACATATCGTTCACGTTTACCATCATCCATTGATGTTTTTGAATGCCAATGTATAATCTAATGCTACAGAAAGGTTTTTCCCTTGCATCAGGTTATGTTGCTCACCACACACGCATCACGCATTAATATGTTTTTGTAGGACATTTTTCGACTCTTCTTTATAATAATCAGAGTAAAAGAAGTAGTCTCAAAACACGAAAAAAAGGTCTGGGGTAGCCACCCGTGTATTGTCCCTGGCTGCAAAAGGGTATTTGATAACAAGAATGATCTGGTTGGTTTGAGTTCCAAGACTGAACTGATTAGGTTTTGGAACATGTTGTTTTTATATGTCGTGAACTGGAAGTGATGCCATCTGCCCCATAACCGGAAGTGATGTCATTCTGGGCGCCGGGAAACCGGAAGTGATGTTACATCAGGCAGGTTTCCCCGGATTTGGTCTGTAGAGATAACAGAAATAGATTTAGAGCATCTCCCACCCCCTGGCCTGGCAGGTATCTACCTCCACTTGGTCCACTTAGCTCCCTCCTAGTCACATGTGATATCAGAAAATTGCTGTCTGTCAGATCAGGTTAAGAAGAGCACAATTGCTCTTTGCAGTTCAAAATCCCCGCCCCCTGCTTTGAGGGCCGTCTTCATGAGGCGTTGGATTGGTTTAGAAATATGACACTCAAATGCGACCCACACAGTTTTATGCACATTTCATTCATGGCTGTCTTCAGACTTATATTTTATACATCTGGCTGCAGCAAGACTAGAAGGCCATTGGAGTAAACTGAAGTCACTGCTATGTTTGTGGAGCCAACTACAGATGACGTGTGTTGTGGTCAAATATACAACTGGAAGTATCCATATGGAAAAGGGCAGCCTGACCATAAAGAACATAAGCAATTTGACAGACGAGTGGAGATCATTCAGTCTATCTGGCGCTTTTGTTTAGCTAAATCAGTCAGCATATCTCATCCAGATTCTTCATGGTTGTCAAGATTTCTTCTTCAACTACAAGGCTCGGTAGATTGTTCCAGTTTGCCACAACTCAAAGACTGAAGTTGTGCTTCTTGGCTTCAGTCCTCAACGTACTTCCCTTTAATTTCCACTTGTGTTCTCGAGTATGTGAATAAGTGTATAAAGGCGTGTACGCTGTCAGCAACAGAGATTAACTACACGGGTCGTTCTAATGTAGCTAATTTGATATTAAGAGGTCTCATGCATGTCAAGAAAACATCCACACGTACACGACAACTACATGCACTGTTAAGTCATCTAAGGGATCTAAAATTCATGGTGTTCTCTACAAAGTCTCACTCTTTCATTTGTATGTTATATCAGGTGTAGACCACCAGGCTGGCACTGCCGCCTCAGCCTGATACAATCAAGGATGGCACACAATTTTCAAGGCACACGCATTGTTTTTTATTTTCTTTTTAACTTGTGGGAAACGATTACCCCCATTTCCCACAACTACAGCACAGTTCCCAGCACAAGCACTAGCACAAACACAATACTCTTCCGTCTCTTTCTCTTCTCATCCACTCCTCCTGTTAAGATTCATCTTCCTCCTCCTGACTCTGGTCCCCCAAGTAGTGGCTGCCTGCTCCTTTCATAAGGCACCCGGAAGTGCTCCAGGTGCCTGATGACCTAGTTTCTGGCAGCACTTCCGGATGTGGTGGAAGAGATGCTCTGTAGGGCTCAGCAGATCATGCTGCAGCACCCCCTAGCTGCACCCGTGGATCCCAACAGGGCTGCACCAAACGCCCTGTGGGAGTCTGAGGCACTGCTGCAACCCAGGGGGCTGCCATCTAACATCCCGGGGGAGGTAACACTCTGGCCACGCTTGCTCCCCCGGTCCTTCCAGCATGGAGGTGTCCTGGCCAGGCAAGGGCCCTGGCCACACACCACAGAGGAAAATCAGATTAGTGAGACCAGGTGTGCCACGTGGAAAGGAAAGAAACAAAGAGGTAAGGAATCGGGAGAGGAGATGCAGTCAAAAAACAGAGCAAAGGTTAAAACCAATAATTCAACAAAGAAGAAAAGTATCAAAGTCAAAAAGAGAATCAGAAAACAAAGTCAAAGACATGCCGAAAGAATCAAAAGTGAGAAAAAACATGCTGAACAAAAAAGTATTTTAGAAGTTATTTTTCAGCTTGATATCCGCAATCTCAGATAGTGAACTGGTGGAAACCGTGACCTTTTATCCCACCACATCGGTTTCTTCACATGTAGCGAATCACCAAAAATGACCATGATGATGGCTAAAACAATCCCACATCAACCACCACCAATGTGTGGCACCCACCTGGATGATGCGATGGCAGCAATTATTGAACCAGTACGCTCACCACAGCTATTAGGTATTAGGTGGCGAAGGTTTAAGAGAGAAGGTTAACCAGTTAGAGACAGGGGATGATTAGGGGGCCAGAACGGCCAAGTCTGTGGGGGGACATTTAGTCAGGACTTCGGGGTACCCCCTACTCTTTACAGATGATGCCCAGAGATCTTCCACAAAGGGTTAGGACCTCTGTTTTTACGTCTCATCTGAAGGATGGCACCATGTTTACAGCACAGTGTCCCAGTCACTGCACTGGGACATTGGGATCCACACACAGACCACAGGGTTAGATCTCACCTACACCGCTTTCAGCAGCAACCCAAGCTTTCCTATACAAGCACTGGGCGAGGCCCAGCTGCTTGACTTCAGGTGGATTACCAGTTCTGAAGTTCAGGTGGTACGGCTGCTTTGACTGTTCTAAAATACCCGTAAAACAGATGCAGTACATTCTGATCTCATACGATCTTGTATCTCGTACTTCACCTGGGATAAAGCAACTGACCAAAGACGATATTAAAAAACACTGTGAACCAACAACCTTCTTGTTTAATTTCCACAGATTTAGCCGTGAGGTCAGCAGTACTTGAGTATCTAAGCCAGGCCAGGGGTGGGCAACGTCAGTCCTGGAGGGCTGCAGGTTTTCGATCCAATCCAGTTTCTTAATGAGAGGTCAATTGTTGCTGCTGAAGCCACTTATTGCTCAAGTGACATTTAGTGGTCTCGCTTATTAAGGTTTCTCACCCCCTTAATTGCTTATTTCACTCTTAAACAGCTGCATTTGCTGTTTTTAATGGCTCCTTATTAGTAAATAAGATGCAAATAACAAAGGAGCCAGCAGGTTCTCCATCGAACTTGTTTCCATTTACACCTCTGTGGATTCATCCTGCACTATTTGGTTTAATAAAACACTTAAGAGAGAAATGTGACAGACTGACAATTACCCGTTTTACGCTTCAAATCATTTGGATGATAATCTTGGAAGGGAAAAAAATCTAAGCTATAACATTGAAAACTAACAAGCCATGAAATGAAATAAGGCCTGAGATTTAAATAAATTAAATAAGGGCTGAGACTGGCAAAGACTGGTTTCTAATTAAGCAACTGGGTTGAAACGAAAGCCTGCAGCCACTGCGGCCCTCCATGACCGACTTTGCCCACCCTGATCAGACACAGTGACGGAGCTGAGAATCGGCTCTGAAAGTGTGAAAGCTGCAGCAGAGTTTTATGAACCACTATGACGCTCCATCTTTCTCTTTTTTTTATTTCATATAAATATTTGGCTTCTGCTAAATCCCATTGCTTCCATTATTCTTTGGTTTGGTTACTTGGTCAGCCAGTCAGTCATTTTCTAACCTGCTTAGTCCTGAACAGGGTTTTGGGGTCTGCAGGGGCCTTTTCCAGTAGTCATAGAGCACAAGGCAGGAACGAACCCTGGCCAGGGTGTCAGTCCATTGCAGGGCAAACACACACACACACCCACACACGCACACACACACAAACCCCAACCTGACACTAGGGACATTTTAAGATCGCTAATTCACCAAACCTTCATGTTTTTGGACTGTGGGAAGAAACTGGAGCACCCTGAGGAAACCCAAACAGACATGAGGAGAACATGCAAACTCCACGCAGGGAGGACCTGGGACACAAACAATGGTCTCCTTACCGTGAGGTAGCAGTGCTACCACTGAGTCACTGTGCTACCCTCATATTACTCTGTGTATTACTATATATGGAGCCTACAATTATAATTTAGAATACCGGGGATGGAGAAAACATTCAGACTCCTTCACATTTTGTTATAGCCTTGTGCTAAAATCATTTACATTTGTTTTATTCTCTACATCAAGAAACACTCAATACCCCAATATGACAAAGAATCAAAAGGATTGTAGACGTTTTTGCAAACATACTAAAAATAAAGAAAACACAGAAATATCCCATTGACTCAAGTATTCAGACCCTTTAACTAAGTCCCGAGTGAAGCCCCTTTGCCAGCGATTACAGAAAGGAGTCCTCTTGAGTTTGACGTGACAAGCTTCACACACCTGGATTTGGAGATTATATAACTTTCTTCTGTGCAAATCATCTTAAGATCTCTGAAGGTTGATGGAGACCGTCCGTGGACAGCCATTTTCAGGTCTCCCCAGAGATGTTCAGTTGGGTTCAATTCCAAGCTGTGGCCGGGACATTCACAGAGTTGTCCCTAAGTCACTCGTGTGTTGTCTTTGATTTGTACTTAGGGTTGCTGTCCTGTTGTAAGTTGAGCCTTTGGCCCATTTTGAGGTCCAGAATGCTCTGAGCTGATTCTCATTTAGGAGATCTCTGTACATTCCTCCATTCAGCTTTCTCTCAACCCTGTCTAGTCTCCTGGTCCCTGCCACCGAAAAACAACCCCGCAACACAATGTTGCCACTGCCATGCTTTACCTTTGGAATGATATTGCACTGGTGACGAGCGGTGACGTGTTTCCTCCAGATATAACACTTGTCACACTCATGCGCATGGGAAACAGCTAAAGGGCCTAAATAATGGTAATTCTACGGCAGACCAGGGGGCGGCGGAGTGCGCTAATTGTCTCTCTCAGACTCTTGCAGACCATTCTCGGGAAATCACGCTTTTTTCCCCCTGACAATGACGCCACTTCCGGTCATGAAGATGTCACTTCCGGTTCCAGCGCTGCTGACGTCATTTCCCGTGCATGTCAGTTCTGTGAACATCATGCATATAAAATCAACTGGGAAAACAATATACGGGTGGCTGCCCCAAACCTTCATGATGTCTGTGACTTGTTTGTTTGACACACTAAACTTGGTTTCATCAGACCAAAGAATCTTGTTTCTCACACTCGGAGAGTCCTTTAGGTTCATTTTTTGCAAACTCCCATGTGTCTTTCTTTTACCGAGGACAGTCTATTCACTCTTCATAAAGTCAACATCGGTGGAGTGTTGCAGTGATGGTTATCCTTCTGGATGTTTCTCCCATCTCCACACAGTTTCTCCGGAGGTCAGCCAGAGTGACCATCAAGTTCTTCATCAACTCTTTTACCATGGTTCTTCTCCCATAACTGCTCCATTTAGCCAGATGACCAGCTCTAGGAAGAGACTTCTGTTTAAGAATTATGGATGCCACTGTGCTCTTGGGAACCTTAAATGCCATCTCCAGATCTGTGCATAGACATAATCCTGTCTCTAAGATCTGCAGGCAATACCTTCAACCTCATGACTTGTTTTTTGCTCAACTGTGGAACCTTCTACAGACAGCCGTGTTCCTTTCTTAATCATATTGGTCAATTGAATTGACCACAGTTGAACTCTGAGCAATGTGTGGAAACATCTCAATGATGATCAACAAAATGCGATGCTCTTGGGATCCTTTAGTGCTGCAGGACTTTTTTTGTAGTCTTCCCCAGATCTGTGTCTCCACAGAATGCTGTTTTCAAGTTTTGCAGGCAGTTCCTTCGACCTAATGGCTTGATTGTTTTTTCAACAGTTGACCTTCTTGGGACTGGTGGGTGGCTTTCCCCTTCATGTTCAATCAACTGAATTGATCCAAACAAGATGATCAATAAAAGGGGATGCACCTGAGCCAAATTTCAGATTTCTAAATACTTGTGTCAATGGGATATTTCAGTTTTCTATTTTTAATACATTGGTAACAATTTCTAAATCCTGTTTTCATTTTGTTGTTCTGGGATATTAAGTGTTGCTTGATGTGAGGAAATTGAATTTAAATAATTTTAGCACATATTCAGCAGAGTTCTTTCAACTAATTAGTGAATCGCATACTTGAGAACACCAGTGGAAATTAAAGTTATGAGCATTTAGCAGTGAAGCCAGAAAGCACGTCTTCATGCAAAGAATTGTAGGACTCTGGATTAAACTGCTAAGCATCTTGACAACTTTTAACAAGTATCTGGATGAGATACTGGCAGGGCTGTGGAGTCGGAGTTGGAGTCAGAGTCGAAGAATTTATCTACCGACTCCACAGCCCTGGATATTGGGACAGCTTAACTCCTACCTTAACAAATGAGTTTGATGATCTTACTGGTCTCCCCTCTTACTGTATATACTCACGTATAAGTCTGGCCTTGAAACCCGAAAGATCGATCATAAAATCAGACCCCGACTTATGTGCCATATACTCACATATAAGTCTGGCCTTGAAACCTGAAAAATTCAATCATAAAATAAGACCCCAACTTATGTGCCATATACTCACGTATAAGTCAGCCTTGAAACCTGAAAAATCGAACATAAAATCAGACCTCGACTTATGTGCCATATACTCACGTATAAGTCAGCCTTGAAACCCGAAAAATCGATCATAAAATCAGACCCCGACTTATGTGCCATATATTCACATATAAGTCGGCCTTGAAACCTGAAAAATCGATAATAAAATCAGACCCTGACTTATGTGCCATATACTCGTGTATAAGTCAGCCTTGAAACCTGAAAAATCGATCATAAAATAAGACCCCAACTTATGTGCCATATACTCACGTATAAGTCAGCCTTGAAACCCGAAAAATTGATCATAAAATCAGACCCTGACTTATGTGCCATATACTCGTGTATAAGTCAGCCTTGAAACCTGAAAAATCGATCATAAAATAAGACCCCAACTTATGTGCCATATATTCACGTATAAGTCAGCCTTGAAACCCGAAAAATCGATCATAAAATCAGACCCCGACTTATGTGCCATATACTCACATATAAGTCTGGCCTTGAAACCCAAAAAATCGATCATAAAATCAGATCTCGACTTATGTGCCATATATTCACATATAAGTCTGGCCTTGAAACCCAAAAAATCGATCATAAAATCAGATCTCGACTTATGTGCCATATACTCACGTATAAGTCTGGCCTTGAAACCCGAAAAATCGATCATAAAATCAGACCCCGACTTATGTGCCATATACTCACATATAAGTCTGGCCTTGAAACCCGAAAAATCGATCATAAAATCAGACCCCGACTTATGTGCCATATATTCACATATAAGTCGGTCTTGAAACCTGAAAAATCGATAATAAAATCAGACCTCAACTTATGTGCCATATACTCATGTATAAGTCAGCCTTGAAACCTGAAAAATCGAACATAAAATCAGACCTCGACTTATGTGCCATATACTCACGTATAAGTCTGCCTTGAAACCTGAAAAATCGATCATAAAATCAGATCCCGACTTTCTACCAACTTTATTTTTCGGAAGCTTTAGACTATGTGAATTTTGAGCCCTTGCCTATAATTACTATGCATGAATGTTTTCAGTAATTTATTGAATTCGTCCTGTTTGTTGAATGTGACTATTTTGTTCTGCTGGATCGTTGTATTTTATTTTATTATTTTTTTCTTTTTTGTGAATTATGTCCTTTATCTCACCCACAAAAGCTGGTTTATCATTTTTTTTGCAATAAATATTGGTGACCTTGATTTCAAGAGACTTTGTACTTTATCTGCGTTTTGGGGTACTTTGATCGCCATCTGGGTATGAACTACTAGCAGACACTAACCGAAGAGAGTGTTTCATGGCATGGTGGGGCTTCCATTTTACTGGATGAGAGGTTGGTGTTACACGGCAGCTCTTCTGTTACATTAGATTCAATTTCTTACAGAAGTGTGATGCTAGCTGCACTTGTGGCAATCAAATAAGTATTAACTAACGGTGCGGGTCGTAAACCCATTGCGACTGGATGAATGGACCAGAGGATTGTCAGACAGAATGTTTGGGCACTAGCTGGACAAACCTGTTAAATCGACACAAACAACAAAACTGGTGCTCTTGACACATACATGTCATCAGCTCTTAGCAGCTGTAATGATACAAAAAGACAAGATGAAGGTTTGCAGGGCGGGGAGCCACCCCATATATTGTCTGGATTGCGACAAAATAGAAAATTGCTCATTGGCAAAAGTGTAATCTCTCAGGACTGAGTCAAATACATGACTGCTGTAGCAGATGACTGGTGAGCTTATATAGCGGAGAGGAAGGAAGAGGCAGGTTGTCAGTTTAAGGAAGGGAAGTGACATCATCCAGGGGTTTGATGCCAGTAGGAGGTGGGACTGGTTGTACTTGTTCTTGCAAGGAAAGAGAAAAAGGCATTAGTGCACATGACTAGCCCTGTTTACCGTCTTTTCTACACTAACCAGACCCTGCTGCTGCCCCCCATGCGCACGTGTGTGACACAGCCTACTACTACTTCAAGTAAAGGTCCCTTCAGTGAAAGCTCCACCCTCATTGAGGGCTGGGCCTGAAAAAATACCGCCTTCCCATAACCGCCTGCTCTTATGGTGTCCAAGGCAGAAGGGGTGGAGCCATCTCTGGGAATTGTGGGCAGGGCTAGGCCTCCTCTCAGAACTGGGGTAGAAAGAGAAAAAACAGTTAGTGTCAGCGCCCCCTGTCATCCTGGAATGGTATTGCTTACCTCATCAGAGGCAGAAAGGTGGTTCCCCATAATTAATGTGCTTTGGAAGAATTTGTCTAATATGTTGTGGCGGATGGCAGGGGAGCCTGCCCAGCCGGGACACCTGGAAGGACCGGGAGAGGAACTAGGCCTCCCCTGGGCCACGAGATGGCAGCCACCCTGGTCTGCATCAGGGCCACGGGATCAGAGCTTAGAAGCTCAACCCTGATGGGGCCTGTGGCCACCGCCAGGGGGGTGCCTGGAGGATTGTGGAGCCCTGGATTGCAGCACTTCTGCCACACTCGCAAAGCACCTGGAACACATCCAGGGCATTATAAAAGGGGCCGCCTCACTTCATTAGTCGAGCCAGAGTCGGGAGGAAGGAGACAGAACTTGTGAGAGGAGAAGTGAGGGCGACAGAAAAGTAGAATAAGGGGAAAGAAAGGGACGGAGTGGTTGCTAGAAGGGTGTTGTGAGGTGCTGTGTACTCTGAAGAAAATATTAAATGTGTGTGTCTATGGACATCTGGTGTCTGTCTGTCTGTGTCTGGGGCTGAATCTTCACAATGTCTTTCTGATTTAGCAGTGAAACCAGCACACTTTTATTATAAGCAACATTGATTGAGTTAAGTTGATTGCTTGTGTGCAATAAACTTCAGCAATGACCTTTGAGCTGCTTAATATTAAAAATCAATCAATTTCCATTATTAAAAAAAATTCTGAGAACACAAATAGTTTAACACAATGTACATTGGGTTGTGGTGGATTGTGGGAAAGGGGTTCACCGTTTGTATCCTCCTACCTTTCAAAAGACACTGTTACCATATCAAAGGATCTATTTCAAGAATTTCCTTGGTGATTTTTCCCAAACTCCCTGCGTGGAGTTTGCATGTTCTCCCCGTGTCTGCGTGGGTTTCCTCCCACAGTCCAAAGACATGCAGGTTAGGTGCATTGGTGATCCTAAATTGTCCCTAGTATGTGTGCTTGGTGTGTGTGTGTACCCTGCGGTGGGCTGGCACCCTGCCCGGGGTTTGTTTCCTGCCTTGCGCCCTGTGTTGGCTGGGATTGGCTCCAGCAGAGCCCCGTGACCCTGTAGTTAGGATATAGCGGGTTGGATAATGGATGGATGGATGGATGGATGGATTTTTCCCACACAATGCTGAAATTTGTAAAGGGAGGTTTTCATTGGGGATTTACAGATTTAAATGCAATAACAGAGCATGACTTTGAATTAAACACAAATTATGAATCATGACTGGTTCCTTACCACTGTCTGTCAAAACAAGCATTTTGGATTTATTAACCTCGAGGAGATGTCTGCTGCACAGTCCATGAAATGTATAATGGAATTGAAACAAATTGGCCTGTGCTCCCCAAGGTTATAATGCCAGACAATTATTAATGCGGTCATCCTGTGCAGTATGCATGATTGCAACATATGATATATAGTTGCACGAGGTCTACAGGCCTGGGGAATGCGATATTTATAACTTATTTAATGTGTTAAGCCCTGTGGTGGCTTAGCAGGTTTGTGAAATTCAATTCCAATACGATTAAGATGCACCATTTTACTAAAGAACAAACTTAACCATTTAAAAACTCATCAATAGATAGTGCTGCCTGCACTGTGAGTGATCAAAACTGCGTCTTAGTTCTTCTGTTTTTTAAGTAATTCTCCTCTGTTTATTTTCTAAGTCTTCTTTTTTCAGTCTTGGGTGTCAGGGAGTCCCATTCTAACCCACTGCTTGCAATGCAAGGCACAAACCAACTCTGGGAAGGAGGCGAGTCCTTCGCTCACAGCAAGTCCAATTTAATGTCACTAATTAGCTTAACTAATTTTCCTACCCAGTGGGTGGTATAGAATTTTAATCAATATTTTACAATTTCATACAAGTATATTACAAGGTGGCCCACGAAACAGTGGTCTGACTCCACCGAGATGACTGTATTACGTGGTGAAGAGAAAAATGATCACATTTGGTACTGACATTTACAGAAGATGCTGAAAGTCTTCTCCTTGTGCATCAGTACATCTCTGTGCCTGTTTCAGCATGTTCATGTACACTCTTTGCAATGTCATAGGATCGATTCTCTGTATCACATTTTCAATGTTCAACTACAGTTCATTTACAGTCCGCAGATTTGTCTCATACACTAAGCCCTTTACTGTGGTGGGCTGGCACCCTGCCCGGGGTTTGTTTCCTGCCTTGCGCCTTGTGTTGGCTGTGATTGGCTCCAGCAGACCCCCGTGACCCTGTAGTTAGGATATAGCAGGTTGGATAATGGATGGATGGATGGACTCGGCCCTTTAAATGACCCTACAAGAAACAGTCGCACGATGATGCTTGTTTTAACTGGCGGCCTACGGTGAGGAAACTGATCGGCAAAAATTTCCCTTGTTTCTTAGATGAAACCTGTCCGCACGTACACTTCCACTATTGCAATTCTTTCTTGCAACGAATACTGCATGTCATTAATTTCAGCTGCACTAGTAGGCACTGACCGTTTCAGTACACTGCCACCACAAAAGTGGTTTCCATGGGTCAGACAGCAAGGAAACAAGGTAGGCAACACGATCGGCAGACGAGACGGGAGTCGTCTCAGTGGAGGTGGTCCACTTCTTCGTGAGCCACCCTGTACTTATATTAAGTTATAGCAATAATTTTTAAAAATAAGGATACAAACTGAATGCAACTAAAATTAAATATTGCTTTAAGTCTAGGCACTGAGGCTGTTGCCTCATCTTGGAGAAGCTACCAAGATAGCCACTAAGGTTAAAATGAAGTAGATGAGTAACAAACACCCTTCTAGAAAGTGGGAATAAACTAATGGGAAAGCCCAAGCACCCCTCCTAGGAAGCACTTACTAAAATCAATAAAAGAGTCTGCAGACCCCCTCTATTTTCAAGGTAATATTCAGATTAATGGGAGACTCAAAAGGAATCAGAAAGCACTGGTGGCACTCGTTGACTGGATGATGCTCTGCATATTACGTATTAAGAGTCAGATTACGTGACATGTTAGATGAGGTAATCTAACAGAAAAGCATAAAAGCAGATGAATCATTTTATTGATTTCTCACTCCATGGACTGAGACATTTGTGCATACCTGTGTACAAATAAAAAAGTTGTTCTGCTATTTTCATATGGTCTCCAAGAATGACTTCTTTGAAAACAGAGGAAACAGTGGAAAGTGAGCAAACTCTGAGGACAATCACCTACAGTCATGTCAAATTAAGTCAACTTTGTTTATAGAGCATGTACATCTTTAAGTTGACCAAAGTCCTTTATAGCATAAATCAAAATCTGAAAAGCTACATACAACATTAGTAAATGAAGTTCTTAACAAATAGTAAGAATAAGTTCTTTACTATGAGCCAAATGGCTATGGATGTGATGACGTGTTGGATAAAAGACCAATCTCCCTGGTGCAGGCTCTTTACTGATGACATTGTGTTGTGTAGCACCAGAGAAGAGGAAGTGGAGAGGAAGTGGGAAGAATGAAGAAGAAGAAGAAGACATAGGACTATAGAGAAATAGGAAGAAGACAGAACATATAAGGATTAATGATGATCAGGTTTCAGAAGTTAACCTGCAGCAACAGCTACTGAAAAGAGCGGATAAACTTAAATATCTAGAATCAGTGATAACTCAAGATGGAAAACTTGATTATCAGAGATAACCCATAGAGTGCAATGTAGATTCGAAGAAGGTATCAGGAGTATTGTGTGATCGATAAATTAAGAAAAAAATGTTGATGGTGAGGTTTTGAAGACCAGCAATGATGCATGGAGCTGAGATGTGGGCAGTAAAGGGGGCACAGGAGGAGAAGTTAGATGTGGAAGAAATGAGAATGTTGAGATGGATGTGTGGAGTTACAAAAAAGGGCAGAATAAGAAATGAGACAATCAGCGGTATAACAAAAGTGGGAGAGATAACTAAGAAAGTACTGGAAAGTAATGTTGAAGTGGTATGGACATGAGATGAGGAGAGACGATACATATGTGGGCAAAAGAGTGATGGGAATGAAAGTACAAGGGAAGAGTAAATGAAGGAGGCCAAAGTGGAAATGGATGGATAAAGTAGAAGAAGATCTGAAGGAAAAGGGCTTGACTAGAGAGGAGGTGCAGGAACAAGCTGTTTGGGGAAGGCTGATCAGACACATCAAGCCCACATAGAAGTGGGAAAAGAGGAACAGGAAGAAGACCAGGAACCAAATGCCTACTCAAACTACTGTTTGAGGGTGAATTACTCTAATTTGATATGGCCGAGTGTTCCAAAAACTTCTTGTTCACCCAATACTCCTCTGGAAGTGAGTACAGGGCAATACAGATGAAATATTATCTCTTTTTTGGTGCCATTCAACACCATTGCAGCTGGACAAAGGTAACTGACAGATGCCAGCATAAAGAGAGTTGCAGTAACCTGTAAAGGCCCTGGATTATCTGCATTAATATTATTAGATGGACCGACTGCGGTAGTCTCTGTCTTAGAGTCATTAAACTGAAGCAACTCAGGAGTTCATCAAGGCTACAAAATGGAAAATTCTTGAATGGCCAAGCCAGTCACCTGATTTAAATCCAACTGAGCAGGCCTTCCATATGCTGAAGAGAAAACTTAAGGGGACAAGCCACCAAAACAAGCAGGAGCTGAAGATGGCTGCATTAGAGGCTTGCACCAGAGAAGACCCTCAGCACCTGCTGATGTCTATGAATCGCAGACTTGAAGCAGTCATTGCATGTGAGGGATATGCGACAAAGAACTAAATATGACAACGGCTTTAATAGACCTGCCATTGCGGTGTCCAAAACATTATGGTGCGCTGACATGGAAGGACCACGTTGGAAAAAGTGGCATAAACTTTAATACGATATCTGAATTGTTGGATTTGTAATTTTAAACTGTGGAGCAGAGAGAGAAATCAAAGGAAAAAAATGTGTCTTTGTCCCAAACATTATGGAGGGCACTGTACAGTATGTAAGCTTCCTTCTTTCTATTATATAATATTTTGCTTATTTATCAATATGTTTGTATTTAAGCTGCATTTAACTTTATGCATTGCATATTTGTAAGTGGAGACGGGCTTTAAAATAATTAATTAGAGTTTTATTATTATGGAAACTTCCTGACAGCACATTGTGCTTATGCCGCCATAGTCCTTCAGCAAACTTCTACCTTCACTTCACGAATCCTAATGTCAGGAAGCTGCCTATTCTTCATGTGTCTGCCTGCCAGCACGCTGTTCTGGGAATACAATGTGTCAGTTCTGAGGAATGTGTTGATGGGCCCCAAGATGTGCTATCATAACACCTGTATTGGGGGCTTGCCAGTGCAAAATTAATCAAGCTTCAGGCATAATTTATAGCTCAAAACAGAAGCTTTCTCTTTCAGACATGAAGATTAAATGATCACATTCATTTGCCATTGATTATCTAATGCCATCAGGAACACGCCACTTCAGTAGGTTAGTCATATTCCTGGAAAAAAGACTTGATCCGTGAGCTCTAAATGCACATTTAGGTAAAAGCACAAGGTTCAATCGATACTTGTGATAGGACTGTGCAGGGTCCTGTTCTCTTAGGCACTTATATTTCTAGGAAAACATCCCACTTGAAATAACTGAGAGCAGAGCATGTCAAACAAACAAATCAATTACATGATTAGATGAACATTTTAAAAAAGTGAAGAGTCAATTCAGTCCTTGAGAACGGTTAGTTAAGAAGTTTCCTTAATAGTCTAGTGCTGGGGTCTGTGAGGGATTAACATCACAGACAGTTCCACTGTCTGAAATCCTGTTACAGCTGTGGCCCAGGTATCTCCGAAGGCATTTTTTGTGTCTTTTGAAAAATTTTTGTTTCCGCAAGTCCTGACACATAATGTATATGATATGTGCAAAGATAGACAACACAGTGCTAAAAAATGTCGAAGTTGAAGGTATTGATCTCAAGCAACAGCCTTATAAAACTCAGTGACTCAGATGACAGCTATGACTACACCCAGGTGATGGCCTGTGATGTCTGGACAAGGAGCAGAGAGAAAGTCCAGGGGTTCGATTTAGGAAGCTTTACAATAGATTAGATTAGATTATACTTTATTTGTTCCCAATTTTACAGAAGTCCCAAAAAATAAAAATAAAATAAATAAAAACAAACAACAACCTCCCAAAACACACATTAAAACTTCTGGTTTGGCTAACAGAGAGCTGCTGTAGTGTGTAGATGGCAATAAGCTGAGGTCAGACCTGCTCAGATTGTACCACAGGTTTAATATTTATATGAAATTTATATTATTAATTACTAGGGGGCTCTGCCCCCTGCTCGCTTCGCTCGCCAACCCCTGGTCTTGGGTAACCCGAAACAGATTTGAAAGAGATTATTGTCGGCGTAACCCGAAATACATTGATGAATGTATGCGATATGTGCCTGCATTGCTTGTGGCATTTCAGATGCGCGCTGTAGGCGACTGCGTTCATTGATTATATCCAGGCGGGCTCGTGTTTGTATCTCCGTCAGTTGTGGTCTTTCATTTTGAACCCGTGCTTGCTTTGCTTCCGCAGTTTCTGACGCGCGTTGTAGGCGTCTACGTACATTGTATTTGTTCATGCGGAGCTGTTTGGTTTTGGAGCCGAGACAGTTTTGCTTCCGCGGTTTCAGACGCGCGTTGTAGGCGCCTATGTCTATTGTTTTTATTCATGCGGGCTCGCTTTTGTAGTTCCGTTAATTAAGCTGGATCATTTTGGAGTCGTGACCGTGACTCAATTAGTTATCCATTGTCTACCGTTAGTAATATGGATAATTGCACTTAATGTTAATACGGAGCGTTTTCTGTGGTTGTACCGTTAATAATGCATCACTGTAATGTGATTCACATATGCTATATGGTTTGGACGTGTGAGGATGCCGTACGTTTAATACAGAGAGTTCGTGGTGTGTTGTTGCTTCATGTCCTATTTAGAAGCGCGTTTTGGACGCCTGCACCTTTCGTACTTTCCCGCGCCTTCCGTACTATCTTTGTGGACCTGTGGGGCCTCCGTAGCCTCTTCCGTTTGACTCTGGGGTGCAGCGCAGAATCCTCTTTTTTGTGTGGCTGTGTCGTTAGTCGTTAGCTATGGGCGCGTTGTTGCTTCATTTCTCATTCACATTAGTTGAGCTCTTTTGTTTTTGGGCTGTGACTCCGTTTGCGGTGGATAAGACTTCACTTGTGGTTTATGAGACGCGCGCTGTAGGCGCCTGCGCAGTATGTCTCATGGTCCCATCGCCGTGTACCTGTGTCCATATCCGGTTTATTCTCGGTTAGTAATATGGATTATCTATTATTTATATTAATTAATATTTAGTTAGAGCAGGTCCAGCTTGTAGAGTCCACAAATGGAACATGCTGATAGACACGTGATGCCCGGTCTGAAGTCACCAGCATTCAGAATAATTCATCATTAGAGGCCTCAAACAATGTCCTCTCTTTAACTCAGGAGACGAGCAGAAGTTCAAGGAGACACCAGGGGAGGGAACAGACTTCATGAGGTCCACAACCACACCTTTCAAAAAAGTGACCCAGGAATCCTGTAAGGAATGACCAGCAGAAAGATGAGCAGCTCATAAGGTGCCTACAAAAAGTTTCATGTAATGGATCTGCTGGGTAGTGTTGAGTGAGTCTGATATAACAGCAGAATTTAGATAGATAGATAGATAGATAGATAGATAGATAGATAGATAGATAGATAGATAGATAGATAGATAGATAGATAGATAGATAGATAGATAGATAGATAGATAGATAGATAGATAGATAGATAGTTTTGCTTGGTTTTGCTGATGTTAAGATGGATGAATTCTTTCTGCACCAAGTTCTCCAGTGGATTCCTCTCCTCTGTCTCATCCCCACTGGTGCCATGCGTATAGTCAGAGCAGACAGGCCTGTTCCTTGTGGTGCTCGAGTGTTGCTCTCACAGTCCTAGAGCCTCATAAACTGCAGTCTGCCTGACAGAGAGTCCATTATCAGGACACCATTGGCTCATCCACCTGAATGGCACTGAAGACAAAAAACAAAATAGATTAATTATGCAAACAATAGGAAAGGCAGCAGAAAGAAGAAGAAAAGACAATAAGAAACAGCAGAACAAAACCAAAATACAGAGGTTGAGAAATGTGAGTATGTGTTTTGGGGGCACCAGTCCAGCCCGTGACTCCATTTTGGTCAAACAGGTGAACCTGCAGAAAAGAGGAGAATGTGTTTTTGTATTTGTTTGCAGAACAGAGGAGATCGAAGCTGTGATCGGAGTCTTTTCTCCAGGTTAACAGCTCGGCATTTACTCAGAGGATAAGCGGAATCTCATTCTGTCTCGAGCGTTTGCTGTCTACTAGGATTTTTCACTTATTAGATCAAGTATAATCAAAAGTTTAAGATTGGTGGCGTACAATACCTGTGAGCATTCAATTTATGTCTTTAAAACTAAATAACACGTTTATTTCAGTGTATCGTTTATTTTTGCGCGGTCATTACATTAGAAACTTATGCAGGGATGGAAATTTTTTCGAAGTGGGATCATTAAAGTAAAATTGTAGTGACAGGAATGAAGTATGTGCGCACAATTCCCTGATCATGTCGTCCAATTTACATTATTTGTGTCAGAATGAAATGCTGAGCGTATGATTAAACCTGCTTTATGTGGTTTAAAAAACACATCATAAACCTTATAATTTGGCTTTCAATCTAAATAATGAAGCAGCGGGAAAAAAAAGCACTACACCCCAAAGGCTTTATTATTTTAATGAAGGGCTGTGGCATTTTGTTGACGCAAATGTTTTGGTGCTTTTGTGACAAAATATGAGGGATTGAAACGCAACAAATAAGGTTTATGATCGCGGACTGATCCCTCATTCAACAGTTGCTTATTTTTTTTTGGATTGTCCTTGCTTACATTCAATTAAAGCTGAAATTAAAAAAACGTTAACATCGCATAAAAGCACTTTACACCATACCATTTCAGATTGCTGTTGTGGCGGGTGGCCGGAATCCTTACCCAGCCAGGATGCCCAAAGTGTGGAAGGACAGGGGGAGAGAGTATTATCGGGACAGTTTCTTCCCTGGGGTGATAGAGGACAATCCCCTTGGTTTCCAGTGGGACCACGGGTTATAAGCATGGGAGCTCAACCCTGTTGGAACCCATGGCTACCGTGGACCTTTCCAGGGCCTTATTTAGTCACGCATCGTGTGGCTGGGAAAAGCTCGTTGGGCACCAGGAGTCCTTCTGGGTGCCAAATAAAAAGGAGCCGCCTCAATCCATAAGTTGGCCAGAGTCGGGATGAAGAGAAAAGCCTGAGGAGGAGTGGAGGCAAGAAGGACTGGCGGCAAGGTTGAATTATGGTGTGAGGTGTTGCAGGACTGGTAATTTGGGCACTGTATTATGTAAATAAAACGGGTATACTGGTGGCAAAAACCTGTCTCCTGCTTATCTGTGTCCGGGTTGGTGTGGCACTGTGATGGAAAAAAGGAGAGCAAAAGTGGCGTATGTTCACTTTCTTTGACAAGTTACTTAAAAAGGTGACAGACCTTTGTGATTAAAAAGGGGGGCTTGAATTGTGCAGAAGGGACTATAGGAATGGAGCAGCAGAGAAATTAGAAACCAGGAGATCACAAAACAATTCTGAATCTGCAGCTGGAGAAATGATGACTTATTTTATGAAATACTTGGGGGCTCCGCACCCTGCCCACTTCGCTCGCCCACCCCCGGGTTAGGTTAACCGAATATACAATTTAAAGAAATTGTTATTTTCATGGGAAATGTTACATACTCTTCTGATTCTATGTTGCATCGCTTCTCCATGATCATAAATATACACCTGACTGAATTGTGGTTTCTTCAAAATTAAACTTGTCGTAGCTTTAATTGTTGTGGGACCACAGATTCTCTTAGCGTATGGTCCATTATTGTGTTATTCTACATTTTGAGCACTGAATGATGCGATTGCGAAAAGTTTATTGTAGACTTGGATATTTTGCCTGTAGTGTTTGTGAATTTCACTTTCACCAAACAACAAATCTTTTAATTCTCGCGGATAGGCCTCTTCATTGGGAGGCAACAGTACTTTTCCCTGATGGCAACATGAATTAGATGATCTATAAGTCTCTGACTTAAACTTTAAAGCCGAACAATATCTACATACTTCTGACATATCACCTATGTCCATATATTCAATCTCTTTTTGCTGTTCTGTTATTTCACCGAGTAATAATTTCAGTTTGTTTGTGCTAATGCAATCTTTACTTCCTTTTATTTGATTTCGAATTTTATTACTTTCATATTCTTTAGCTTGCTCTTCGTGTGTATCGCGCCAATGTTTTTGAACGTCTTTATGAAGTGTTTCAACATATCAAATTTTTCAGAGCTGGGAGCACATGAAGTGTGACTGCCAAAGGCATTCCAACAACTGAGAGGTTAGATGCCCGTGATCTTGTTTTAAATTGTTCGTAAGTAGGGAGTGACGTCCAAAAGGTTGTAAAGTCTAGCCTCACGGGACAGCAAAGTGTCTTTCCGAGAAGATCATGTCTCGACCCAAGATTTTTTTATTATAATAGAGAGACTTTTCAATGCTAAAACTACATCAGAGACATCACGCCATTTAGGGAGCATTCAGAAAGTATTCCGTTTTTTCACATTTTGTTAGGTTGCAGCCTTGTGTTAAAATCCTATACATTATTTTTTTCCCCTCACAAAGTAACAGTCAATACACCAGAATGACAAAGCGAAACAAAGATTTTACAAACTTTTACAAATGTATTAAAAATAAAAAACTGAAATTGACATAAGCGTTCAAACCCTTTCCTACGATACCTGAAATTCGACTCAAGTGCACTCCATTCTGCTGATTATCACTGAGATGTTTCTACAGCAGGGGTCCCCACCTCTGGTCCTGGAGGGCACCAGTGGCTGCAGATTTTCATTCTAACCCTTTTCTTAATTAATGCTCTGTTTTTGCTGTGTGAAAGAAAAATGAACTGCTTGCAAGTTACTAAGGGTTAAAAGCTGACAAAGCTGATTTGCTATAACGGCAGCTTATTCATACAGTTGTCATAGGACAACTTCCTCTTCAGGAACATGTCTGTTAGACACAGGAAAGATGACCTTTCCTTCTTTAGGGACCCATCTGACACGTACAGAAAACAGAAAGCAGTTAACCGATTTGCGCAATATAAAATGCTTAGATAAACGATTTTATGCTTATTGATAAGTAAGGAGAAGGAGAAGGGAGGAAAAATATTAAAGCTGATCGAAAAGGGGAATCTGCGCTCTTCTGCCTTGCAACGTATGAATCCATGTACTCGTCTGTGACTGAATAAAAGCTGATTGATTGAACTATTCCTGTGTTCCTCGGGGGTTACTTCTGCAGCTGCTAGTTAACTTCTTTTGAATTAATTTTAATTGACTTGTTTTTTTAAGATTTGTTCCCCTGAATTTCTTCATCATTCCTCTGAATTGTTTCATCTCATTCTTTAAATGGCAGCCAAACAGAAATGAAACATGAAGTGAGTGAGTCAACAGAAGACCAACTAAGTCATGGCCTCAAACTGCAACCAATTTCACTCCAACCAGTTGCTTACTGTATATACTCGCGTATAATTCTGGTCTTGAAACCCGAAAAATCGATCATAAAATCAGACCCCGACTTATACGCCCATTCAAAAATACGACACTTCATTTTTTTTTACATCTTCTTGCCTCCTCCAATCTCGCATCAGTTTCTGAGATGTACAAGTAAGCCCGCGATTCGCTAACGAATCGGAAATCCAAGAATGGCAATCAGTTTCTGTTCCGTCCGATATTTGGATGGATGACATATCATGGAGGGTGGGTGCGTCTGGGGAAATGTCATTTAATTCAATAAGCATACTGTATCTGTACTACAGCGGTTTCGTTTTGTGGAGACGTGATTCCGTTGCCTTTGCTGACACCGACTGCTGGCAGAGTGGAGCACAGCAAGTTTAGTTTACAGGTTGTGGTGTTCGTGTGCCAGCCACTGAGTTGGGGAAGCCACTGGGTTTGAGTCTGTGACCGTGATGTGATCTATATTACTGGCACAGTGGATTAGAGCAAGTGTAGTGAACAGGTTGTGTTGTTTGTGCACCACCTACTGACTCTGGGAAGCCACTGCGTTTGACTCTGGGGCGTGCGCCACGGCACAATATACGCCTCAGTGGGAAGCTGCTGCGTGGTTTTAGACGAATGTACGATGGCATCCAGTCATATACTCACTTTACAGGTGGTGTAGTTTGGGCACCACCTACTGACTCTGGGAAGCCGCCGTGTTGTGGGAAGCCGCTGCGTTTGACTCTGGGGCGGGCGCCACGGCGCAGTACGTTGTGTTATTTGGGCGCCACCTACTGACTCTGGGAAGCTGCCGTGTTGTGGGAAGCCGCTGCGTTTGACTCTGGGGCGGGCGCCACGGCGCAGTACGTTGTGTTATTTGGGCGCCACCTACTGACTCTGGGAAGTTGCCGTGTGTTGGGAAGCCGCTGCGTTTGACTCTGGGGCAGGTGCCGCTGCGTTTTGGGAAGCTGCTGCATTTGACTCTGGACTCTGGGGCGGGCGCCAAGGCCGCAGTGCGCATGCGCCTCGGTGCGTCCGCCGTGCATAAATTAACTGTGGTTTAGTAATATAGATCAAATTTTGTTGCAGCAGCGCAATTACCAATTTCTTTCGCCACTTCAACGACGTTTAATTTAAAACCAGCTTCATATTTTCTTCTGATCGAACGCTCCATCGTAGATAAGGGATGCTCTTACTATAAAGGTGTATGAGAGTGTGAGATATGAAAAATACAAAACAGTGCAAATGTCGCTTCGGAATAGTTTGGGTATTACCATGTGGTCACGTAGGCACAATAGAGAGAGACAGAGAGAGGTTAGGAGCACACGCTGATACCGCGCATTGCCACACTCATATAGAAAAAAAGGCCGTGTGTTCAGTGGTTACTCTCTCAGGTGGGCGTTAGCATATCATAATCTCTTGGGCCAATAGCGTTAGTTTTCCGCATTCGACTTATATGACCGACATTATAAAATACCAGACATTGTACGGTAAAATGAAGTCCCGACTTATCAGCGAGTATATACTGTATGGTAATTAGGCACCCGATTCTTGTTGTTATTTAATCCTGTTCTTTAATTCTATGGCTTATTGTTGCTCTCATTGTGCACTAGTATACATTTCTGAAATTGTAGATTTTCTCTTTTCTAAGAGCACTGTTCAAATGTTTTGTGAACCTGAGCAGATCAGCATTCCTGAGACCTTCATCTTTCTTTATTTTCAGTTATTGTATGATCAACACAGTTTGCTGGTCATGTTTTTGGCTCATTTTGTATCTCATGAGTTTTAACTGCTAATTAAGGAAAAAGAAACAAATAAGGGGTCTGAGTCTTCAAGAGCAAGTCAATTTAAATGAATTCAAAAGCTGTTAATTAGCAGCAAAAACAGGTGACTAAATAAGAAAAGGGTTAGAATGAAAACGTGCAGCCACTGGGGCCCTTCAGGACCGGAGCTGAGGACCCCTGTTCTACCGCTTGTTTGGACTCCATGTGTGGTCCTGTCAATTGATTGGACACAAGTAGGAAAGGCACACACCTGTCTATAGAATGTCCAACAGCTGACGATGTGCACTGGAAGAAAAACCAAGCCATGAAGTCAAAGGAATAGCCTGCAGAGCTTAACAGACAGGATTGGGCAGAGTCACCAGATCTGTTGAAGACAATAAAAAGTTCCTGCAGCATTGTGGCCTCTATAATTCTTAATTAATTAGAACAACCACAACTCTTTCCAGACCCAAACTGAACCATCCTGGGAGAAGGGCTTTGGTAGGCGAGATGACCAAGAACCTGATGATCACTCCAGCTGAGCTCCAGAGAAACTGTGTTGAGATCAGAGAGACATCCAGAAGGACAAGCATCACTGTAACACTCCACCAACCTGGATCTTATGACAGAGTTGGCCAAATAGAAGCCTCTCCTAAGTAAAAGGCACTTGGAGTTTGCAAAAAGTCATGAGAAGGACTCTCAGACTGTGAAATGCAAAATCCTCTGGTTAAACCAAGATTAGCATCATGTCTGGAGAAAACCAGGCACCTTTGCAACACCATTCTAATGGTGAAGCATAGTGGTGGCAGCATCATCCTGCGGGGTTGTTTTTCAGGTTCGGGGATTGGGAGACTAAAGTAAAGTGCAGTGATATCCTTAATGAAAACCCACTCCAGAGCACTCTGGACCTCACACAGGGCTGAAGGTTCACCATCCAACAGGACAATGACCCTAAACACAAACCAAAAACAACACAGGAAGGACTTAGGAACAACTCTGGAAATGTTCTTGAGTGTCCCAGCCAGAGCTCGGATTTGAAACAAACCAAACATCTCAGGGCAGACCACAAAATGGCCGTCTTACTGACGGTCTCCATACAAACTGACAGAGATTGAGGGGGGACCTGCTGAAAAGAATAGCAGAAAATCCCTAAATCCAGATTTTGCTAAGCTTGCTGCATCAAATCCAAGGAGGGAATCCCAGGGTGCAATTGCTGACAAAGGGGCTTCAATGAAGTAATGAGTAAAAGGTCTGATTACTTGTGTCCTGGCACTTGTAAAAAGGTGCTGTAAAGTGGGAATGCTTTAAAAAAATAACATCATAAAAACATATCAATGTTTCTATTAATTGATAAACTTCCTAGAAGGTGCAGTAAATAGAAAAAAAAAATCAATGAAATCAATGTCTGTTGTGCCCACCCATTGCCTTTTCTTAGGCCCACTTGCAAATAATTTCTGAAGGTCATTGCCTGGCTGATTGTCCCAAGCCTCATGGAGAACTTGTCCCAGTTCAACTGTAGACTTTATATGTCTGACTTGTAATCCCAGACTGGCTCTATGATGTTCACATCAGGGACCTGTTTGGGTCAGTCCATCTGCCACATGCTTCCCTGTTCTTCTATTCACCATAGTTGTTTAGAATGTTTAAAATGTTGGCCATATGCTTAAAGTCATTGTTATTCTGCAGAGTGAAGCTGGTGCCGATCAGATGAATCCCTGATGGTACTGCATGATGGACAAGAAGCTGCCTGATTTCAAGAGTGAAGGGGGCATTAATTTTGAATAAATCACTAACTCTATTTTGTGGAAAGGCAGCCCCAGACCTGCAGATAACCTTCACTGTAGTTCACTATTCCAGGCAGACATCCATCCATGTACTGTTCTCCTGTCTTTTGGGTGGACAAACAATTTCTAAATTTGACTCATCAAGCCAGAGTAGCTGTTGCCACAGTCCTTGTGTTTTCATGCACAGGTGAGACATTTGGCTTTATTTTCATCTTAGAGGAATGTGTTTTTGTTTTGGTCACAACGTTTCCACTTCTGATAAGATGTTTCTGTATTTTAGATGTTAGTTTCTACCAGTCCTGAACTGATAACAGTGATGGACATCTTCCAGTTTTGAAGGGAGCTAAGCTTGATGTGTTTCTCATTTGCTACATTAACGTTCCCTGGCTGCCCACTGCATTTCCAGTCCTCAGCCTTGCCTGTTTGTTTGTGCTTCAATAGAAGAGCTTGGACAGCACATCTGGAAAGACCTTTCCATTGTGGAATTTCTGTTTGCAGATGCAGGATGACCACCTTGTGTCTTGTCTCCATGCTTACTTTTGCCATGGTGTAAAATCTGCAGGTTAATCTTCCACAATCTTGTGAATTTCCCATTGGGATTAATAAAGTATCTATCTATCTATCTATCTATCTATCTATCTATCTATCTATCTATCTATCTATCTATCTATCTATCTATCTATCTATCTATCTATCTATCTATCTATCTATCTATCTATCTATCTATCTATCTATCTATCTATCTATCTATCTCACCTGCCCAGTCTGGTTGTACCTTGCCTAGTTTTACTCCATCAATACAGCTGTTTCTGTTTCTCTTCACTTCATCACTTTAGTTTAACCGCCACATGATCTTATTGATCATTAGCACCTTAATCAATCACTGGACTGTACGCCTACAAAAAATGCACCCTTAGGTGGTAAGTGAATTATTACTATGAAGGTTTCTGTCTTTATGGACATTCAAAAATCTTATGGTGTTGCTTCACTTTCTGCAAAAGGAATGTTCAGAACTCTAAAGGATGCTCTTTTCTATAGACACGCTAATCCAGAAGACATACAATAACCATCTAAAAGAAATATTTTTGCCAACTACATAAAGTGCCACTGGACTCTTGAGAACTGTCACTGCTGCAAAGTTTTTGTGGCCTTCCTCAAATCTTTGCCTTGACACAATTCTGTCTTTAAGCCCTGCTGGAAATTTTTTTATATAATTATTTTTCAACTGTGGGACCTTCTCTAGACAGGCGTGTGCCTCTTCTAATCATGTACAATCAATTGAATTGACCACAGGTGGACTCCAAACAAGGTATGGAAACACCTCAATGATGATCAATAGAATGGGATGCACCTGAACCAAAGTTCAAGTGTCATGACAAAAAGTCTAAATATTTCTGTCAATGTGATATTTCTGTTTTCTATTTTAAAAAATGCAAAAATTCCTAAAATTCTCTCTTTGCTTTGTCATTCTGGGGGTATCTAGTGTTCTTTGATGTTGAGAAAAAATTATTTTAAATTATTTTAGCATAAGACAGCAACATAACAAAAGGTGTAAAACATGAATGGGCCTGAATAGACCCTGAATCCAATACGTATGCTAAAAATTATTTGTTTTTTTCTCTTTGTAGTTTCAAACCTGCTCTTTATTCATACATTTGGAGATTTGTTCACCCCTTCTTGTTTGATAACAAGAGAAGTTTAGCTGTCTATCTATCTTTTTTGTCTCAAAAGAGAAATCAGAACAAGTAATTTGACCATGCTGTTGGTCATGTTGGAACACTAAGTAGAAAATTTTGTCTATACAATCTGGAGCTTCTTCTTCTTCTTTCAGCTGCTCCCGTTAGGGGTCGCCACAGCAGATCATCTTCTTCCATATCTTTCTGTCCTCATCATCTTGTTCTGTCACACCCATCACCTGCATGCCCTCTCTCACCACATCCATAAACCTCCTCTTAGGCCTTCCTCTTCTCCTCTTACCTGGCGGCTCTATCCTTAGCATCCTTCTCCCAATGTACTCAGCATCTCTTCTCTGCACATGTCTAAACCAACGCAATCTCGCCTCTCTGACTTTGTCTCCAAACCGTCCAACCTGAGCTGACCCTCTAATGTCCTCATTTCTAATCCTGTCCATCCTTGTCACACCCAATGCAAATCTTAACATCTTTAACTCTGCCACCTCCAGCTCTGTCTCCTGCTTTCTGGTCAGTGCCACCGTTTCCAACTCATATAACATAGCTGGTCTCACTAGCGTCCTGTAGACCTTCCCTTTCACTCTTGCTGATACCCGTCTGTCACATATTACTCCTGACACTCTTCTCTACCCATTCCACCCTGCCTGCACTCTCTTTTTAACCTCTCTTCCACAGTCCCCATTACTCTGTACTGTTGATCCCAAACTCATCCACCTTCGCCAACTCTACTCCCTATATCCTCACCATTCCATTGACCTCCCTCTCATTCACACACATGTATTCGGTCTTGTTCCTACTGACCTTCATTCCTCTCCTCTCTACAGCATATTTCCACCTCTCCAGGGTCTCCTCAACCTGCTCCCTAGTATCGCTACAGATCATAATGTCATCAGCAGACATCATAGTCCATGGGGACTCCTGTCTAATCTCGTCTGTCAACCTGTCCATCACCATTGCAAATAAGAAAGGGCTCAGAGCCAATCCCTGATGTAATCCCACCTCCAACTTGAATCCATCTATCACTCCTACTGCAGACCTCACCACTGTCACATTTCCCTCGTACATATCCTGTACAACTTTTACGTACTTCTCTGCCACTCTCGACTTCCTCATAGAATACCACAACTCCTCTCGAGGCACCCTGTCATATGCTTTCTCCAGGTCCACAAAGTCTCAATGCAACTCCTTCTGGCCTTCTCTTAACTTCTCCATCAACATCCTCAGAGCAAACATCGCATCTGTGGTGTTCTTTCTTGGCATGAAACCATACTGCTGCTCACTAATCATCACCTCACTTCTTAACCTAGCTTCCACTACTCTTTCCCATAACTTCATGCTGTGGCTCATCAATTTTATCCGCCTGTAGTTACTGTACTCCTGCACATCCCCCTTATTCTTAAATATTGGCACCAGTACACTTCTTCTCCACTCCTCAGGCATCCTCTCACTTTCCATTCCATTAAACAATCTGGTTAAAACTCCACTGCCATCTCTCCTAAACACCGCCATGCTTCCACAGGTATGTCATCTGGATCTATGGCCTTTCCATTTTTCATCTTCTTCATAGCTGTCCTTACTTCCTCCTTCCTAATCCATTGCACTTCCTGATTCACTATCTCCACATCATCCAACCTCTTCTTTCTCTCGCTCTCTTCATTCATCAGCCTCTCAAAGTACTCTTCCCATCTGCCCAACCCACTCTCCTCGCTTGTGAGTACTTTTCCATCTTTATCCTTTATCACCCTAACCTGCTGCACATCTTTCCCAGCTCGGTCCCTCTGTCTAACCCACTGGTCCTTTTCTCCCTCCTTAGTGTCCAACCTCTCAAACAACTCATCATACGCCTTTTCTTTAGCCTTTGCCACCTCTCTCTTCACCTTGTGCCTTATCTCCTTGTACTCTTGTCTACTTTCTGCATCTCTCTGACTATCCCACTTCTTCTTTGCCATCCTCTTCCTCTGTATACTCTCCTGTACTTCCTCATTCCACCACCAGATTTTCTTTTCCTCCTTCCTCTGTCCAGATGTCACACCAAGCACCCTTCTTGCTGTCACCCTTACTACATCTGCTGTAGTTTCCCAACTGTCTGGTAATTCTTCACTGCCACCCAGTGCCTGTCTCACCTTCTCACTAAACTCAACCTTGCAGTCTTCCTTTTTCAACTTCCACCATTTGATCCTTGGCTCTGCTCTCACTCTCTTCCTCTTCTTGATCTTCAACATCATCCTACAGACCACCATCCTATGCTGCTTAACTACACTTTCCCCTGCCACCACTTTGCAGTCTTCAATCTCCTTCAGATCAACTCTTCTGCATAGGATGTAATCTACCTGTGTTGATCTTCCTCCACTCTTGTATGTAACCCTATGTTCCTCCCTCTTCTTAAAATATGTATTCATCACAGCCATGTCCATCCTTTTGGCAAAATCCACTATCCTCTGACCTTGTTCATTCCTCTTCTTGATACCATACCTACCCATCACCTCCTCGTCTCCACTGTTCCCTTCACCAACATGTCCATTGAAATCCACTCCAATCACCACTTTCTGTCCCTTGGGTACACTGTTCATCACTTCATCCAACTCACTCCAGAAATCTTCTTTCTCATCCATTGCACACCCAACTTGCGGTGCATATGCACTAACAACATTCATCATCACACCTCCAATTTCCAGCTTCATAATCATTACTCTGCCTGACATTCTTTTCACCTCCAAAAAACTCTTGCCATACTGTTCCTTCAGAATAACTCCTACTCCATTTCTCCTCATATCCACACCATGATAGAACAATTTGAATCCACCACAACCTGGAGCTTAATTAATATGGATTTTTTTAGACCAATGATAAATATTAATAATATGTGGGCAGCAAAGATGACCGATTACTGATAAATATTCAGAAGTTAAATATGGTGCCCTGCTCTGCTTAGTACTGAGACGTTTGCTGTTTTCACTTTACATTCTTCCATTGAGAACTATCATTTATTTACACTAGTATGCAGATGACACCCAATTAAACCTTTCTTTTAGACTAAATGATGTTTCTCCAATGTTGCTCTAAATTAGTTGTATCAGTGAGTTAAAGGAGTGGCTGGGTAAGAACTACCTGCCTTTGAATGCAGATAAAATAGAAATGTTAATTATAGGAGGGAATGACGCTGATTGCAACAACATTCTGTCATTATTTAACTCAGTTGGAATCCAAATTAGTTTACTGAATCAGTGAGCAATTTAGGTGTTGTCTTTGACACTAGCATTTCATTTAAAGTGAACATAACAAAACTATTCAAAACACATTTATTCCATCTTAAAAAATGTTGGAAAATTAAGATTGCATTGACTACTGTAATGCGGTGTTCACTGGCTGCTCAAATTGTTCTTTAAACAGCTGTCAGTTAATTCAAAATGCTGCTTCAAGAATTATTACAAGATCCTGAAAATATGAACACATAACTCCAGTTCTTAAATCCTTACACTGGCTCCCAGTTAAGTTTAGGGCTGATTTCAAAATTCTCCTTTTAATATAAGAAAGCTTAAATGGCCAAGGCCCTGCTTTCTTCTGTGAACCTATCATTACTTACAAACCTGAGGTCATGTTGAGATTTCAAGATGCCAGCCTGCTTATGACTCCAAGGGTTAATAAAATAACCTTGGGAGGATGAGAATTTACTTACAGGGACACAAAGCTGTGGAATGATCAACCTGCTAAGATAAGATATGCCTAGTTACAGCTTTTAAATCCCGGCCGAGGTCTCACAACTTTAGTCTGGCATACCCTGACTAGAGCTGCTGATAAGCTGTACATACTTCATTTTAATTTGTAAGTCATTTGTACAAAAATATAAGTAATAAAATATAATCTTTATTAACTGTTATTAACCCTCCTCTGTATCTTGATGTTGCACTTGACGCCACTGCTCTACTTCCAGGCTACTCTCCTGTTTATGGAAAAGGCATCTCTGATAAGGAGCGTTGGAGTCATTGGACAAAAGGGTCCTTTCGTTAGTTTGGATGACCAGCACAGATTCTACTGCAGAATGGTGGGGTTGGCGGCCAGTTGGTCGAAGTCTCTAGCATTCTGAATATGTTTGCCTTTGACTCTCTTTTTTACAATTTCGTTTTATCCATTGTCACCTGGCCATAGTTCCAGAATTAATTGATGGACGTATATTTTTGGTTTCCATTTATACTGTAACAAATCTGTATCTTTATATTGTGCTACTTTTGTATTTTGCCTTAGGAGTTGTCGCACTCATTCAGGAGTGTTGTGCAAGAACAAAGTTGTTTGTACTGTTGCCAGGGCCGGTGCCACTATTAAGGCAAATTAGGTGTTCACCTAGGGCACAGACCATATGGGGGGGAAAACCCAGGTTAACTACCGAACAGTCAGTTGGCACACTAATAAGCTTGGTCTAGGGCACAAATTAACCTAACACTGGTACTGACTGTTGTATTGTATTTCTGAGGTGGCCATGACAGATTGGCCATTTAGCTCTGTGATGAGGATTGCTTGTGTTCTTTTTTGTGTGTTGTATTCACCCCAGTTTTTGACACCCATTGCACACCCTGCCTACTTGGAAGGGGGTCTCTTTTTGAATTGCCCTTTCTCTTGAAAGGTATTTTGGGAGTTTGTTTCTTGTGTTCTTAGGGAGTCAAGGCTGGGAGGCTATAAATTAAGCAGGGCCTGTAGCCATTGAGGCATTCCTTGTATGATTTTGGGCTATACAAAAATAAAATATAAAAATCTGAACCAGTTAAACAACCGTGTATTTTTTTTTATTTAATGATCCCAAAGCACTGAGACATCTGGCGCTTGCCACTGTCTCCTAAGTGCAGACTGCAGGTGCCATGAACACAAGTGCAGAATGGTTAAAATGATGCTGATAAATTTAATAGTATAGCTTGTGCTGATTTAAGCATGAAGAATAAACTTCACTGACAACAAAGTGGTTATATTTTGCAATTTCGCTTTTCAGAAAAAAATTAATTTTAGGGGAGTAAAGTGTAAGAGCCATTTTCCTAGTTCTATAAGATTTATGAATATTTTACTAGATGACAATTCATAATCTATGGGAAGTTCCTATAACCCCCGTAAATAGAATTGTAATGGTATATTCTTACAATTTCTAACAGCTTTGAGTAAACATTATTCTTCAGTTAGTGACAGCCTTGCCATGTGTAAGGTGTAGAGGCATATGGTTTTTAACCGTGCTCGTGATCGCGCCTTGGCACATACCTATGTGCCAACCGGCCTATGGGCCTTTTGAGTGTGTGAAGTACTGTAAATGTGTATGAAAACAGCACTTAATTTATGTGCTGTGTCGTATGTTTAAAGCATGCAGAAGAAGAAGCTAAGAATCTTTAAGTATATAAGAATTTAAGAATCTTTAAGTAGAGAAGAAGTAAAGAACCTTTAAGTACAGGAATAACTAAAGTTTCTCAAGAAAAGCTAAGTTTAGAGAAAGTATATTTTCCCTTTTTTTTTGCCTTTTATTCTACGTGTATAACTATTTTCTCCTTTATTCTTGTGTGGATTATTTTCTTTTAACTTTCACTAAATATTTTTAAAACAAACTTTTGGACTGTGAGAATTCTTTCGACACGCGTTTTACCTGTCCCTGATAACACCTTATATTCCGGCAGCTACATAAAGGAACACTAATGATATTTTATATGTTATTTACTCCATTTAGTTTACTGGCTGAGAAAAAATTTTAATCTCATGGACATAGCACAGTTCTTGATAGTATGGGGCTCAATACTGACTAACAACAAATAATATCAAAAACAGCCATTACAAAATCTGACATTACTTGTGTTGTGGTGTTGTAGCGGGGCCACATAGGTATTGTTGTTTATAGTGTTTGCACCCAGTCACGTCTCGTCTCAGCACCCCATTTAAACTAATATGTGTCTGTTTAAATATCGTCGTCATAATGAGAAACAGAGAAGGATGTTGCGAGGAGGCAGCGACCCCTGGACACGTCAGAACCAGAGTTTTGCCAGTTACATCCAGCTCGTTATTATTTAAACAATCAGGAGGGACAGAATAAAGGAGGAAGGAGAGAGACAGAGATTTCAACTAACCACAACCGATCATCATTTTTCAGCCATTATTTACATCGCACCTTGTTACCAGTTTGCTTCTCATTCAGCAGGAATCACTACAACACAGTCATCACCAGAAACCCCGAGGTTGGACATTATTATCCACCATTCGCCGATGAAGCACAGTGAGATTGTTCTGTTTTATTTGGGAGAATCAAACACACCCATTTTGATCCACCACCAGTATTCTGGACAGTTATTTGCCCGGACTCAATTTCTCGTTCATTGACATTTCAGTAATTACCCATTGGTGTTATTTGTATTGTGTGTTCGTTATACGTGTGCAAGGGCAAGGGAGGTTTTGTTATTGTATATGTGGTGTTTTCACTTTGTTGGTTTGGTGGAGAAATATATATAGATATATTTTACGTCAGGGATTTGTATTATTGTATTTGTCATTGCGTTTTATTTAATATATTTCTCCACTTGTTTTACATCTCTGCTTTTGTTTGCTAGTATTTAACTGTCGATTGAGGGGGAAAATATTATTTGTCAGAGGTATGGCTTGGTATAAGTAGGTTCTCTTCAGCAATTTATCCAGGCCACGGGTCGTGGTAGTGTGGCTGCCGGCTGGGTAAGGGGTCGGCCGTTACAGTGTATAAAATCTACAAATTACTCTCTGTATTTTTATTGTTATATTTTGTTCAATCCCAACAAGATGAATTCAGATGTAGGAGGCATTTTAATAAAAACGCATATTCTCTTCCCTTACACCTCACTTTTATAACAGTTGTTCATAGCATAGTGCTAAAATGGTTTTACAGCCTGGGAAAGGAAGACTGAGCCGATGCCTCAAGCTATTGATTACTTTATGGATGGACATCTGGGACAACAATTTGGTTTACAGTCTGGGAAAAGATAGATTAAAGAGTTTGAGCAAAATTCATCCATCATATTGACAGCCAGCAAATCAGGTGCATGCAACAATCATGTGTTGTGAAACCACGGCATGAAATTTTATAATAAATATGCCTCATTTGAAAGCAACGTCAGAAGGAGAGAAACACTGACGATGGGAGAGAGACGCCAGAGAAGAAAACAAAGACACGTATGACCAGTTTTCATCCGATTGTCAGTTAACAGCATTTTCATGAACATCGATTGCTAAATCAAACACCGCCTGTAACATTCATCCTTGTCATCTCTACTTTTTTTCGTAAGATTTTTCTAAAGACTATATATATATATCCAGACTTTTCCATCATTACATATTTTTTATCATTCTTTGTTCCAGTGGTATTATCATTATTATTCCTGTAATAAATACCATGCTGCTTTTAACTTTCTATGCTTTGTCTTAATGTCTATAGAATGATTGAAGTAATAAGGTAGATTTCTTTGAGCACCTGGTGCAGCCAGTGGTTTGCCATTACCTCTGTGCTGCGAGGTTTATTAAGGGCTGAGGGTGTGAACTCCACCCAATAGTAGGGAACAATACGCAAAGTAAGGCATTCTTGACTAGTAAATGGCCTATAGTCAAGAGTGCTGAGCCTTTGAATGTTCAAATGAATTCTTGTAGACCAAAAGTAATATTTAGGTCTGAGATATCATTGAAACATTGTATGTTGTTTGTGCCGATAATAAGTAAGTCTCTTGAAGTGCTGAGAGAGTGACAGGCTGTGTTATTCCTAAAGCACTTGTGTGGTTTAAAATGCTGAAGGTTAATCAGCGTGTGTGTGTGAGGTTAGGGTCTGTGTGTATGCGTATAGCTATGTATGTGTGTGTTCTAACCTGATAACGAACTTGATGAGTACACTTACCCTGGAGAAATCAGGTAAAGGGTAAGTAGAGGGAAAGACTATGATAATACAACTTGTAATCAAAAGTCCATCTGAAAACGAAACATCTGCTGTTTTTTACTGAATAAACACCTGACCTTTGAAGCAAAGCCGATCTTAATTACAGAGTGAAAACCTTGCAGACACTTGGAGCGGGCTGTGCAGCAGCCTTTTTGGAAGGAGTAAAAACAATGAGAAAATGTAGAGAAACATGAAATATGGCATTTTAGTAGCTTTTAAAGTTGTAGCTTTTACAATTTCATTGTACTGGTACAATGACAATAAAGGCTTTTTTCCTTCCTTCAATCCTTTCTCCATTCGTTCCTTCCTTTAACAGGAAAACCATAAAGTATAATAGTAAGGAAATTAATGACTTCATTCATCCTCTGTAAAAATTTGCCCAATTGTTAGTCCTGGCGATGATGAAAGTGATCAAAGTTTAGTATTTTAAAGAACATGGAATTTGTAGCCTATGCTATGTAGCATATACAGCACATTGTTAACGCTCAGTTGTTACCGTCCATAGCTGTCAAAGCGATTGGATTTTCTAAATTAAGTTAATAGTCTGTTAATAAACAGACTATCGGTGCAAGTTCAGTCAACACTAATGCTTATGTAGAGATCAAATATCAGTCTGATATATTGGTGCTCTATATTATCTGCAGATTAATGAAGGGTTAGAACGATATTTCAGAAATGAAGAGGTGACCTTGGAGATGTGCAATTGTTGTTAGAATTAACTTTTCATTGCAGGGGACAAGGAAAATATTTTTAAATAAATGATGTACTCAACTCTTTTCATATATCATTTTTCCTTTTTCCAGTATACTTTATTATATAATCAGTTGGTGTTTATGTTATACTTTAGTAGTTTGTCTGTTTAAGTAGTATATGCGTAGTATGACATATTAATGTGCCGGTGCAGTAGAACTCTTTTTCTTCTTCAGATAAGGAGCGTATGAACCACATACAGGGCTTGCGTATTAACTGATGCTCTAGAATTACAACAATCAGCATTCTGAGCTCATCTCACCAGTTTTAGTGTTGTTACATTGGTTATTTGTGTCACTTAGAACTGATTTTAAAAATACTACTAATGGTTTATAAAGCCTTAAATAATCTTGTGCCTTCCTATATTTTGGAGTGCCTGCCCCCCTACACTCCAAGTCGTAATCTTAGATCGTCTAATGGTGGTCTGCTTATAATTCAAAGAGCAAGGCTGAAACGAAGTAGTGAGGTGACCTTTTGCTGTTACAGTATGTGCCTAAAATCTGAAGTACTTTACCAATACAGATATGCCAGGCTAATACTGTGGAACATTTTATAAAACTAATAACAGCCCATTATTTTAATTTGGCTTTTTTGTAGGTATATTTTAGTTAAACTCCACATAGACTACAGTATGCAGGCATAGAATGATCATACTGTTCAAGGATTTGCAAGCTTTACTAATCTCTACTTTTGTCTGCTGTCTTTTCTGGTTCTTCTGTGGTGACATTTTGCACCACCATCACCTGACCAAAGCGCACTGCAGCTTGTGCAGTGCAGTGATGCTGGAATGATGGCGGGTGCCCCAGTTGTCCATGAGACCCACTGCAGTGAATCCTCTCACACGAATCCTGACAACAATGAGGGATGACTTAAGCACATTTATGTTAGAGAGAATGCCCAGAGGGGGCTGGGTGGTCTTTTGGCCTTGGTACCCCTGCAGATTTTGTTTTTATTTCTCGAGCTTATCTGCTTTTTTTTTTTTTCTGACCTCCCAGCCATCTGACCTTATCACTGGACTCATCTTTGGAGAATTACATCCTGATGTTGCATATGAGGACTCTACTCTTCTACTAGTTATATATGGTATCTGTTTTATAAGATTGTATAGATTTGTTTTTTTCTTTATTTATTCATGAATATTCTTGCCTAATCATATTTTTCTTTTATTGTAACCTTCTCTTTGTCATCTTGTAAAGCATTTTGAGCTACATTTAGGAAGCATAAATGGTTATGGTTTTCCAAAAAATGAAATCAATGTATATTCTGTTTATAAGATCCTCTAGTTCATGTAGCTCCCTACAATCTCTCTATATATAAAATCTAACGTTTGTCTGTCTGTCTGCTTTTCACAAGAGAACTGCTTAACGGATTCAGAGCGTGTTTTTTTCTATAATTTGCTTGAATATTTTGGTTGATTTTGCTGATGTTTTTTTTGTTGATTTTTTTTTTTTTTTTTTTTTGTCTGTCCACCCTGGCCATCGGACCTTACTCCTTTTTATGTTAACTAAGGTTGTCTTATTTTAATTTCTTATTTGTCTTTTATTCTTCTTTTCTTCATTATGTAAAGCACTTTGAGCTACTTTTTGTATGAAAATGTGCTATATAAATAAATGTTGTTGTTGTTGTTGTTGTTTTGCGACTTCTCTCATCGCGCTATGTATCATAATTCACTTGCAGGAGGCATATATTTGCACTAATCTGAGACAGAGGCTGTGGGCTGAGGAAAGCGTGACGTCAGGAGTGGGAAGCCCTCCTCACTGTTCTGTTTCACTGCTACGCGGGCAGAGCCGTGGGGGATGGATACTACCAGATAAAGTGTTGTCAAATTTGAGACAATATCTGTGGGTTTTTTTATGCTGAACAGAACGCAAGTCGGAGTGATAAGAGAAGTAACCCTTCCATTTGCTTCCTCCTCAGCTCTGACTCTTACCAAGAGGAAAAACACCAGTTTGTGACTTCACTCCTCACACAGGAAAACCTTTCAACCTGTAATGTCCTAATGGAGGAAGGAGCACACCATTTCTCATACCATTTAAAAAGTGCACCTTTACAAAGACTTTATTCAATTTCTATCCTACTTGGCTACTGAAAATTTCACCTTGTTTGTTAATGCTTTTGTGTCTGCTTTAAAAATTACCTAAATATTTTGATAATTACCGGTACTTTAAGAAGAGAGAGAAATAAACTCTGCTGTGTTGCAAGTCTAATGTATTGCTTGGTTATGCATGTGTTTGTTGATGGGAGATAAAAATTGTTTTAAATCAAATATGTAATGCAGAACTGAAACCAGAATGCAAGTGTGGTTTTATACACCGTTTCTGTTACATAAGCATGCTGTTCTGTTGGCTTTCACTTATGATGTCACAAGCATGAGCTAAAGCAGCTGATGTGGAACATGATGGTAGTTTTATGGACTCTGGATAACTGCAAAAATTTGTATAATGTCAGTAAAAGAGCTGATCAGAGGAAAAAAGAAAGATAAGAAGAAAGAGAAAACTAGAACAAAGGAGCCAGGGAAGTCAAACCAATAATTTTCACAATGCAAGATATGAACCCCCTTAATGACTAAGTACCCTAGGTTCTTGTCTATAAGCCGGACTCGTGTATAAGCCGGAGACCAAAAATCATACGAATTTTTAAAATAAAATCTTATCATAGATAAGCCGGACTCATGGATAAGCCGAACGTACTATAACCTATAACTAATAGAAGAGAGGGAGGTCAGTGGTCTCACTCGCACCCATTTAATTTCTTTAAGGGGGGAGAGAGTGTGAGATATTGGCGTCTCTCTCACTCCCCGCATGGCGCGGCCGGAGCGCGTTCTTTCTGCTCTGGGCGTCACCGAGTCAACACGCGCGCGTAGCGGTCATTTAAATTGTGATTTTATATGTAAGCATATTTAAATATATATCACAGATTTTTTGCTGGTTCGCGGATTTCTGAGGACAATGGGTCTTTTAATTTCTGGTACATGCTTCCTCAGTTGGTTTGCCCAGTTGATTTCATACAAGGGACGCTATTGGCAGATGGCTGAGAAGCTACCCAGCTTACTTTTCTCTCTCTCTTGTGCTGACTATCTGTGATCCTGACGTATGGGGATTGAGCAGGGGGGCTGTTCGCACACCTAGACGATAGGGACGCTCGTCTAAAAATGCTGAAAGATTATCTTCACGTTGCTATCTTTTGTAAAGCTGATTCCTGAAAAGACATGCTGCACGGTGCTTCGCATACTTAAAAGCTCGAAGGGCACGTATTGATTTTTGACTGAAAAACAAACTCTGTCTCTGTCTGTCTGTCTCTCTCTCTTTGTCTGCTCCTGACGAGGGGGTGTGAGCTGCCACCTTCAACAGCTTTGTACCGGTGGTGCTTCGCATACTTAAAAGCCAAACAGCCCTATTGATTTGTTTGCTAGAGATTGTTTTCTCTATCTATGTGACATTCTGTGCTCCTGACACACACACCTTTGAAGAGGAACATATGTTTGCATTCTTTTAATTGTGAGACAGAACTGTCATCTCTGTCTTGTCATGGAGCACAGTTTAAACTTTTGAAAAAGAGACAAATGTTTGTTTGCAGTGTTTGAATAACGTTCCTGTCTTTCTACAACCTCCTGTGTTTCTGCGCAAATCTGTGACCCAAGCATGACAATATAAAAATAACCATATAAACATATGGTTTCTACTTCGCGGATTTTCTTATTTCACGGGTGGCTCTGGAACGCAACCCCCGCGATGGAGGAGGGATTACTGTATAAGCCGGATTTATGTATAAGCCGATATTCTATTTTTTCATTTTCACAACTTTTTTCCTTAGATAAGCCGCGGCTTATAGACAAGAACTTAGGGTAGTACCTGGTTGCCCCGCCTTATTTAGCTTTCATTTGTGGCACTATTTGAATAATTCTTAAACATTTAAAATCACTAAGCCTACTTTCCTGCCTGTACATTTGCTGCATTTTACCACCAAGTGCTGGGAACCAAGTCCCTTCCTCAGTTAGGTCAATCATGGAGTTGGGCGAGAAAACACTTCTAACAGGAAGGCTATAGTGAATGCCTTACCTGGGTGAAGTGTGATGGAACTACTGATAGTAATGTAGAGGTCCTGGGTGCAAGTGCTTTGAAAAAGTGATCTGTATATCCTCAAAGGTACAGGCAAACTTAAGTAGTGACAATGCTCAAGATGAAGATACTTAGAGATCTTTATATAGACAATGCGTTTTCATCTTATGGACTAGTACCCTCCAAATTCAAATATTCCACTTCACAATTTTTTTCCTATATACATCCATCCATCCATTTTCCAACCCACTGAATCCAAACACAGGGTCACGGGGGTCTGCTGGAGCCAATCCCAGCCAACACAGGGCACAAGGCAGGAACCAATCCCGGGCAGGGTGCCAACCCACCGCAGGTTCCTATATACAAATTAGAAATTTTGTTTCTATCTATCTATCTATCTATCTATCTATCTATCTATCTATCTATCTATCTATCTATCTATCTATCTATCTATCTATCTATCTATCTATCTATCTATCTATCTAAAGAAGCCTTCTCATCTTTTCATATCTCATACCCATATATATTTCTGTGGCAATACTGGTTAGTCTTGATGAAGACATAGAAAGAATTTCATCAATATAGAAAAATATTTTTAAAAGGACAGCTTAAAATAGCAAATTTTCTTAAGAAAGAGTGCAATACCTGAGGTAGAAAAAATGACACAGCAGGGTTGGCGATGACAGCAGGAGGATTAGGTACATTCCACTGGAGCCTGGGGCGGAGGGTCCCCTCAGGTATGTTTCAGAGTTATAGAATGGGTATAGAATAGAATGAGTACATACCATCATACAGTGGGGGGTTTGAGTCCCCCTTGAAGATTTTCAAATGATGAAGAACATATACAAGTGTGAATAGCAGGGGAAGAGGTGCCAGATGGAAGAAAAACATGGTAAAAAATGCAGAACAGGGAGGTTGAAAAACAGCCTGAAATACCGACATTGTGTTTAAATAAAGTAGACCTAAAAAACACAACCCACTAAAGCCCTATTTTGCCTGCAGATGCTGATCAAAAATTGCCTAATTGGTGTGAGAAAACTGTTGACCAACATAAAGTCACATATCACTCAAAAACAACAGGTCTACTTTCACAGAATTTCACTATGTGAAATTATGTGTGGGACAATATCAGAAAAACCATGCATTACTTCAGAACAGCTGAGGGAATGTTAGTGAAATTTTGCATATATACTACATTAAAGCCAACTTAGTATAGAGAGTGTATGGAGATTCAAAAGTTTCAAAATCATGAATTGGGGTTCAATAGAGGGAACAACACAAAAGGTGGTAGTGTTGACCGGTTTATACACCATATCAATGATTCAATTAAGCTGTCCAGTTTTTTAATATTGGATTAAACATGTATTCATGAAGCCGCAGTAAACCAGGGAATACAAAAAGTTGCACTTATAGCTCAAACGCAGCATGAAATTACTGCAATTATGGAATCAGACTATATACAAAATGAACACATTTTTGACTCCTGAGACCAGAGAAATTGATAGAGAGGATGGATGGGATAGCCAGCAATGGCAAAAGACAGAAATATTTGCTTTCTTACTTTAACCCATTATACCAATATATGAACATAAAAAAATTATACATACAGTTTCTTTTGAATTGAGATCATCTTAGCGTTGTTTCTGGGGTTTATGTACTCAGGAAATGTAATTCTGTGGTTATTTTCTTGATTGGAATTGTCATTTAGAAATTGAATTTTACTTAACATCTTTTTGGATGCCATTTTGTTTAGCCTATGAGACGGCCATTTTGTGGATTCAGTCATTCATGATGCAGGTCCTGGTTGCTAGGGGAGTGGCCTCTAGGGTCATGACATCAGGGTAATTGGTGAGAGGTTAAAAGGTCATTTCAACTGCCATTTTGTATCTGAGAATAACATAAACCTAGCAGTTCAGTTCATGAAACAAAGCTCTGCCTTTTGGTTGTAATTTTAGATTTATTATTTGTCTCTGATGTTTTCTCTTCTTTGATTTTTGCTATTTGACTGTTGTTTTACTTTGACTCTGTTCTTTCCCTTGTACCTTGCTTCTATTTTCTGAAATGATTTTCCTTTTGATGACAGTATAAAATCTTGGATTGCCATGAGTGACCCAGAAAATAAAAATAAAAACAGGTTTTTGATTTAAAAGAATTTTAGGGGGAGATGCTGATGTTCTGTGAGAACAAGTTTCAGAAATCATCTCTGACTTCCATGAGTAGATGTTTGCTCAAATAGGTTTTTAGTGAAAGAAATAAACACATTTAAAGGGAAAGGAACGACATTTCTTGAAACCAAATGAATGATTAGACAAAAAAAATGGAAAGTTTGGAGAGGAAATGAATTCACAGAGAAATGGGACGGTGTGGAGGGTCAACTCTCTCATTCAGTGTATTTGGAGGTTAAATTATCTATGGTGTCAACATTAGTGAACAATATTGATGTATTTGCTCTTGTGGATTATGGAGCATTGGAGAATTTTATTAATACCTCACTTTTAAAGGATCTCTGAGTTTGTCCTAAAACTTTAAAAAATTAAGCTGCAGGTCTTCTTGGTGGATGGGGAAAGAGATTGGTAATGGACCTCTAAAATATTTATATCCTCCTATATACAGTATTTGGCTCTTTCATAACCATGTAATGGATTGGGAAAACAAGAACTGAGGTGTGAAATGTAAGTAGGAATGTCTTGACATTCAGGAACAGAGTGCTAATTTTTGTGCACAAATTAACAACCTGCCAATGTAATATTCTGATTTCCCCAATGTTTTTAGGAAGATTTGTTCACAAGGACTCTACCTGTATCCCCAGTATGATTGTGCCATTTTGCATTTACCTCATGCAATTATACCCAAGGGTAAAACCTGTCCATTAACCTATCCAGAAAATCAAATTATGAAGGAATTTTGTAATGAAAATTTATAGAATGGATTTATTGCCCCTTCTTGTTGTGAAGTAGGGGTGGGCTTTTTCTTCACTGCGCAAACTTATGGAGACCATGGAGTGACTATTGAGAGCTAAACTGTATTACAGTAAAGTGCAACTACCTGCTTCCACTTATCTCATCACTTCTCAATCAAGTGACATGATATACCATTTTTCTGAACTGGATTTAAGAAGTGCATATAATTTGACTAGAATAAGGGAAAGGATAACTGGCAAGCTGCCTTTAATACCACTAGTGTGCATTACAAGTAGTGGATAATGCCCTATGGGCTTGCAAATGTGCTGGCAGCATTTCAGTCATTTGTCATTGATAAACTCGAATGTTCTTGGACATATGTGTTGGTTTATACAGATAACAACAACATTGATTTTTTTTTTTTTTTTTTCCCCTGAAGTTTTAGAAACTCACATTCATCATTTTCATGAGGTTATGAAATCATACAAAAGGGATTAGCAATGGATCAAAGGTTTTGGTGATTTTTAAATTGTAAAACAGGTCTAACAATTCATCTTCTTCCTTCAGCTGCTCCCCACCACAGCAGATCTTCCTGTCCTCCACACCTTGCTCTGTCACACCCTCCATCTGCATGTCCTCTCTTGTATATGATTTGCAAATTTATTATAGAAGGTTTTATTAGGACTTTCATTTATGTTCTGTCTCCTTTTATTTCTTGGATGAAGAAATTTGCAAGGACCCTTGAGAAACAAGAAGCTTTAGATACGTTAAAGTCTTTATTCACCACGGTCCCAATTCATTCTTCAAGTCCATGCATCCAGTGTTGAAGCGGGAGTCATTTTATCACAAAAAATATTCTAAATAAAGACTAAAAACATTCATGTGTTTTCTTTTTAAGAAACCTGTCTTCTGCAGAACAAACCTACGATGTAGGTAACAGAGTTTTTGGCTATTAGCTTTAGAGGAATGGAGACATTGACTAGAAGGTGACATATATTTATTTATAGTCTACATTGATCATAAGAATTTACCTTTTGTGATTTTTTTATACTTTAGAACTGGTAAAATTGATGCTCTAATTATTTGAGCCTGACAAACTCAATCTGATCCCAAACATATTCCCCCAAAACGTTTTTAGGAGTTACTGTCAAATTCAAGAAGCCAGTCAACCAAGCCTCCAAGTGTTCCATTACCAAAAGGTATTTATTATGCTTCCTCCAAACCTAGGTAGTAAGGTATTAGACTGAGTTTATGGGTCTGATATGTCTGGTCACAAATTCTAGTAAACCTTGAGATATTTTTTAAGGGGGGACTTGCAAAAAGGGTGCATATTTTGGCATGTGCGGTTTGCTGTAGGGCAAAATCCTCTCGGGGTCTCCCTGTAGATTTGTTGCTACTTATTCCTTTCCCTTCACGTCCAGTCTCGATGGCCTTTTCTCACTCATCTCCCTCTTTCTAAAGGTTACATAAATGTGTGTAGATGTTGATCATTTTCCAACTATACACAAATCTTTCTTGCCAATAATGTATGTTTACATGGCTTTCCCAGCTCTTTTGTATTAGATTGTGGCTCCTTAGTTTATTTCTAAGTTTTAGAGGTTGTTCTGTGATAAAATGGGATGTATAGTAATTTTAATAATAATAAATAATAATAATAATAAGCGCTATACAAATGTAATGAATTTTCTCAGTACTCAAAGTGCTATCCACACAGGGAGGAACCGGGAAGCGAACCCACAATCTTCCACAGTCTCCTTACTGCAAAGCAGCAGCACTACCACTGCGCCACCTGTGAGGACATCTTGACCTCTAGATAGCATCCTTAAGCCAATGGGCAAATGGAAAGGGTTAATCAAGACCTTGACAAATTCCTGGGATGTCTGAGCAATCCTAGTTGGGATAACTGGCATGACTTCCTGCCATTGGCTGAATTTGTGAAAAACATTCTTAATTACTCGACAGTTTACTCAACTGATTTTTGCAATTCCCTTATGTCCTTTTTTTTAATGAAGAAATCCAGAAGATTCATCAGTCTCTTGGTACAGATTCCTCCAGTACTTCATTTGAATTCCACCCACCAACTCACTCATTTTCCTCTTTTCAGCTTCCTACTTTCTCAGAAATCTCACATCTTGTCTGTAAGTCTAAGCCATCCACCTGTCAACTGGACCCCCTCCCTACAGTTCTGGTCAAAGCCTGCCTCTCCTGTCTGGTCCCTCTTATTTCTGCTATAATCCACTCTTCTCTCACTACTGGTACTGTTCCTTCATCTTTTAAAACTGCTGCAATAACCCCAATACTGAAAAAACTTGGTGCCGATCCGACTAATCTCAGTAATTTTCATCCTATTTCTAATCTATCCTTCAATTCCAAAGTTCTTGACAAAAATAGTGGCTATTCAACTTCACTCATTTATCTCAAAATAATCTGTATGAACAGTTCCAGTCTGGTTTTTGTCCCCCTCCACAGTACAGAAACGACACTTATAAAACTTACTAATGACTTATGGCAGCTGATTCTGGTTTAATTACTATTCTCATCCTTCTTGATCTGAGTGCAGCTTTTGTCACACTACTCTTCTCAATAGATTATCTTCGATTGGCATTACCCACACTCCACTAGATTGGTTCAGATCCTACCTCTCAGGCTTCACTCCGTTTGTTCAGCTGTTACTTCAGGTGGGCTCTCTCCTGAGACCCCTCCTTTTCATTATTTACCTCCTTCCCCTTGGTAATATTTTTTGTAAATATAACATTAGCTTCCACTGTTATGATGATGACGCCCATCTCTACCTCACTAGCAAACCTACTGCTTCCTTTTCCCCCTCTTCACTTATTGATTGCATAGCAGAAATCAAATCCTGGTTTTCTTCAAATTTTCTTGAATTAAATAGTGACAAAACTGAGGTTCTCCTCATTGGTACAAAATCAACATTATCCAAAACTGATCCTTTTTTTTCATTTGTTATTGAGAATTCCTCTGTCTCCCCTTCCCCACAGGTTAACAGTCTGGGTGTCATCCTTGACAGTACTTTATCTTTTCAGTCCCATATCAATAACATCTCCCAGTCTGCATATTTCCATTTGCGTCACATTAATCGTATTCACACCTCCCTCACTCCCCACACCAATGCTATCCTTGTTCATAGCCTTGTCATTTCTCATCTGGATTATTGCAATTCCCTTTTCTTTGGTCTTTCCTGCAAATCTCTTTATAAGCTTCAACTGGTCCAGAATTCAGCTGTCCACATCATTACTAGAACCCCCTCTATTCACCATATCACTCCCGTCTTGCAGCAGCTTCATTGGCTTCCAGTTAAGTTCTGCATTCAATTCGAAATTCTCTGTTAACTTTTAAGGCTCTCCACAACCTCGCCCCTCCATATCTGTCTGACCTTCATGTTGCCATTCCCTCCCGTACCCTTAGATCCTCTACCTCCATCCACTTGACTGTCCCCTTCGTCCGTCTTACCACTATGGGGAGCAAATCATTCAGTTACTCTGCTCCCCAGCTCTGGAACTCACTACCATCATAGCTTAGAAATATTGAATCAATCATTCTCACTTTTCAAATCTAAACTTAAAACTCATTTGTTTAAGACTGGTTTTTCTCTTTGATTACAATTGCTCTGTCTGATTTTAATTTTTGTATTTTAGTTTTGTTTATAATCTGTGTTTTATCTATTGTTCGGTGTCCTTGAATGTTTAGAAAGGTACCTACAAATAAATAAAAGTAGTAGTATGTCTTTGGTTGAGTGCATGTATGGTTTTGTCATCGTCCTCTGGCTCTTCCATAAGTTTCTTCCTCAGTATCTACTGTAACTGAATCTCTTAACTCTTTGAAGAGTATGTGCCAGCCGGTAAGAGGTAATCTGAAGATAGCCAGTTTAATTGCCAGGCATTTTGCAGACCCTAGAAGGAGATCAGTTCCAGTATACAAGATTGAGTCAACACAAGTTTGGCTGGCAACTTGTGTTATTCCATCCTGTGAACTGGCACCATGTTATATAGGTCCTTATAGCATCAGGAGGAGAGTGGGACTAGTTTTATGGGCTTTGCCAACCCACTTCAAGATTCATTCCACATCTCGTGTCTCCCTGTTAAAACCTATGGGTTATAGTCTATTATTTATTTTATTTATTTATTATTATTTATACAACAATATTCCTCTTTCACATTGTTGGTGGATGGTTCTGAAGAAATTTAAGATTCAGTCCATTTTAGATTCTCAACCAGGGTAAAGGGCTCCAGTATATTGTCTACTGGAAAAGGTATGGCCATTTTGGTGACATTCATGTGTATGATCTACTTTCTAGGTTTCATAAATGGTAAACTAACAAGCCTGATGGCCATTTATGCCCTTGGAATTTTAATTCTATGGTTATTTTCTTGACTGATACCTTCATTTAGAAACTGATTTGTATTTAACATCTTTCTGGAAGCTATTTTATTTAGCATATGAGGTGGCCAATTTGTGGATTCAGTCATTCATAATCCAGGTCCTGGTTTCTAGGGTCATGAAATGGGGTAATTGGTAGGCGGTTAAAAAGCTTATTTCAACTGCCATTTTGTATCTGAGTTTGGACAAAACCGAGCAATTCACTATACTTTCAGTTTGATTACTGATTATTGAAACCAAACTACATTTTGACTTTTGATTTATAATGTGGTTCTGTTATCTCGTTGACTTTGTTTTGACCTTCACTTTGTCTTGATTGTTTTTTGTTTTTTTTTGTCCCGTGTGCCTCACTTTTTGTAGACAATATGAATGGGTATAAAAATTGTAACAGTACCACTAGTGATTTTTTTTAAAGATTTCTCATAGAATACCTTTTAATTTACCAATACCTGTACTAAAACCTTTTTTTAAATCATTGATAATAAATTTTAAAATGTATTAATATCCTTATCAATATTGTTTTTGTCATTTTATGAAAGAGGCTTTATGGTTCCCCTCACCCTTGTGAACATTTTGGCCTCTGCAGGCGACAAAGCCTGCTTCTTGAGTTTGGGGCCAGGTTCACGCTCTTTTAAGGCCTTGAATGTTGTGATCTCATATCTTTGTAACATTCAGAAAAAAAAATCACAATTTTTGTTCTTCCTAAGAATTATTCTTTTTTTTCCACTGGGTTCCAATCCATAGCTGTTTTTCTATGGAACAATTAGAAATTTGATACAAAAGCAGCTAATTTAGAATCTGTTTCTTTTGTATGGTGTGAAGCATTGGAGAAAACATGGTGTTTTCATGGATTGATGAATTTTAAGCTTAATGTATTCAAGAAGAAGAAAGAGGACTGTGCATAAAGCCTTTAGTGTTGCATTAACAGCTTTGTATGTGAGAAGAAAAATTTTGAAAATGTATGTGGAAGCCAATGAACAGATTTAAGAACCAGAGTTATGTTATACTACTTAATTCTAGTTATAATCCTTACTGTTGCATTTTTAATTGTCAAATATTAAGTGAACATCATGAATGCACAACCACAAAAAACATTTATTGCTTTTATAGCCTAAAATCGCACAAGGAATGCCTCAATAGGTTTTAATGGGCCCTGTTTTTGACAGCCCCCCAGCCTTGATTCTCGAAGACCAAAACAAAATTCTCAAAAAAAAAATAAATTTAAACCTTGTAGGAAAAACATGGAAGAAATATTAGCAATTTGGAGGGAGACCTTTCAATGTAGGCTAGGTGTGCAATGGATGCCAAAAAAATGGGGTAAATATAACACACAAAACGGAACACAAGTAATCCTCTTCACAGAGCTAAATGGCCAATCTATCACTACCACCTCAGAAATACAACAACAACAACATTTATTTCTATAGCACATTTTCATACAAATAATGTATCTCAAAGTGTTTTACATGATGAAGAAAGAGAAAAAATACAAAATCAGATTTAAAATAAGGGAACACAAATTAACAGAATAAAAGTAAGGTCCGATGGCCAGGGAGGACAGAAAAAAGAGAAAAAAAAAAAAAGATGGATGGAGAAAAAAAAATCTGCAGGGGTTCCAAGGCCACGAGACCACCCAGCCCGTCTAGGCATTCTACCTAACATAAATGACCTCAATCAGTCCTCATGGTATTCAGGGTTCACTTGGAGGAAATTTGATGACGGTCATGTGGACTTCTGTCCTTTAATCCATCAATGGAGGGACATCATGGTGCTTTGATCAGGTGGTGGTGGTGCAGATCGCCACCACAGAGAACCAGAAAGAGAACAGAAGAGAAAGCAGGGGTTAGTATGGATTTTGAATATGAATACCATGATTAAGTGAATATACTGAGCATCGGGATTAGACTAAGATGAAGTTATGAGAAAGCCATGTTTAAAGTAATGTTTTTAGCAGTTTTTTTAAAGTGCTCCACCGTATTAGCCTGGTGAATTCCTATTGGCAAGCTATTCCAGGTTTTAGGTGCATAACAGCAGAAGAAGAAACTTAAGTTTTTAGTCCTTGGAATTATAAGCAGACACTCATTTGAAGATCCTAAGGTTACGATTTGAAGTGTAAGACATTCCGAAATATAAGATGGAGCAAGATTATCGAAGGCTTTGTAGACCATAAGCAGGATTTTAAAGTCCATTCTAAACGACACGGGTAACCAGTGTAGTGACATCAAAACTGGAGAGATGTGCTCGGATTTTCTTTTCCTGGTTAAGATTCTAGCAGCTGCATTCTGCACTCGTAATCGATTGTCTTTTTTTGGGTGGTCTTGAGAGGAGTGCGTTACAGTAATTTAGCCGACTGAAAACAAAAGCATGAATTAATTTCTCAGCATCTTGCAATGTTATAAGAGGTCTAACTTTTGCTATATTTCTTAAGTGAAAAAAGCTGTTTTAGTAATCTGATTTAATATGTGATTTAAAATTCTGGTCAGTCCATTATTACCCCTAAATTCTTTACCTCCATCTTGACTTTTAATCCTAATGCATCAAGTTTATTTCTAACAAAACAGTACAAACCACGTGCGGACACAGTGACATGACCACTGTCAAGGAATACTGCAAAAATACAGTAGCTGATACCACTCACTAAATACAGAGCTATCACATATGAGAGTACAGATTTGTTTAAATACATCAAAAACAAAGTAGAAACTAACATAAATGGAAAACAACAATATATGCCCATCAGCTAATTGCAGAACCACAGCCAGATTGTAGAAAAGGAGTCGGACAAGCAAGACAGAGTCAGAGTCCTGGAGACCTCGGCCAACAAGCTGAGTCCGTGCCGGGCCGGCCAATCCAATGAAAGGACCTTCTACCCAATGATTCCAGTGTTTTATCTGAAATGACTTTTCCATAGGCAAGCAAACAATGCCGCAGTAGAGCAATGGCACCAAGTGCCACATGAGGATACCAAGAAGAGAAAATGAATAAGGGAGGGTTATTAAGTTTATAAACATCTTATTACTTATGTATTAGCAATAATGACTAACAGAGATGCAGTCTGTACAGTAAATCAGCAGCTCTAGTCAGGGTGTGCTAAGCTGAAGTAGTGAGTCTTCAGCTGGGATTTGAAAGCGGAGACTGAAGTGGCATCTCTTATAGTAGCAGGCTGACCATTTCAGTTTAGGGGCCCTGTAACTAAAAGCTCGACCTCCCACTGTTGGATTCATAAGCAGGCCTGCATGTTGAGATCCTAATGTGCACTCTGATTTGTAAGTAAAGTTCAAATAAGTAAGAAGTTTCTTGGCCAATTTAAGGTTTTGTTGGTTAAAAGGAGGATTTTGAAATCTATTAATACTAACATTTAAAGTACTGAATGAATAGAAGTGCTCCTCAAGACTTTGCAGATTAAGAAACATAAGTGATATGTAGATACCTTCCTGAATCGCAGGGCGATGGCCTCTTTCACCCCCAGGCCCATGGAAAGGGAGCTGGGTTCAGATCCAGGAATCCAGAGTGGCAGCAGCAAGTGCCAGTGGTGTGATGCAGATTATCCTGGCGAAGCCTGCTGGAGCCCCGAGGAGAGCTCTCTTTTCTGGTTGAAGGGTGGGTGCCACACTAGAATAAATTCACCCTGAAAGAAGGTCCTGAGCCTTGGGAAGAGAACTCTGTTGTCCCTTGAAAATTTGGGGGAGAGGGTATAAATCTCACACCAGTTCATACCCATATCCACAGCAGATCTCTAGTGTGAATGGCCTCTGAATGAAAGGGAATGAATGAAGTCAGAAAAAGGGAATCCATAACTTCAGGATAAGGATTGTTGCCAAGGGCTGGGTTGGTCATGCTGCGGTGCAAAGTGGGGCTGGGCACGAGACACAACTGGACGCGGCACCAGTGCCACCTCCACACCTGAGGTGGAGTCTAATTTAAATCCACTGTGACTGTATAATAATAGAATGTGAAAGCTTCCAATTGCGTGAATACTTTTTTTATAGGCACTTTGTAGAGAGAGCAAAAATGCTTTTAAATAAGACTTGATGGAGTGTTATGAACTGACCTTAGCAATGAGCTCCATAATCCCTGAGAAGAAATAACATTTGAAAATGGGAAGGTTCTGGGCAAAGTTAAACTACACTGAAATACTTCCAAAGCTCTAAAGTTTATAGTTGGTATTAACTATAGATGCTTTTACACTCATTTCTTTAAATAATAATCTACTAACTTTGATAAAGTTTTGTAAGTACAAGAGGCATGACATCATTTATATTATAAATTTGCCCAATTCTATCAAAAATCCTATTGCATTTGTCGACTCAGTAACACATCGCTTGCTATGCCTGTTCTGGCCTCTAGATGTCCACAGTTACCAGCAGATACATTTTCCTTCTTCTTTTATGTCAAACATATTTTTGTTGTCTTTAGGTTGGATTTTCAACAATTGAAATAAAAAGGCATAACAAGGTGTGAAAAAATTTATATTACCAGTTTATCATATTGCAAACCATATATACATATTTCCAAAATGGCTAAAAGTATTTATGTTGAATGGATGTTGTTAAAGTTCTCCATATCCTGTTTAGGGCAAAATTCATTGGCTACCTAATTTGTAAATATTTATTTGAGAAGCTCTTACAAAACGGAAATATGGTGTATATTTTTAGAGAGGAAGAGCAATATGAGTGCACATTGAGCACATAAACTCTTCAAGTTCATTCATTTTTATTATGCTGTTGTACAGTAAAAGGGCTTTTCAAGGAGGAGTTTACCAGATTGCTTTAACTGTTTACTTGAAATTAGAGAAGGACAATGTGATTGGTTGTTGCTTATCGGGTAAACTGAGTTTTTTATTTTTGTATCTACTTCAGAAAATTATATTTAATATAACTGTTGTGTAGCATGAATTTTATAATTATTCAAAAAGTATTTTCTAACTTCCTTCCATCCATCCATTATCCAACCCGCTACATCCTAACTACAGGGTCACAAAGATCTGCTGGAGCCAATCCCAACTATGACTAAATTCAATGCCCACATTTATCAAAATGGTCCTTACTGGCACAAAAATCTGACTCTAATTTGCTCCAACTCTTAGGAGTAGAAGTAACAGAATTTTATCAGTTTTTCTTAATATAATTAACTTCACCAGGATTTAGGAGAGTTTGTGAGCTGTCCTTAACTACTACAGTAACAGCCAGAAGATGACATTCAGGAAAAGATCCTCAACTTTTTCCAGAATGTGCATACATGTTTTGAAAAAACTGGACAACAAGGAGTTCAAAAAAGATATCGATTTGAAAAAGAGAGAATGATATTTACAGAAAAACTTGTACATCATGTGATTAATCCATCGACACGAAGTAGCCACCAAAATGAAAATGCTGTAATGTTATATTTTTTGGCCGCAGGGAAAATGCAGCTTTAAAATTGGGTATGTTGCAACCAATCATTTCTCAAATTTTGCAAAAAATTTTGAACACCCTTACAACATGTGATGTAATATGAAGATTTATTTCCCACAACTTCATACGAGGTAATGTTATGTCAGTTATACAAATTGCTGGTTTTCCTGGAGTTGTTGGTGTGACAGATGGCACTCACACCAAGATCATTGCTCCACATATGGATGAGCACATGTATGTGAATCGCAAGCAGTATCAGAGGTGGGTATTAACAAGTTACATTTACTTGAGTAACTATTTTAAAAAATTGTACTTCTAAGAGTAGTTTGATTGCACCATACTTTTTACTTTTACTTGAGTACATCTGTGAAGAAGAAACACTACTCTTACTCCGCTACATTGGGCAACACTCCACTTGTTACTTTTTTCCCATTTACACATTAGATGCGCTATATTTTTGCCAGAGAGAAGCCGCCAGTGGATCTACTGCATGACTATTTCACAAATCAGAAGTAGCAACAATAATCACATGACTCTGTTTCACCAATCCGATGTAGCCATGCAGTCACATGACCACACACAAACTTCCTGTGTCTGCAGCCTGTGTGACTTTTCAGTCATGTGGGGCTGATGTTTACTGCTAAATGGTCACAGCTTCATTACAAGAACCTTGAAAGCCAACTCCTGCTGAAGCTTAACCAACACTTCACTGAGTGAAGAACAAGCAGGTTTTAACCAAACATGTGCAGACACAGACAGTCATGGTAAAGTGAGACTTCTTGTACGTGCACAAGCTGCCTTGTTCTAATGTTATTTTCTATCAGCTGTGCTGTTTGGAGTGCAAGTGTGTGACGATGCCAGTCCCCTACAGACTCTTTTCTTTTTCTTTGATTGCCCCTTTTTTTTTTTTTTTTTTTTTGTGCCATCCTGTGTATGTGTGTGTGTATATATATAATATATATATATATATAAATATATATATATATATATATATATAATATACATAATATACATACATACACACTCCTGGCTCTGTGGGCCTTAATCACATGCTGCAGAAAGCCAATGAAGCAATTGAAAATGATCGCACGTGCAGGTGTGACTTGCAATAACTACCTCATTAACTCCCTGCGGTCGTGCAATTGTGCCTACAGAGAGTGACACGGCTTTATGGATTTGAAACTGGACCTTTTTTTTTTTTTTTTTGAAGCTGCGGACCTGCTACACCACAAAGTGAATATACAGTATTATACTGTCATGTGTATAGGATATCTTGTCACTGTAAGAAGTTTGCACTGTTCAAACATACATGTTACCTACTGTAGGGATTGGCTTCAAAAGCTTTGTTGTGAACAACTGAGATTTGGAACTTTGTGTTATTTGTTCATCTTTATTTTGTAAAGATATTTATTTTTACTCATTTTTATTTTATTTGGAAATAGCAGAATTTGCACATTTTATATTTTTGTCTGTCTTATTACAACATTTCTAAAAAATAAAATCATTTTATTATGATCAAACAGTTACTCAGTACTTAAGTAGTGTTTTCACCAAATACTTTTTTACTCTTAATTGAGTCATTTTTTGGATGACTACTTTTTACTTCTACGTGAGTCATATTATTTTGAAGTAACACTACTCTTACTCGAGTACAATTTTTGGCTACTCTACCCACCTCTGCATAGTATCAACACAATTGTATAGCCAGCATATTACCCTGAAGACCGGTGGGGCTAAATGGGTGATTGACAATGAAATGTCACACAGGTATGCTGAGCTCTGCAATCCATGAACTGCTGGAACATTCACATTAAACTCATTCTTACATTTCAAGAAGGCAGGCAAAGACTCCCGGGGCACTGGATAAATGATACGGGGCACCATGTGTGGCATACGACCCTGGAAAACAATCAGAAGAGTGAGTGTGACTTCACAAACAGTACCGGGATAGCTTTGGCTAGTTACAGTAAGCGTTGGTGGTTTTTGTTTTTTTTGAATGTGGCATTTCTAATCTGGAAATACAGCTGTACATTATTTATTGTTTAATAAACTTGCCTGTTATTGGATCTACCACTAATTCAGTGTGTGTGTGTGTGTGTGTGTCAGTCTTTCCATCAGGGTGTTCATTGCTGTACTACTCTTGATGTTGTTGTGAAGTGGCCCGATTCAAAGTGTGACTTGTATTTCATGAGAGTGGCATAATCCTTTTAATTGGAATATAATCACATCCCTTTGAATATAATAATTATAATGTGGTGAAATCTTAGTCAGTATCAGAAAACTACATTAACATCAACAATTGCTTTAATAAACTACAAAGTGTCTTGATGAGTGCCATTTTGGGGCTTGGGGTGGCATGAAATCGTGACGTCATTCATTCTCCAATGTGGCCTCCTACTCCTCACTGGGACTGGGAGTAGAACACTTCACACTACTTCTCATAGCTACTCAGGGCGTAGGACAAATTCTTCTCCTTGTCACTTTTTTTTTTTTTTTTTTTGTGCAGTTCCTTGGAGTCATCCAGAGATGCTTCATAAGTATGGACACTTACTTTTTTTTTTCCCAGCATCACGAAATTTCATGGTCTACTTACTCTATGCATATTTTATTTTTGTTTATTCTTCTGCTATTTATTTTTAGGTTACACCATATAGCTCTTTCAGCCATGTTGTGATAATGTACAGATTGTACATTTTGTATGGCTGGAGTTGCTCAATTGGTAAGGGACTACTGATGATAGGGCTGGTTTTAAGGGCAACAGGTGCCCCCTAAGCCTTTCCATTGTTTAACTGAGAAGGCATTAAAATTCAATAAATGCTGAAGTTAAAATAAGATTAGAATAGAATACAAAGTTTAAAGGGCTGTTGCCCAAATCAGCTGATGAGTGAAATGCTAGCCAGTCTCTGCCCACTGTGTTTACGTTGGATGAAAGCGAAACGCTTACTTCATGGTATCTGATGGCACCTTCAAACCAAACTTTTAAACATTAGTCACTTACCATACCAAAAAAACATTTTCTTAACAATGAAGATTAAATTTGGACGTGGGAGATTAGAACAATTACAAACAAATCAATTAAAGTAGAATGTGGCAGTTAAAGAATTGAATTCATGCCCCTTTGGTGCCCCATACGTCTCTCGAAACCCCTTTGTCATTCTCAGATTCTCTGAATTCTTACCCCTTTGCATGAATTAAGAAGAAAGACGCCTCACGCCTGGACAAACTGGTGAGGAAGGCAGGCTCTATTGTTGGCATGGAGCTGGACAGTTTAACATCTGTGGCAGAGCGACGGGCGCTCAGCAGGCTCCTATCAATTATGGAGAATCCACTGCATCCACTAAACAGTGTCATCTCCAGACAGAGGAGCAGCTTCAGCGACAGACTGCTGTCACTGTCCTGCTCCACTGACAGACTGAGAAGATCGTTCCTCCCCCAAACTATGCGACTCTTCAGTTCCACCCGAGGGGGTAAATGTTAACATTATTCAAAGTTATGGTCTGTTTTTACATGCATTATTATCAATCTTTAATTTAATATTGCTTTTTGTATCGGTATGCTGCTGCTGGAGAATGTGAATTTCCCCTTGGGATTAATAAAATATCTATGTATCTGAATGCACAAGCTGTGTAGTAGATGTGTGGCCTGGGACAGCAGAGACTTGTCAGCTGATGTTAATTTGCTAACATTTCATCATTCAGTCACCTCACATATAGAACCCAGTAGCGTACAGCCTTTGACAGCATGTACTCTTTGTCAAATCTCGCATAGTACTAGGGTGTTGTACCATGTTAGCCATTATGAATGTAGTGAGAAGTCAAGTAAAATTACAATATGCAAGCTTTCGAGGCAACTCGGGCCCCTTCTTCAGGCAAAATGCCTCGAAAGCTTGCATATTGCAATCTTTTTAGTTAGCCAATAAAAGGGGTCATTTTGCTTGACTTCTCACTCAAATCTCGCATTGAAATAATCCCAGTTAAATCATGGGAGCCTCTGCCTGCGTAGAGCAGTGACCTCTCTGACAAGAAGAGAAATGTTATGAGTGGTGCTTCTTGCAGTATTCTTAGTTAATTTAATCACTTGGAAATGACAACAATGTTTCTCGGGCATTAACATGGTATACAGTTAGGGGGTTTACACTTTTTTTTTTTTTTTACTAGTTTATTGTATGCATTATGGCTAGCTTTGTAAGTCGCCTTGTATTGAGGAATCTGATGAAATAATGTTGCAGAACGGTGTTTTGGAAATGACTTTACAACACTTCTGTAGCGTATTTTCATAACGCAGAATGTAGCTCAGAGTGCTTTAGAAGATATCAAAGAAATAAATACAAGAAAAGAAAAATCACAATTAAATTACCGTATTTTGCGCACCATAAGGCGCACTGGATTGAAAGGCGCACTCTCAATTGCGGGGCTTATTTCTGTACTTAAGCTATACATAAGGCGCACCGTATTATTCGGCACATTCAAAAACAAGGTAACAGAAGCAAAACAATGAGATTAGTTAAACCTTATTCTACTACGTATTTAAAAATACACTCACATTGTTTTTTGATCAGTCTGTTGTCACAAATCCATCGAAGTCCTCACCTTCTGTATCTGAATTGAACAGATGGGCAAGTTCGCCATCAAACATGCCGGGTTCCCTCTCGTCATTGTCGGAGTCAGTCTCGTTGCTGGGTGGCTGTTCAGCACTGATTCCAGCTTTCGCGTAAGCTCGGACAACATTCGAAGCAGACACCTTAGCCCAGGCATCCACAATCCATTCACATATGGTGGCATAACTCACCCGGCGCTGCCTCCCAGTCTTAGGAAAGGTGTGTTCGCCGTCTCTCATCCATCGCTCGCAACTTCACTTTGAACGCCCTGTTTGCACCGATGTCCAGCGGTTGGAGTTCTTTTGTTAATCCTCCCGGAATGATGGCAAGCTCCGTATTCATTTGCTTCACTTGTTTTTTCACAGTATCGGTGATATGGACACGCATGGAGTCACAGATCAACAAAGACGGTGATGCATGGGAAAACCCGCCCGGTCTCTTCACATACACCTCTCTCACCCACTCTCTCATTTTCTCCTCATCCTTCCAGCCCTTTGGATTGGCCTTAACGATGACTCCGGCTGGAAACTTCTTTTGGCAGCGTCTTCCTCTTAAAAATGACCATAGGTGGTAGTTTCTGTCCATTACCGTGGCAACCAAGAACAACAGTGAAAGCCGACTTCTCATGCCCCGTGGTGCATATGGATACCGTGCTGGTCCCCTTTTTCTCCATAGTATGGTTCACGGGGATGTCAAAAGTGAGAGGGACCTCGTCCACGTTGGTGATGTGGTTGGGCTGGATTTTTTTTGTCGGTAATCTTGTTGCTGCAGTAGGTGCAGAAGATGGTCAGCTTTTCTTTGTAATCCGCTGGCAGTTGCTGCACCATGGTAGTTCGTGCGCGGATGGCGAGATAGCGCCCTTTCATAAAACGAAAGCACCAAGACGGACCTCCTTGAAAGTGTTCGAGCTTCATGTCTTGTGCTATCGTTATTGCCTTCAGTGACTGTAGAGACGCTTCTCCCGGCTGCCCTTTGTTCAAGAATCCATTGTTCAAGTTGGTCTTCCAACTCTAGCCACCTCGCCTTGTTCCCGTGGAAACTCTGTTTTGTCTTTTTAACTTGGCGCAATTCATTCTCCTGCTTCCTCCACTTCCGAACCATAGATTCATTGATTTTGAATTCTCTCGCTGCTGCTCTATTACCATTTACAACCGCGTAACTGATAGCCTGTAGTTTGAATTGTGCATCGTAAGCATGTCTCTTCTCTGATGCCATTTTCAGGGTCCTTAGCCAACAAATGTTTCACAGCACACCAGTAGTACAATATACCTACCTGCCGTAGGCGTGGCGGAGGTAAGCGTACGTCTGTACGTGGCTTTACGTAATGTTCTGCAATTGGTTTATCGCTGCCAGCGTACGTAGTGTACGTATTACTACGTCCCTATGTCGGCAGGAAATGGTTCGACAGTCAATCAAGCGGAGCGCTTACTAAAATGCACAACAACATTTTTACAGATTTTGGAACTCAGTGCACACACAAGGTGCACCGAATTTAAAGGTGCACCGTGGATTTTTGAGAAAATTTAAAGGCTTTTAAGTGCGCCTTATAGTGTGCAAAATACAGTAGGTATGAATAACAATGAATACATCCATCCATTATCCAACCCGCTATATCCTAACTACAGGGTCACGGGGGTCTGCTGGAGCCAATCCCAGCCAACACAGGGTGCAAGGCAGGAAACAAACCCTGGGCAGGGCGCCAGCCCACCGCAGGGCGCACACACTAGGGACAATTTAGAATCGCCAATGCACCTAACCTGCATGACTTTGGACTGTGGAAGGAAACTGGAGTACCCAGAGGAAACCCACGCAGACACAGGGAGTACATGCAAACTCCACGCAGGGAAGACCGGGGAAGCAAACCCGGGTCTCCTAACTGTGAGGCAATGAATACATGATAAAATAAATCAATACAAGCTTGCATAACATAGATATATAATGAGTAGAGAAGTGGAGCTTTGTATATAATATTATATTCAAAGTCTCTAAAGACGAGTCTGGTCATAAGGTGTTTCCAGACTCCGATTCCCATGCCACCTTGCAGGTGTCTTAAATTGGTCCAGCCTTGAGTTACACTGCCACCTGTTGTTTGGAGGAATGAACTGCTCCCGGTGAGCCTATTAACCTATTCCATTCATTGTGGCCTCCTGGTCGGGCATGAATCCTTCCTTTATCCCAGCCAGGATGCCTGTCCTGTCTCTAGCACCTACAATGGGTACACATTTTTAGGAAGGAATGGCCGAACAGAAAAGGAGTAGGAGGTTAGTTTGTCAAACAGATGTTAAACTCAAGTCTTCTTTAATTGGAGAATGAGCCCCATCTTAGGGAGGACATCTGGATTTGTCTGGAAAGAGGCCTTACTGTATTTTAGGAGTGTTTTTTAGACCACCCAATGCAGAGAGACATTTCAATGCACATCTTTTTAATAATAGTAAAGGCAAGTTTACAGGGGGATATTTAACTACCCGAATATTAACTGGGATAACCTTGCAAGTAGTGGAGCACAAGAGCAGTAGTCTTTAGAAGTAGTTGGTTACTGTTTTTAAAAGCACCAATGTGGGTGGGAGGAGGCCTGTCTAGATTTAGTATTTTGTAATAATTGGAATAGAATTTAGGGTATAGAGGTGATTGAACAACTAGGGTCAAGAGACCATAATGTAATACAATGCATCTGTCTTTAAAGTAATTCTAGAAATGAGGCCAGTTGGCAATGGAGGAGATGAACTTGTAAGCAGGAGAGTCAAAGACCAAGTCCGACATCGTCCGAGTCCTGGAGACCTCTGTCAGCTAGCCAGCCACCCCCTACTTGGCCTTCAGAGTCCATGCTGAGCCATCCAGTCTGATGAAAGGTGTTCTGCCCCACTTGAGACTGTTATTTGTTGAACTGTGCTCCCCCTTCATTTTGTCATTTATTAACACACCAGTCAGTCATGTCCCACACTCACAGTGGTGCTATAAAAGTCTATGAGACTCACGTAAAGCACATGGGTCCCATAATAAACATTTGAATACAATACACCCCATGTGTCTCACGTAGGTACCCCTTTATCTCTTGTTTCGATCATGTCCAAAATGTATCATTAGGGTATATAAACCCCTGGATCTGGTTAGTTGTGGTACGCAGCAATTTAAACCTCTGTCTACGCGCTTCTTTGTCTTGATCCAACCGTGGAAATCGCTCGCCTTGTAAGTGTCTTTTAAAGCTTTATTGTTTAATGTGTACCATCTGCTATGTATTGCTTTGTAAATCATTCTTTATTGTCTGATTGTATACCTGTATATGTGTGTTTCTTTTGTATATATTTCAGTTTACAACGAGGTACGTCCAGTAAAAGCCTTCAAGAAAGCTCGCTCACCTATTGTTTTTTATGTGGATGTGCTGAGTTGTTTAAGCTCACTGCGGCTGCGTTGCACGGAGTGAGGCAGAAAAAAAGGACTGTTCTCTCCGATTTCAATCCTCCCGGTATCTTAGGTGACTTTTTTCCATAAGCAAGAGAACAACTTGGCAGTAGAGCAGTGGCACCAAGTGCCACATCAAGATACCGAGAAGAGAAACTGAATCGAGGAGGGTTAGTAACAGTTTATGAATATTGTGTTGTTTTTCTTGCGCAGATAACTAAAAGAGAGCTGCAGATAACAAGACCGATTAGAGGTGTAAGTATGCATAAGACGCTGATCCTGTGCTCAATGAAATGGCCCTTCCAAAAATAAATTCATTGCAGTTTCCTCAAGAAATCTTGTATAATAATAAAACGTGAACATCCAATGTGTGAATGCTTTTTATAGGCACTGTAATCAAGGATCGACTGTCTTTAATTCCCGTCTCTCTAAAATGAACAGTTTTTAGCAATTATACTGACTATAACTTGACAACAAAACTCCTTTAGCCTTTCTCCGAACATCACCAAGATACCAAAGCACAGCTTATCCAAATCCAATTATTAATCACATGGAACTGTCCAATTGTGACCAAACAAGCAATTACTCTCATATTTAATACGAATCTGAGCTCCTTATAAGCATTTTCCACCACAGTCCACATCTCCACAAGGCAGTCCCTTGAGTCCACATGTCTGACAGGTTACATAGACATTAATAATAAGTGATACTTAGCTTTTCAAGTTAATATAAAAAAAAATATCCAGCCTACCTGAAATGTACTTTAGTAAACAAGACCATCTTAATATTACTAATTAAAGACAAGAAAATATTCAAGCTGTATGAAAATGGAATGATGTTACAGTAAGTAACACCTTTTGATTATGGGTGGTGGAGCTAGAAAGGCCATGAAGGCCTGTAAATAATACAAGACCTCCTGGCTTACAGATGGAAGGGTTTTAGTTAGAGAATCATGGGACAAGGCAAGAGAGAACTAGTTATTTTATCGTTTAAGGTCCTACGGTGTCCCTATTTTCCCATTTTATACTCTTCATTGTGTAGACCTAAATAAAATGTCTAAAATCCTTCATGAGGCAGGAATCTGCAAGTGGTCAGGTGACAGAGTGAAGATGAATGGAGGGTCAGGGCTTGTTAAATCTTAGTCAGGTTTATTATGTGTACAGTACCATATAATTCATACTTGCATGTCTCCTCAGACAATTGACTAAAATACAATACAAAAAATAATTTAATTAAAGGTATACTTGGCCTAAAACAGAGTATAAACATGATTATATAAAATGTGTCCTCCGTGCGTGGAGTTTACATGTTTCCCCAGTCCAAATACGTGCAAGGCTTAGGTGGATTGGTGACGGTAAACTGGCCCTATTGGGCGGGTGTACTTGCACAGGTCAGTAAGCCGTTTTGGGTGCCCATTTTGCGCAGCCTTAGAGTACCCCAAGTCGTCATGCACTACGGCATGTGCAGATTCATTGCTGACATCCAAACATGCAGCAACAGCGGACAACGTAATCCATTGGTCTTCTGATGAAGGCATTCGGCATATCGATGTGGGCTTTGTGTGTGTGTGTGTGTGTGGTGTTGATGGTTAACCAGATCGAACTTCGTCAGTTGCACTTGTTCTTTCTACCGATTTTTTTTTTATAAACTTTTCGTTGAGTCATTTTGTCGTCGCTTCCGTACTGAGCCAACATCCTTCAGTGAATTTCAGCAGGTTTCACTTCATCTGCCCAAGGAAATCCCACTACAATGCGCTACTTGACAATGGTGTAATCCCACAGGAGAGCATCCAAGTTTGTTTGACCTTGGCTTCAACTACACTAATGGCAGAGCATGTTGCATGTTTGAACTACCCATAAGCCATTGCGAATGTGTTGTATTGCATCAGCTTTTATATTTTGCAGTTACCACGTAATTTTCAAATTGCCCTTACTTTTTGATTTATTCTCGTATATACTGGCCGTGTTTTCCGGCTTCGCCTGGGAAATTTCCAAGACAATGGGCTAACTGAGTATGTTTCTGTGTACAGTGTTTTATTTTGTTTGTTTTTTTGTTTTGTTTTTTTTAAAAAAGAGGCTAATATTAGTTGACTGGAGCTCCTTACTCTGGAATATACTATGTGGAATTGGACAGGAGAAAAACATTCCTGCTGTAGCTCAGCTCTTGCTTTTCCTAGTAACTGACTTTTGGCTTCTGTTGATGATCATTACAAAACACAATTTTGCAGGAAACTGTATTCTTTTAAATTCAAGCAAGTAATTATTAGGAATAATGAGGAATTTTGATTATAAATTTCACCCTGTAGCAGATCCTGTAAAAATGGAAGCTTCAGTCCAGTTTAAATGTATCGGTTTGATCTGTAATTTCGTATGATTACTAAGTTTTGAAGGATTTAGATCAGACGTGCGCCAACAGTCTTCAAGAAGCACAAGAACAGGGCAGTGGGATCCATTGTAATACACGCCGGGGTAAACAACGTGAGACACCGACAGTTGGAGATTCTTAAGGCGGTCTTCGCAGCACTAATCAAAGCCATTAAAGAGAGGACCCCGTCTGCAAGAATCTTCATCTTGGGTCTCCTACCTCTTGTTAGAAGATCAAACGAGTATTAGTCGTTTGCTGGGATTAAACAACTGGCTGAAAGGCTTCTGTGAGAATTAAAACATCGGGTTCACAGACAACTGGGACCTCTTCTGGGAGAGGCTGTGTTTCTTCAAGCGGGATGGTCTGCATCCAAATAGATTCGGCGGCCGGTTCCTCTCTGAAAACATCGCTAAGTTAATTCGTCTCTCTTGACTCGCTATTTCTACTCCTAACCCTTTCCATAATGCTTTGCTAGGACATGATAATTCTTTAACAAAGTCTTCCGCAAAAGTGCACTGCATTACTACTCTAATAACTAACCTCAATGCACGTAAAAAAATCTAGTAAGTGCGGCATAAATACGAATAATTTAATTACAATTTCCCCTTTAGATGAACAATGTATTAAATCTATATAAATGGATTATAGATTAAATTTAAAATATGCACAGAGCGGCGCTAATAAAAATAACTTAATTTCTATCTTGAATACCCATAACGCACATAAAATTCAGCTCTGCTCCTCTGAAACATTAAATATGGCTTTATTAAATATTGGAGCATTAACCAACAAGATGTTTTCCATCAACGATCTTATTAGTGATAGGAAGATTGATTTTATTGCACTAAGTGAAACATGGCTCAGCTCTGATGGCGCGGCTGTTTTAATCGAATTTGCTCCTCTGAATTTAGTTTTGCTCGTGCGGATCGCCAAGGAAAGAGAGGCAGCAGTTTACCAAAACCGACATCTTTACACTTTAACCAGCTCGAGAAAATGTTTGCTAAATTCAAGTCCTTTGAGTATCTTGCTGTTATTCATGAGGTTTCTCAGTTTCTAGTATTATCCATGTATAGGCCTCCTAAATACAATGCATTTTTCTTTGAGGAATTCTCAGACTTGGTGTCAATTTTAATTACGAACTATGACGCACTCCTAATAGTCGGTGACTTTAACTTTCATTTCGATATTCACTGTGACCCGAAAGTAAAAATTCATGAACCTCCTGGACTCTTTTGATTTGAGACGCCTCGTTAATCAGCCTGCACATAAAGCAGGTCATACGTTAGGCTTAGTGATTACTGAAGGACTGAAAGTTGATGTGAAGCAGATCGTTGATATTGGTCTATCAGACCATTTTCTTTTACTATTTAATATAGAAATAATGATAGAATATATTCATGAGAAGCATATTGTTAAAAAACACTTCTTTGATTCATCAGCAGCTTCAAAATTTACAAACATTCTAAGCAGCCAGTCCGTTTCTAGTGGTAACTACAATAGCGAGGATAATGTAAATAGTAAGGTGGAAAAATTTAATACTAAGGGGAGAGCTGCTGCTGACATAGACGCACCTTAAAAATTTTGCTCGCTCTGTTATACCGTGGAAGACCCAATGAGTGTCTGATCTAAAGAGAACATGCCGGAGAGCGGAGCATAAATGGAGAATAACTAAACTGATTATCTACTATGAGATATTGAAGGTTAAAATAACAGAATACAATAACAGTCCTCCAAAATACTTCCAGTGAAACTTGAGGCTATTGCTGTATTTTTTTAATCAAAAAATTGTCTCCCCAACACTGTGCATCCTCTTAAGTCCCAGTACTACGTTATAAACAAATTAAATTCTTTCACCAGGATAGTTTTACCTGATTTACATAAAATAATTTCTCAACTGAGACCCTCCACCTGCGTCCTTGACCCAATACCAAAAAGTTTTTTCAAAGAAGTATCGGGCGTGCTAATTCTTGACATAGTAAACTTGTCATTAGATACGGGGGTCTTCCCAGACTGTCTTAAGAATGCTGTAGTTAAACCCCTACTCAAGAAAAATAATCTCGACTCCTGCTTTTGAAAATTTTAGACCTATTTCTAAACTGCCTTTCTTAAGTAAAATTCTAGAGAAGGCAGTCATTATGCAGCTTAATGACCACCTCAATAAACATGCTATTCTTGATAAATTTCAGTCAGGTTTTAGAACAAATCATAGCACAGAAACTGCACTCGTTAAAGTAGTCAATGACTTGCGGGTAAATGCAGACAGAGGCCATTTATCTGTTCTCATCCTCTTAGATCTGACTGCCGCATTTGACACCATTGATCACAATATTCTTAGAAATCGCCTTAGTCAATGGGTGGGCCTCTCTGGCAGGGTCTTAAATTGGTTTGAATCCTATCTGGCACGTAGAAAATTCTTTGAAGTATAATTACCACAACTTACAAAGACATGATATTCTATATGGTGTTCCACAAGCCTCTATCCTGGGTCTGCTGCTCTTTTCGATCTCCATGCTTCCGTTAGGTCAGATTATCTCGGGGCACAACGTGAGTTACCACAGCATGCTGATGACACGCAGCTGTATTTATCAATCGCACCTGATGACCCCGACTCTGTTGTTTCACTAACACAATGTCTTATTTGTGTTTCTAAATGGATGAGTAGTAATTTCTTCAAGCTAAATAAAGAGAGAACTGAAATTTTAGTGATTGGCAATAATGGATATAATGAGGTTATTAGAAATAAACTTGATGCATTAGGATTAAAACTCAAGACGGAGGTAAACAATTTAGGGGTAACTATTGACTCTGACCTGAATTTTAAATCACATATTAATCTGGGGCCTCATGTATAAACGGTGTGTACGCACAGAAATGTCGTGATGTATAAAACCTAAACTTGGCATAAGCCACGCACATTTCCACGGTACCTCATGCCCTGGCGTACGCAATTTCTCTGTAATATTACGAACGTAATGGATTCTGTGTCCTGTCAGAGGAAAAGCACGTAGTGATTCAGGCACATAGAGCACATGTAAGATCAAATACACAACAAAGCATTTAACGTGCTACCTTAGTTACGATGGAATTTGAGAAACTAGTAAATTAAACGATTTTAAGATGAAGTTTATGATGTTCTACTTTAATGACAAAATAAACTACGTGATTAAAGTGGAAATTTCAAGATTAAAGTTGACATTTCGTGCTTTTTTCCCCCACTGTGTGCCTATTTTTTTTTTCTCTGTACCCTAATAAGTTTTCATATGACACTCAGACGGTCCGCTGCGACTTGCCTTTTCACGCTGACTTTGATATGTGACAACTTCTTTTTTTATTTCAGGCACTGTGCGACTTTGTGAACTTGAGCTTTCGAGTTTCTCCAACACTGTGACTCGATCAACTTTCTTTTGTTGATTATACCACTGTTTAAACCAACAAATAGTTCTTTTTTCCTTTGCCTCCACTTGGTATTTGCTGAAATTCTTATTTTCCCCCGTGCTTTTCCCATTGTCTTTTTACAGAAGGCTATTTATATCGATTTGCATATTCAAAGAGGCATAATTCTGGGAGGAGTTGGGGCGGGACAGAAGGCGCGTGCACGTGCGTTACTTTTCACGCTGATCGGGATTTATGTAGTGGAAGAACGTGAAAGTTTGCGTACGCACAGATTCCTGCATCTGGATTTTTCTGTGCGTATGCAAATTCCCGCTTTTGTGCTTACGCCATGTTATAGTGTGAGTTCTATGCACGGCGTTATACATGAGGCCCCAAATTACTAGGACAGCATTTATTCACTTAAGAAACACAGCAAAAGTTAGACCTCTTATATCATTGCAAGATGCTGAGAAATTAGTTCACACTTTTGTTTTCTATCAACTAGATTACTGTAACACACTCCTCTCAGGACCACCCAAAAAAGACATCAATCGATTGCAACGAGTGCAGAATGCAGCTGCCAGAATCCTAACTAGGAAAAGAAAATCCGAGCACATCTCTCCAGTTTTGATGTCACTTACCTTGAGCATGGGAAAGGTGCTATATAAATAAAATGTATTATTATTATTATTATTACACTGGTTACCTGTGTCATTTAGAATTGACTTTAAAAAACTGCTTATGGTTTATAAAGCCTTAAAAAATCTCACTCCATCTTATATATCAGAATGTCTGACATCTTATATTCCAAATCATAACCTTAGATCTTCAAATGAATGTCTGCTTAGAATTCCAAGAGCAAAACTTAAAAGAAGTGGTGAGGTGGCCTTCTGCTGTTATGCACCTAAAATCTTTTTTTTGTTATTTCTGTCTTCCCTGGCCATCGGACATTACTCTTATTCTATGTTAATTAGTGTTCTTATTTTAATTCTTACTTTTGTCTTTTTTCTTTCTTCATCATGTAAAGCACTTTGAGCTACATTTATTTGTATGAAAATGTGCTATATAAATAATGTTGTTGTTGTTGTAGATCAAAAACACGCTGAATTCGGCCTTATTTTAATTTGTTACAATCAATGCCGGTGTTTACAAACTACACACATTTACATGGCCAATGCATTGAACTGAACGTTTTAATAGGGGTGCACAATTATGACAAAATTGATGATTATTGCTTTTGATATTTGAAGTTATTAATTTCAGTTAACAGTTCAATGAAAAACCCACCTTGTCTTGCCACCTGCATATGCTGTATTCTGTTTACAACAAGTATGGCATATCTACCATTGTGCAGGGAACCACTTAAAAAAATCAATACGAAATTGTTAAATGGTGGATTAGTTGACATATTTCAAATGTAGCGTTTAACATTGTCTTATTTATTACGATAAAGACACACCACACACAAAATTAATTTCACTGTTTTTTAATACAGTAAATAACTGATATACAGATATTTATAAAGTAAAACTAAAATGTAACACAACCATTATTCCTTCTTTTCCAAAATTAATGTTTCTTCTGGGAAAAAAAATAGCTATCACTGCCACTCACCATTCAAAAATTTAAAATGTGTGAAAAATGTTAAACGTGGGAATGTTAAATGGGGAGCTCTGCTTTATTAAGAGAACAAATGTTGCATGTGTGTAAAACTTAAAGTGCATGATAAAATCTTCAATGAAAGTAACGTAAATTAAAAAGTTAGTGTAAGAACACCCTGACAGTCCTGACATACTTGTGTATATATAAGCATTAAAATGTAACAATATTAATGTATAATAAGTGTGAAGTATTACAATAGCAACACACAGTCTTCTACCAGACTTGGTCTTTGAGCAGTGGTGCCCCTGCCACTGAGGAAAGGATTGTAATGAAATGAATAGGTGAACACCAATCATTTTGTAATGCTATAAATTTTATTTAAAAAAAGATTCAGCAGTGCCAATCCCTTTGGCCATAGCTCTCTGTGTATGTGCGTATATGTGTATATGTATGTATGTGTGTGTGTGTGTGTGTGTGTGTGTGTGTGTGTGTGTGTGTGTGTATATATATATGTATGTGTGTGTGTGTGTGTATATATGTATGTATGTATGTATGTGTGTATATATATATATATATATATATATATATATATATATATATATATATATATATATATATATATATATATATATATATATATATATATAATATTGTGTGTGTGTGAATATGTATATGTTGTGGTCGTCAGAGGGGGAGAAAGTTGTGACAACTGGAAAAATTTGGGGTGCCAACATGGCTCTCCCCTTTTTACTCTTAAATCTCTCTATTATATAAAAAAAAAAAAAAAAAATCTTGAAGGAGACAAGACGCGATTTTCTCGGAAAGACAGTTACACTTCCCGCGAAATGAGGCATGGTACACATGCAGATTAGGTTAGAGATAATGGAAGTACAAAAATTCGAAAGTCTCAAAAAAAAAAAAAAAAAAAAAAAAAAAAAAGATCGCTTTAGTGCAAACAAACAGAAGTTCTTATTCGGTGAAATAACGGAACATTGAAAAGAGATTGAATATATTGTTCGGATTGAGAATTAAGATTCCAAAAACATTGTTGCGGTATGAAGTCCCGTGAGATGGAGACTTTTAACATGAGATTCTTTCAAGTCACGCCCTACTTACAACACTTTTCAAACAAGACCGCAGTCATCTAACCTCAGTCGTGTGAATGCTTTTGTCAGACACACTTCCTGTGCTCTCCGCTCTTAAACATTTTATTAGGACAATAATTTTATACGATCTAGATGACACGTCAATGACTAAACGAAGAAGAAAGTGCATGGACAAACATTTGAAAAAGTCATTTTATTTGAGAGCAAGAAATAATATTCGCTCACAGGCAGTTACACGTTGCGTTATCACAATGTAAGTCCAAACATGGAATCAAAATTCAATGCGATCGTGAAGAAAAGTTAATTCCAAATATTGTTTTTACAAAAGATTTAAAGTAAAAGTGAAAATAATGCATATGTAACAATTCCCATGAAAATAACAATCTCTTTAAATTGTATATCCGGTTAACCAAACCTGGGGGTGGGCAAGCGAAGCGAGCAGGGGACGGAGCCCCTTAGTAATCAACAAATTAATCGCCACATAAAGATGGTGGCTGCTTATTAAGATGGCTCTGCCATTGGGTCGTCAGTCACGGAGCTCCTTCCTCCATCTCTCTAATAAGAAGTAGCGCCTCTTTCCAGGCAGTCATCCTTTTGTAGCCCAGGGACCGGAAGGGGGCGGAGTCACTTGCACTCACTAGGCGGGTTCTCTGCACAGTGGAGGGAAAGGAAGACAAGGCAGTTAGTAGCTGCACACCCTCGGCCCAGAGTGCTGTCACATACCTGGGAAGAGCTTGGATGGTGATGGTCAGGTGCGCTTGCTTGACAATGCATATATGTTAACGCGTCTGTGTGTATATGGGAGAGGCGTATATGCACTATAAGTTAAAAAATTTATATGCTTCTATGTAATAATAAGTTTTGGTTTTTTGTACTACTTACACAAAAGTGAATGAAAAAAAAATTTACAGGAGTGTATTTTAATATCGCCATTTGTGGCTTATTTTCAAATACAGCATGCACTGAAAACAGAAATGGATCCATAGTAACCTTTAAAATTGGAAATGTGTTTATTACAGCATTATGTGTGTTCAATAATCTACATTAATATTTAGTGCATTTGGGTTTAATTAAGACATGCAAAAAAGTAAGATTTGTTATTGTGTAGTGTATTCAAGGAATTAATAGGCCTTTCTCGGAATTTGCAGATGTACATTCAATTTGGTCTTTCTTTATGAACTATTTCCTTGGATGAGTGAAAGTTGCTGCCACCTTTAAACTTATTCTAAGTGCACTTGAGTCAAAAAAAGTCTTATCATCATCCCCTTCTGAAGCTCTCAAAACCAATTTGATAATTAATGTTTAATATTGATTTATGCATGGTTTTTAAATAGAAATAATAAGGAACAAAATATTGTAATGTATCTTTTGCTATAAAGAGGTCTGAGTTACAAAAGTTGGCATGTGTCATAAGATAAAGATGGCGTACTATTGGAAAATGACAGTATAATCTGCTTAATCCAATTCAGGGTTGTGGGAGGTGTAAATGTTGTCTAGGATCATCCGGCGTCCCATCCAGGAGTGGAGGAACAACAATGAATTGGCGTCCTTTCCCACGGAGGGAGACCAGAAGGATGAAGGGATTGGAGGACTTAGCCTATAATATTTTTTTAATTCTTTACATTTATATAGCACTTTTCTCACTACTCAAAGCTCTCTCCACACAGGGCAGACCTAGGATGCGAACCCACAATCTCCTTACTGTGGGACAATGCTGCGAAGGTGTAGTCCTTTGGTGCAGGTTACCCTTCTTGGATGGCTTCTCGGAGGATAAAAGAGATGATATGGTTAACCTGCCAGGACAGGAGGGGGACCATTGCTATTGCATACCTTCTCCAAGCCTGGAAGGTGATCTTCATGCCAGGGACAGTCCCAGTTTTACACTATGCTTCCTGATGAATAACTGGAAAATATCTCGGCTACCCATCTACTTTTAGTGGTGCAAACATCCTCATAATACATTTATAACAGCATGCATGAAACTCCAAGGGGGGTTAAATTTGAACAGCATTGTGAGGAGGACCAAGAAGCACATGAAACCAGATGGTGTTTGTAGTGAAAACAAATAAATGGCCGTGTACTGTGTGCAATCAGATGTGTTCACTTGTGAAAGCGAGTCATTTTTTTCAAGTGTCCTGATCCCCCTCTGATTTTGAGAGCCATTAAACAGGGGTCTCCAACCTTTTTTTCCCCTGAGAGCTGTTTTCTAACATTTATTCCATCCATCCATCCTCTTCCGCTTATCCGAAATCGGGTCGTGGGGGCAGCAGCTTGAGCAGAGATAACCAGACTTCCCTCTCCCCGGCCACTTCTTTCAGCTCTTCTGGGAGAATCCCGAGGCGTTTCTGAGGATCGGACCGCCAAGGTCCCCGCCTTCAGCCACCACCCAACTCACACTGCACCCGACCTCCTTGGCCCCTCCCATAGGTGGTAAGCCCATTGGAAGGGGGATCCACGTTGCCTCTTCGGGCTGTGCCCGGCCGAGCCCCATGGGTGCAAGCCCGGCCACCAGGCGCTCGCCATTGAGCCCCACCTCCAGGCCTGGCATTTATTCTCATCGATTATTTGAACCCAAACAAACTGAATAAGTTGTTTTGCCTGAACATTTACAAAATGTTGGTGTCCACAACTCGCATTTTGTATTAAAAGATCACAAAAAATATTGTTCACCCGCAAGTGCATTTTGTATGTCTGTATACATGTTTTATTGTATCTCACAGTATTGAATTAAAACATGAATGCTGTCAAAACAAAACAATGCAATTCCAAATCCACAGATATGACTTCTTCATTTGTCATTTTGTCACATGTCACTTTATTCACAGGTCCAGTCGCATGTGTGATGTGTTTTTGAGTTAGTGAGATGACTGGCACTGAGGTGTGTGGTGGAGTGGAGCCACTGAGGTTCACTCTTATGGAGTCATTTCAATGTTCGTCTGTCAGTCTTGTTCTGAACTTTGACTTCATGACATTCATGTCAGACTCGGAGGTACGGAGACCCAAACAGAGCATTTTCAGAGGTGAAGATTCTTGTAGTTATCTTGCTCTGCTAAGCTCCAGACATGCTGAGAATGCTGTTGAGACGTTAGCTGCACATTATTTTGAAGGTTTACTAATATATAATATATAAAATCCAATGTCTGTCTGTCAGTCCGCTTTTCAAGAGAGAACTACTTAACAGATTTAGATCGGGTTTTTTTTTTTCTATAATTTGTTTGAACATTCCGGTTGATTTTACTACTTCTCTCCTTTCGCTATGTATCAGAGTTCACTCGCGGTACAAATTTATTTGCACGAATCCGTAAACACGCAACGGGCCAAAGGGAGGTGGGGCAGGGCCCTCCTCACTCCCACGCCTGCCTCGGGGTGTACCTTACATTCGCTTACCTAGAGAACGAGAGAACTACTTCACAGATTTAGATCGGGTTTTTTTTCTATAATTTGCTTGAACATTCCGGTTGATTTTGCGACTTCTCTCATAATAATAATAATAATATGTTACATTTATTGAGCGCCTTTCACAAACCCAAGGTCGCTTTACATACAGAGTAACAAAAAAATTACACAGAAGACAAAAGTTTGTAAAAGAGGAAAGGTTTTTCAGTTGCTCCTGTTTCTGCACTTTCAAATCGCAATCTCGGAGAGACTGAGGAAGAGAGTTCTAGAGTTGAGGGTCCATAACACTGAAGGACCTGCCTCCCAAGGTGGAGAGTCTGGTGTGTGGGACAGTAAGAAGATTAAAGCTCGAGGACCTGAGAGAGCGACAAGGGAGTGTAAGGAGCAAGGAGTTGAGTGAGGTAGAGGGGGGGCAACGTTATGTAGGGCTTTGAAGGTGAGAAGCAGAATCTCTAATTTAATCCTTGATTGAACCGATAAGTTGGGAGAGGACAGGGGAGATGTGAGCAAAATGCTTTGTGTGGTCGAGGACTCTGGATGTAGTTCTGGATGTACTGTAGCTTCTGTAAGGATTTTGCAGGGAGGCAGATGAAGAGGGAATTACAGTAATCAATACGAGACATTAGGAAACAATGAACCAGAGTTTGAGCATCACTAAAGGACAGAAATGGATGGAGGCGGGCAACGTTACGAAGATAATAGAATGAAATTTTGGAAAGAGATCTAATGTGTAGCTCAAAGTTAAGTGATGAATCAAACAAACACCAAGATTTCTGACAACAGGAGCAGGTTTGACAAGTGGACCATCAACAGAAATGAAGTTGGATGCCTTTAGAAAGCTGGGATTTTGGACCTACCAGTAACACTTCAGTTTTATTGGCATTAAGTTTGAGAAAGTGATTTTCCATCCATAGCTTAAGATCAGTGGTGCATTCCATGAGTGTGCTGGGAGGAGAATCTGTACTAAGATATAACTATATCGTCTGCATAACAGTGGAAGTTAAGGCCATGTCTGCAAATAATCTGAGCCAAAGGAAGGATATAAAGTAGAGAAAGTAACAGCCCAAGGACTGAACCCTCATTTCGCTATGTATCATATTTCGCTTATTTGTGCGAATCCAAGACGCATGCAGCGGGCCGAGAGGAGGGGTCTTCCTCACTCACTCGCCAGCTTCGGGTTGTGTGCCTTAAATCCACTTAGCTAGCGAACGAGAGAACAATTGAATTCCAACTTTGTTTGATACTTAAAATAACGTGTTACTTAGGTCTTGATGAGTTTGAGTCCGGATATTCTCTTAAGTGTATGCCACATTGAAAAGATAGATTGCAATTCAGATTGTGGATTGTGATTTTGCATTAAAAGGATCGGGATATGATTTTTTGGAAAGATCGCACAGCCCTAATTTGACTAATCAAGTTTTCAAATTTATGCAGGATTCAATAACTGTTTGGCGAGCTACTTGGAAAGGGGTGGCGAGCTAAAGGTAGCTCGCGAGCGACATGTTGGAGACCCCTACATTAAACAAATGAGGCTTTATGGGTGGGCATAACTGCAGCACAAGTGTCCATGTTTGGGACTTTGAAAATGTTGGTCACCCTGTAATATCCATAATGATCACTTGCTGTAATAATGTCTGCCTTTCACTTCTGTTTTTCCCTAATATGTCCCATAACTCAATAGCTTTGCAAGTTCAGTTTCATAAAAACTGTGACAGCCAGATGAGCTCAAGCAAGGAAAGAGTTAATTGATTTTTTTTTTTATTTAGGTCATGTTAATTGTCAATTCCTGCCTTGTGCCCTGTGTTGGCTGGGATTGGCTCCAGCAGACCCCCATGACCCTATAGTTGGGATATAGCGGGTTGGATAATGGATTGATGGATAATTGTCAATTGTGTGTGTGTGAGTGAATGTGGTCCCTGTGATGGACCAGAGTCCTGTCCAGTCCTTTTTTGGTCAATCCTGGTTAGACAGCCTTTGGCTCACGTGACCTGAAATGGATGGAGAAGGTTCTAGAATCGACCTACTGAGCTCAGTCCATTGAGGGCTACGGTGCCTGCACAGCCCTCCAGCCCAGCTGAATGTGACGCCATGCCTGCATTTTCTAACTTGTTTGGAATTGTGCTGTTGACCGTGTAAGAGAATACTTAAGGAGATACAATCCAAAATGCAAAAGAAGAACTCCTCAAGGACCTACAGCACAATGGGGGGGGTCTAAAAAAGAAGAGATATTGCACTGAAGAGGGTCCGTGTCTTGATTAAGCCAAAATATGAATTAGTGTAGGATTATATGCTGCATTTTGCAACTGAAAATGTCCTTAGCATGGAAGAGCCTTTTACAAGCCTAAGAAATGAAAAATTACAAGTTATTTAAATGTAAGTGGATATGAAAAATAAAGAGGAGTGAAGCGCATCTGTCCCCCGCAGGTCTGCCGAAATGGGTTTTGATTAGGCTTGATTCTAAAACTGCTCTTCGTGAAAGAGACAAACATGTCTTCATTATTTCTAAAACTAAAAGAACTACACCAGAATACAGAAGTGAAATAAAGAGGACGAGCAAGCAAGTTAACAAATCCATAAAGCGCACAGCACACCCCGCGCCGCGGCTCTCTTGCAGTCTCCCGACTAAGCAGCTGCTTTAGCAGACAAATTGGTTTCCTTTTTAGGGATAACTGATTGCATTGTATTTATTCTCTGACCTGAGAGAAGTGAGAAAATTATTTTTCAATGTACCGCTGTCACCTGTGCTACTAGAATCCTCATGGGCTCTTATTCTAAATGACTATTTGTCTCCAATAATGATGTGCTGGATTTTTATTTTATTATTACTATTATATATATAATTTTTGCAAAGAAAACCTTTGCTCTGTCAAAACTTGCCTGTTCTACTTTTGATCGCATTACGTCCATTTTATTGATGTAAGAATAATTTTATTGCTGAGGAGCACACTGGGAAAAGAAACAGCCAGGCTACATGCCAAAATATCAAGGGAGGGGATGTGATTATCAAGAGTTAACAACATCATCTGAAAAAACCTAAACACTTTAGTCACAGATGTAAACTGTAATTAAGTGGCGGCACTACTGAATACTAATGCACTTATGCAAAACTATACACAATTAAATGTTTGTTTTTTTGTATTTTTTTATTTTTATTTATTTTGCTAGCTGTACTTGTATGTTAAGAAATTCTAAAACCTGTCATATTCTGTTTTACTTCAGCAAAAAAGTCAGAAACGTATGCAGATGTCAAAATGTTTTCAACGACTGGTGATGGGGCGTGAGGGTTGTTATGTAAAATCGACACGGACGATACTGTAATTGGTGTGTCGCTTCCTTAACAAGTGCATATGGATACAGCGAATGGGAAAGGCAGCGTATGACAAAGCTAGACAGAGAAAATAACAAAAGCAAAATGTAAACAGATTTAAGTGTTTTTGCTTAGCAGACGCTTTTATCCAAAAGATGTTAACATTACTTTGGTTACAGTGTTATAGGAATTCTTCTTATTCTTTCAGTTGCCACAGCGGATCTTCTTCTTCCATATCTTTCTGTCCTCTACATCTTGTTCTGTTACACCCATCACCTGCATGTCCTCTCTCACCACATCCATAAACCTTCTCTTAGGCCTTCCTCTTTTCCTCTTCCCTGTCAGATCTATCCTTAACATCCATCTCCCAATATATCCAGCATCTCTCCTCTGCACTTGTCCAAACCAACGCAATCTCGCCTCTCTGACTTTGTCTCCCAACCGTCCAACCTAAGCTGACCCTCTAATGTCCTCATTTCTAATCCTATCCATCCTCGTCACACCCAATGCAAACTTAGAGCTGGAGGTGGCAGAGTTAAAGATGCTATCTCCTGACTTTCTGGTCAGTGCCACCGTCTCCTGTCCATATAACATAGCTGGTCTGATCACCACAAGTGAAGACCTCAGAACAAAACACATGCAAGGTACAATCCCGAGGTCACAAAAACCTCACATCCAGTTAAACAGAAATTCGCCAAACAAGAGCTTCTTAAACACATTGAGGGAGCCAGAAGTTTAAAAGAAGGTGGGCAAGCTCATTCCAGGAGATACACATGGGTTTAAAATTTAATGCCACATAATAAAATGCATTACTACAAATGTTCGTAATGGACCACCTGTTGGAATGTTAAATGCAATACATATGTGTCTGTTTATATTCTATTTGGTGTGGAATTTATAAAAGTAGTGTTGATGCTTATGATGCACCATCTGTTGGAATGACAAATACCATGCACATGTCTCTGTCATATACAATTTGGTATGAGATTTATAAAACTAGTGTTAATGTTTGATGTGCCATCTGTTGGAATGTTAAATGCTATTCATATGTCTTTGTTATATGCCATTTGGTATTAGATTTATAATAGCACTGTTAATGTTTGTGATGCACCATCTGCTGGAATGCTAAATGCAATGCATATGTGTGTTTAAATGCCATTTGGTATGGCATTTGTAAAAGTAGGCGGCACGGTGGCGCAGTGGGTAGCGCTGCTGCCTTGCAGTTGGGAGATCTGGGGACCTGGGTTCGATTCCCGGGTCCTCCCTGCGTGGAGTTTTCATGTTCTCCCCGTGTCTGCGTGGGTTTCCTCTGGGCGCTCCGGTTTCCTCTCACAGTCCAAAGACATGCCGGTTAGGTGGATTGGCGATTCTAAATTGGCCCTAGTGTGTGCTTGGTGTGTGGGTGTGTTTGTGTGTGTCCTGCGGTGGGTTGGCACCCTGCCCAGGATTGTTTCCTGCCTTGTGCCCTGTGTTGGCTGGGATTGGCTCCAGCAGACCCCCGTGACCCTGTGTTTGGATTCAGCGGGTTGGAAAATGGATGGATGGATTTGTAAAAGTAGTAATATCTGTGATGTGCCATCTGTTGAAATGAGAAATGCAATACATATGTCTCTGTTATATGACATTTGGTTTGGGATTTATAAAAGCAGTGCGAATGTTTGATACACCATCTGTTAGACTGACAATTGCAATGCATCTTATTACTATAAATGTTTGTGATTTGCCATCTATTGGAATGACATAGACATGGCAACCAGATGGACACACAGAATCACAGACACACAGGCAATTATCCTTTTATTAAGGTGGATAAAATTAGTCTCCCTTTAATGCAGGCCTTAACTCTAAGAGAAAGCCCACTGCATGTCATGAACCCCACATTAATATTACTTTACCTGACAACAAGGACTCACATTGGAGTCATTACTAAAGAAAAAAAGCCTGCCATTCCAGACCCTGCTGCATTCCCACACATCGTCTGAGTCTTCTGTATAAAAGCAACTGCTAGAATTTTCTGTTTCGCAAATTCAAAAAGTGATACTTAAACTACTGATATTAATACTTGGCATACTTATGATGAATGATGTAAAAAAAAAAAAAAAAAGCCCAATTAGGCGACACTAAAAGGAAATGCACGGTGTCTCAATTCATTTTGTGGTGCCCATCTATGACGTATTCTTCAGTTTACTTAAAATATCCTTCTGTCTGACAGGGAGCTAAACAGCTGAAGTGTGTGCACGCAGAGGACATGCAGAGATCTGTTTTCACGTTGACATTAAAGAGTCTTTTTCTGCTGGTCAATGACAAAAAGCCAAATTAAATTCACTTTGAATTTGTATAACAATAAAATGTGAATACTTCTTATAGACACTGTAATCAAGTACTGACTGTATTTTGTTTCCAACTCTCTAATATGAACAGTTTTCAGCAATTACTTTAACTCTGACTTGGCAGCAAAACCACTTTAGCCTTTCTCAGAACATCACCAAGATAGTAAAACACATCTTATCCTAACTATTTATTAGATTAGATTAGAAAAACCTTATTAATTCCGTGGGGAAATTCAGGTGCGTACAACAGCAGAAACATAAAAAGCAAGAATACAGACTACACAGTGACAAATAATACAGCCAATCAATCTGGCAATTACATTTATTTTTATTTATTTATTAATGAGTACATACAGTACAATACAGGTTGACATTCAAAAACCCGGCCATCGATTAATCCGGTTCCTTCAGATTTCTGGCATGGATTTCGGAGCACATTTTCAAATTTACCGCGTTGGCGTGCCGCTGTTTTCTGGAGGCGCCATTTCAATCAATTGTTGGGTCTTGCTTGCACCTGCTAACAGGTGTTCCTGCTCATTCCTTCTCATTTTATCATTTATTTGCTGCTGTATAGCCACATTATGGATTCAGCAAAGAAAAGAGGTGTCGTAAAACGTAAATATTGTGCGTTGTCGATCGCGGAGGAAGTGGAAGTGCTAATAAAACTTGATAGCGGCATACATAGGAGAACTTAAATGCAAGTATATATGATGTGTTATGCACATATAAGCTCTGAGTATGAACTTATAAACATACCAATGGTGTTAGGAGAACTTGAAAATTAGCTTTCAGGATTGAGAACTTTTAGCACTTGTATATTGGTTTACGTACACTGCAACAAAGACTAATCATTTCTGTGCACTATTTAAAATAAAAAATGTCGGGAACAAGCTATTCGGCACAATACATCTTGACACATAACTTGCAAAATACCATCAGGGTCTCCAAGTTACTACTATCAATCCCACTACTTGGTAACTTAAGTAATGTAACTACAGTTACATGATTTACATTAATTACAGAATTTCCCCTTGGAGATTAATAAAGTATCTCTATCTACCTATCTGCCTACTGATCTGCCTACCGCAAAAAGGACATAGCAGCGCTAGAAAAGGTCCAGAGAAGAGCGACTAGGCTGATTCCAGGGCTACAGGGGTCGAATTATGAGGAAAGTTTAAAAGAGCTGAGCCTTTACAGTTTAAACAAAAAATTAAGAAGCCACATGATTGAAGTGTATAAAATTATGAAGGGAATTAGTCCAGTGGAGTGAGACTGTTATTTTAAAATGAGTTCATCAAGAACACGGGGACACAGTTGGAAACTTGTTACGGGTAAATTTCGCACAAATATTAGGAAGCTTTTTTTTACACAAAGAATGACAGACACTTGGAATAAGTGACCAAGTAGTGTGGTAGACAGTAAGACATTGGGGACTTTCAAAACTCGACTTGATGGTTTTTCTTTGGAAGAAATAAGTGGACAGGACTGGAGAGCTTTGTTGGGCTGAATGGCTTGTTCTCGTCTAGAGTGTTCTAATGTATAATTCACACTGTGGATATAAACTTGTTAATTTACACTTAATCAGCTTCCATTAGTGGTCTGATGGTCTACTTTAAAGTAACATCTGGCGTCCACCAAGCTAATTCCTTTCATAATTTTGAACATTACTATCAGTTATTCCCTTAATCTTAAACTGGTTAAACTAAAACAATTAAACTCTTCAATTCTTCTCCATAACTTGTTGTTTGCAGTCTCAGAATTAGCCTTGTTGCACTTCTCTAGACCTCCTCCTCCTCCTCCACTGCTGCAACATTTGTTTTGGTAAAGTAGGAAGGAAACCGTCAACCAATTATCTTGTGATTAATGCTTATAAACGTAATAAAAAAATACTCTCCTAAACCCTTCCGGTATACTTGACACAGCTTGCTGTATAACTCCAGCATCTTCTTATCCTCCTTAATCATTCCAGTTGACTTTCTTTATGTGAATAGTGACAACTCCATTAAGAGTCCTGTTTTCTAAAGAGTGCTTTTGATAACGTAATCATGCCTAATATATTTACATCCTAAACTTAGAATTTATTGTATATTAACATTATCTCTTCTGGTCCATCTATAATGATTCTACCAAGTCTAGCTACCATTTCAATTGGTCAGCCTTTTTTAGCTGAATATAAGAAAACACAAAGACACCACTGTAAGTGAGGGTGATTCAGACTATATCTCCAAAATTGAAAAAAAGATGCTTTATGTGTCCTTTAAAGTTGGATAAGATGGTCACTTTGACATGTAACAAAACAAAATATTATTAATCTAAAATATAAAATCACATTCCTGTCTATGTAATGCTCTAAATCCATAGTTACATGTGTGAAAGTGGGCACACCAGAAGTCCAGCACCAGCTCTTTTTGTTTTGTTGATGTTGAGTTGCAGATTGTCGTCCCTGCACCACAAGACAAAGTCCTCCACTACCTTCTTGGACTCTGATTCCTCTCCATTATTACTGCAGCCTATGATGGAGGAGTCCTCTGAAGATTTCTGTAGATGGTAAGTGCTGGTATTGTGCTGGATGTCTGCTGTGTGGAGAGTAAACAAGAAGGGAGACAGGACAGTTCAACCTGAGGTGCTCCACTATTACACCCCACCATTTCTGACACACAGTCCACAAGTCTCACAAACTGCCATCTGTTGTTTAAAGACGTCCATGGTACAGGAGACTATGGGGCCATCAAGATGTGAAGCCTTGAGCAAAATAGGGTTAAATGCACTTGGAAAATCAAATAACTTGATTGTGACTTTGGTGCTGGCTTTGTTCAAGTGGGAGTAGACTCTATGGAGCATGGAGATGAGAGCATCCTCCACACCTACCTGTGTCTGACAGGCAAACTGCAGAGGATCCAGATGTTCTGAAACCAGAAGTCATAGCTGTTTTAGTAGCAGCATCTCAAGCATCTTCATGATGTATCAACTAAGATTAACTGCATGCAGAATGTCACCACTCAGGTTGGAACAAGATACAAACTAATTTTGGTTTTAAAGTCCAGAACAATTCCCTTTGGCACCCTTTGGTATTCCAGCTCTTTGGTCTTGTTGATGTTGAGTTGCATGTTGTCATCCCTGCATCACAAGATGAAGTCCTCCACAAGCCTCCTGCACTCAGGCTGCAGTAATAATGGAGATGAGTCTATGATGGAGGAGTCCTCTGAAAACATCTGTAGATGGGAAGCTGGATGTCTGCTGTGTGGAGAGTAAACAAGAAGGAAGACAGGGCAGTTTAACCTGAGGTGCTCCAGTATTACACCCCACCATTTCTGACACACAGTCCCTCAGCCTCTCAAACCGCCGTCTGTTGGTCAGGTAGTCTTTGATCCAGGAGACTGTGGGGCCATCAAGATTCAACCAATACAACCAAATTAAATCCGCTGTGATTCCATGCTGTATAAACACTGTGGAGTACTCCATTTAGGCAGCAGCCAATCTGGCCATTAGTTTATTGAGCAACAGTGAGGGTCTCTCCCAGCTCCGAGCAAATGCCACTGGTGACAGGAGTGTAAATTTGGTTTAATTAGTCATTCCAGCAACCGTTCTCTTTACATCAAGTGCAGTTATCTAGTGTGATAAAAATGAATGCCAGACATTATAAAGGTTTGGGGCAGCCACCCGTATAATATGCCCTGGCTACAAAAGGTTGAGATTTACAACAGAGTTGTTCACAAGACTGAGTCCAAAACAGAACTGATTAACTGGAAGTAAGATGGCGGCTTTAAAGGCCTGTAGAGGAAATGATGTCATTTTGTTGGGACCGAAAGTAGCGTCATCCAAGGCGCTGGAAAATGGGCGTGATGTCATCGAGGGCGCCAGAACCTGGCACAGGTGGCGCAGTGGTAGTGCTGCTGCTTTGCAGTAAGGAGACTGTGGAAGATTGTGGGTTTGCTTCCCGGTTCCTCCCTGTGTGGATAGCGCTTTGAGTACTGAGAAAAGCGCTATATAAATATAATGAATTATTATTATTATTATTAGGATTTCCCGGAAATGGTCTGCAAGGAACTGAGAAAGACAGTGAGCACACCTCGCCACCCCCCTGGTCTGTTGTGGTATTATAACTGCTCAGGCCCTTTAGCTGCCTCCTACTCGCACGTGTGTGACACTAGTCTCTACTAAACCGGCCGAGCCTGCTACATATGAATTTGAACAAAGAGATCATTTCACTACCGCTGTTAGGTGAGGAAATACTAATTAAATATTCTGTTTGGCCAACATTACCCATAATACTCCAAACAGCCTGCACGAAGCCACCTCATTGCACTTACAGACTATCACAGCAAAGCCTTTGCTGAAGCCAGCAGCCGCCACCCCACATTAATACCTGAGCCGTGAGTCACGCTGCTCCTTAACGCCCGTCAGACTGAGGACAACATCTTTAATTTGTTTTTGCAGCAGAAAATTAGAAACAGCAGTTCTCTTTAAAATATCTCGGCTGCAGTTAACATTGAGATTTTCTGAATGAGGAGCAATTATTAAGTGGCATAAAAAAAAATTCAAAGTGAAAAACTGGCAGCTGAAGTAAAGTTTCACATCACGAAATGTGCTTAAGAGATTTTTACACCTTTTCTTGTGATATTTTAATCCTGATGCTCCCAGGGAACACAATCTTTCACACAGAGCTCACAAAGAGCTGCAGATTTGGAAAATGACCCGCCAGCTTGACCTCTTGCTTGCATTCCTTGTGTTTAGTAAAACATCTAATGCTGTCAGTATCGCAAATGCAGATTGTCTGAGAGAGATTGACAGACGTGCTGCTGTCTTCTTCCTCATCCTCACCTGGTATGTCTGCTCCAGTCGTACTCTCAGGTTTGAATCTACTGACCAAAGTGGACAGATTACTTCATTTAGTCATCATTTGGTTTTTCTTTTCTTTTTTTACTTGGGGGTTTAATTCACTCTGGGGGGTCTTTCATATGTCATGGGAGTTCTTAGTTTGAGCTTCAGCAGGTGGACCTGTGAATTTGAATTTGAGTGTCTACAGCGTTTCTGATTGAGTCTGTTTTTCTTTTTCTTTTAGTATGTTTGATCTAGAGTTTGGAATTATGACTTCTAGGTTAATGTTTGCATGAAATTTGTATGGTCTCCCCATGTCTGTGGGGGTTTTCTCTCACAATTCAAAGACATGCAGGGTAGTTGGATTGGCATTTTCCAAATTGTCCCTGTTGTGTGGATGTGTGTGTGTTTGCCCTGCAATAATGGACTGGTGCCCCATCCAGGGTTTGTTCCTGCCTTGTGCCTTATGCCAACTGAGATGGGCTACAGCAGACACCCCCGGGCCCGCCCCCCCCCCCCCCAAATCTGGGACTCAGTCAAGTCAAGTTGGGGAGCATGCACTGGTACAGGGTATTGCCGCACCCACTACACGACGAAACAACTTGGGATCCCAGTTTGCAACCTCCCAGAGGTGAAACGCGCCACATGGCCGTAGTGCCGTAACTGACGCTCCCTCACAATGCAGGTAATGTGCCTCATTCGGGACTCTGTGAGTAACCGCTCATTCGACACAAAGTCAAACCAGCAGTAGTCAAGGATTTTCCGGAGAGACACAGTACCAGAGGAGTTCAGTCTTCGTTTCAGGTCACTAAGCGAGTTAGAAAATGACTGACTGACTGACCTCAACAAAGGCTTCTTTTGGTCTTTTAGTACAGTGGTTCCCAAAGTAGGGGTCGCGACCCTCTGGGGGGTCGTGAGACATTGGGGGGGTGGGGGGGGTGGGGGTCGCGAGATGATTTCCAAGAAATCAAATACTTTTTTTAAACTTTTTAGAAATGAATTAATCCACCCATCTCATTAGGTTATATGGTTGTTAGAGCGTTATGTTCTTTTTTGTTGTCATGCTCTTGTTTGGATAGGATATTTTGTTGAAATTAAACAAATGAGTAAATTACTATTAAAAAAAATTATATGGCTTTTAGACCATTGTGTTCTTTCGTGTTGTCATGCTCATGTTTGGATAGGCCTATTGGCGCATGTGCACCGTTGCACGCAACATTTGTATATTTTAACCACTTCCGAGGATAGTGGGGGTCACGAGTCACTGGCATGGTTATTTTGGGGGTCTTGAGCTGAAAAGTTTGGGAACCCCTGTTTTAGTAGATCAGTCATTAATTTATGTGCAGTGTGGCATATTGACATGATGGTATAACGATGTGTTCATACAAAGGATTCACAGATCTTATACTAAATATGGAATATCAAGAGAAATGTGTCTCAGTTAAGCCACCTCAGGCCACTCCAAAGTGACATTTTGTTGGTCACATTGCAGAGATGAAGAAACACTTTACTGATGCTTTGTAAGCGTTATAAAGACCCAAAGAAGTGTTTGTTAAGGTCTTGTTACATAGTTGTAAATGTGTAGTAGATGCATTTTTGCAGTACATAAACTAAAGTGTTACCAAATAAATTATATATTATTTTTAAATTCTTGTGGTACATAGTGAATTGAGAAAGTATTCAGATTCCTTCACTTTTTTACATTTTATTATGTTGCAGCCTTGTGTTAAAATCATTGGTTATTTTTTTTTCCTACATCAAGCAACACCCAATACAAAATGACAAAGCACAAACAGGATTTTTTTTTGCAAATTTGTTAATAAAAACACAATATCCCATTGACACAAGTATTCCGATCCTTTGCTATGCCACTCGAATAATCTAAACGACTCTAGCCCGAGGCTGCAACATAACAAAATGTGTAAATAGTGAAGGGCTCTGAATACTTTCTGAAGGCTCTGCATGTTAGTTGCTTCATTGACATAATAATCATAGCAGTGGACAGTGACGGAGGAATCTTTTTATTCATTTCAACAGGCTGTCCTGCAGGAGTGCTGAAGATTTACATTTATTCCTGGAGATGGAGATGGTCTGTGGAAGAAAACCAAGGCACCTTTCTACATTCAGGTCCATTTCCCTGGTGTTCTCCCATTTTTTAATTTTTTTTTTAATTCTTTTTGCTGCCTCCTCAGTGCTGCACTTGTCCAAACCAACGCAATCTCGCCTCTCTGACTTTGTCTCCCAACTGTCCAACCTAAGCTGACCCTCTAATGTCCGCATTTCTAATCCTATCCATCCTCGTCACACCCAATGCAAATCTTAGAGCTGGAGGTGGCAGAGTTAAAAATGCTATCTCCTGCTCTCTGGTCAGTGCCACCGTCTCCTGTCCATATAACACAGCTGGTCTGATCACCACAAGTGAAGACCTCAGAACAAAACACATGCAAGGTACAAACCCGAGGTCACAAAAACCTCACATCCAGTTAAACAGAAATTCGCCAAACAAGAGCTTCTTAAACACATTGTGGGAGCCAGAAGTTTAAAAGAAGGTGGGCAAGCTCATTCCAGGAGATACACAAGGGTTTAAAATTTAATGCCACATAATAAAATGCATTACTACAAATGTTTGTAATGGACCACCTGTTGGAATGTTAAATGCAATACATATGTGTCTGTTTATATGCTATTTGGTGTGGAATTTATAAAAGTAGTGTTGATGCTTATGATGCACCATCTGTTGGAATGACAAATACAATGCACATGTCTCTGTCATATGCAATTTGGTATGAGATTTATAAAACTAGTGTTAATGTTTGTGATGTGCCATCTGTTGGAATGTTAAATGCAATTCATATGTCTTTGTTATATGCCATTTGGTATTAGATTTATAATAGCACTGTTAATGTTTGTGATGCACCATCTGCTGGAATGCTAAATGCAATGCATATGTGTGTTTAAATGCCATTTGGTATGGCATTTGTAAAAGTAGTAATATCTGTGATGTGCCATTTGTTGAAATGACAAATGCAATGCATATGTCTCTGTTATATGACATTTGGTTTGGGATTTATAAAAGCAGTGCGAATGTTTGATACACCATCTGTTAGACTGACAATTGCAATGCATCTTATTACTATAAATGTTTGTGATTTGCCATCTATTGGAATGACATAGACATGGCAACCAGATGGACACAGACACACAGGCAATTATCCTTTTATTAAGGTGGATAAAATTAGTCTCCCTTTAATGCAGGCCTTAACTCTAAGAGAAAGCCCACTGCATGTCATCAACCCCACATTAATATTACTTTACCTGACAACAAGGACTCACATTGGAGTAATTACTAAAGAAAAAAAGCCTGCCATTCCAGACCCTGCTGCATTCCCACACATCGTCTGAGTCTCCTGTATAAAAGCAACTGCTAGAATTTTCTGTTTCGCAAATTCAAAAAGCGATACTTAAACTACTGATATTAATACTCCCAGGTCCAGTCCCACCATCCGGAAATGACCCTTTAAATTTATTCCTGGAGATGGAGATGGTCTGTGGAAGAAAACCAAGGCACCTTTCTACATTCAGGTCCATTTTCCTGGTGTTCTCCCATTTTTTAATTTTTTTTTATTCTTTTTTCTGCCTCCTTAGTGTCTGGCATCCTTCCAATTTTGTGTTGTATGTGAATCTGACAAGTTTACTAGCTATACCAGAATCAATCTCATTAATATTAATCTGGAAAATGAATGAGGGTCCAAGGACCGACCCGTGAGGGGCTCCACTGATTACCGCACTCCATTCTCCTCTTACCTGTACTCTTTGTCTCCTACCGGTTAACCAACTAGAGATCCCGTTCTGTAGGTGACCCCTGATGTCTACAGCTAAGAATTAATCTTAGGTGTAGGATTGTACCAAATGCTTTTTGAATGTCTAAATGATGTTAAAATGTTTTGTTTTTGTCATCTATTCCAGTTGCTCTTTCAAAAAAAAATCTGTTAGAGTGGTTTGGCAGGACTTTCCTTTCATAAACCCTTGCTAGCTGTTAGAATATTATTTTCATTTAAGTAATTTTCTAATTTATTTCTTATTATAGTTTCCAGAATTTTGCATGTCACAGAAAAGAATGGGAAGTTAAACTCCTGCTAAAATGTAACACATTACAACACGGTTTGAATAGAGACGAGAGTTTTATGGCCAGATATGAGGATTGTTTGCATCTCTCAGACTGACAGACAACCTGACTACAGACCCACATTGTATGGAAAAACTCACTAGAAACTTCAAAAGACTGTTAGACAGTTATCTTATCCAAAGATCTTGACCATACATTGCTCTTCTCTCTTGTTAAATGAACCTTAGCCTGAAGGAGTCTATGAATTTTTTACATTTAAGATTTCTCACTTAAAGGTTTTCCAATGTTGTTTCTTGTCCTAGAGTGTGTATATAAACACGGGGAACTCCAGTTTCTGTAGTACATCTTGGCCTGAAGAAGGGACCTGAGTTGCCTCGAAAGCTTGCATATCGTAATCTTTTTAGTTAGCCAATAAAAGTTGTCATTTTGCTTGACTTTTCACTACATTCATAATGGCTAACACGATACAACACCCTAGTACTCCATGTCACAGAAGTAAGACTAATTGGTCTGTAATTGCTAGGATCCATCTTCTTGAAGATTTAAGTCACATTTGCAGCTTTCAAGTCTTCAGGTACTTCTCCTTTCTGAAGTGACTGCTGAAATATGCCTAATGACAGTTTATAGATGACGTCTTTCAAGTCTTTCTTGTTCATTTCAAAACATTGTATTAACACAGATGCTTCATAATGCATACACACGTTTAAATGGACACACATTAGCTGGATAGCTGCTAATTCCTTTGTAATTTGCACCTCATGGCTGGTTAAAAATATCAACAACAACTGAAACATTAATGCAGCTGTTTAAAACTAAAACGGGAAATTAAGGGTTCTGAATTGTGCTCGCTGCTGTTGGTTCGAGTAAGGACTTTTGCAGCTGAGTTTTGAATAAGCTGGAGCTGTGATATAAGATTAGATGGGGCACCTGCCAGTAGGGAATTACAATAATCGATGCGGGATGTGGTAAAAGCATGGACAAGTTTCTCAGCATTAGAGAAGGAGAGGAAGGAGCAAACACGTGATATGTTACGGAGGTGAAAGTAAGAAAGTTTCTTAATGTGATTTATGTGAGCGGAATAAGAGAGGGAGGAATCAAAAATCACACCAAGATTCTTTACAGTAGAGGCAGGTCTGATGAAATCACCACCAAGACTGACTGGGAAGGAGCTCATTTTGTTAAGTTGCATTTTACTCCCAATTTACAGGAGTTCAGTTTTGTTGCAATTTAATTTTAAAGAGTTTTGCTCCATCCAGGTTTTAATTTCACTAAGGCAGGTTGTGAGCTGAGAAAGCTCTGATGAAGTTCCACTTTTAACATTGAAGTAGAGTTGAGTATCATCTGCATAAAAATGATAACCCAGTCCATAGCTATGGTTAAAATGGCCAAGGGGAACCATATAAATACAGAAAAGCAGAGGACCGAGGACAGAGCCCTGAGGAACTCCTTGTGTGACTGGCGCTGAGCTGGACCTGCTGTTGCCAAGACTAACAAACTCTTGCCTATCAGTCAGATAGGACTTGAACCACTGGAGGGCAGTGCCAGAGATACCCAGCATGTTCTCCATTCTGAACAGTAGGATGTCATGTCTGACTGTGTCAAATGCTGCACTGAGGTCTAACAGAATTAATATGCTGGCTTGTCCAGAGTCTGCTGCCATAAGCAAATCATTGGTTACCCATAGCAGAGCAGTTTCACAGCTGTGCCGCACCCTGAAACCATACTGAAAGGGTTCCATCAAGTTAATAGGGGTTAAGTAACTGGTGAGTTGGGAAGCTACAACACGCTCAAGAACTTTTGACAGGAAAGGTAAGTGGGAAATAGGCTGAAAATTGTTAAGATCGTTAGCATCTTTTTTAACACTGGAGTCACAGAAGCAATTTTAAAAGTGAGCAGCACAAAGCTAGTGTCAAGGGATGAGTTTATTATTGTTGTAACAGTCGGGATTATGGCATGAAGGCAGGATTTAAGTAGTGTGGTGGGGATGGGGTCCAGTACACAAGTAGTCGGCCTCATCTTACAGAGCAGGGGCCTCATGTATAAACGGTGCGTACACACAGAAATGTTGTGTACGAATGTTTCCACGCTCAAATTGCGATGTATAAAACCTAAACTTGGCGTAAAGCCACGCACATTTCCACGATACTTCATACCCTGGCGTACGCAATTTCTCCACTTGGTTTTGCAGACTGGCGGCACCCAGCGTCAAAGCAGTGCTACTGTTCCTGTGTGGTCACCCTTTCTTTCTTAGATCCACATTCCTGACGCAGCTTTATAAATACACTGAAACTAACTGCATATTGTTTATTAGTGTAATGCATGTGATTGTAATTAACCTGCAGCAATACAATGGTCCAGGGAATAGCCATAGTATTCCAAATACCATAACTGCTTTAACGTTGTTACGCTCACTGCATCTTCTTCTTCTTTCAGCTGCTCCCGTTAAGGGTTGCCACAGCAGATCATCTTTTTCCATATTACTCTCACTGCACCACTCGGAGTATTTATATCACTGTATCTGAGTGGGGAATCACAGCAGCAGCTGATTGGAAAGAGAATTATCAGTATACAGCATGAAGCAGACGCTGCCTCAGCCACGGCAAAACGCTTCAGAGACTTTCCTGTATGGACTTCGCGGTTTAGAAAAAGTTTCATCCCAAGAACTATAAACGCACTCAATCAGTCCATCAAGTGCTCCTTGTAAAACTGTTTGTACTTATAAGTACAATTACCTCACTGTAAACTTGCACTACAGTTATAATATTGCACAACCTGCGGCACTTTATAAAGCGCGTATTTACATAAAGATGACGATATAATTTTTAAGATGAAATGCAGCAAAATATGTTGATTATATTATAGAGAAAACTTTAACTTCATTTAAGTAATCTGTATTGTTAATAATTAGACATGTGAGGACACGGTGCCACAGCGCTAGCTAGTTCAGGGATTGTTCCTGCATTGCGTTGTATTCTTGCTGGTGCTGACGCGACACTGGAAGGATAGACGGATAGAATAATTAAACATGTACTACGAAGATATTTCAATGTTCCTTAAAAGTTTTGAAGAATCAGCGTTCTAAGCTTACAAATGGCTTCACGTCTATTACTGAGCTGATTGTGTGGCGATTGGGTATTTGGAGAAAGAAAAGTAAGGACAGGAATTGGAGGTTAGTACGTTTGAAAGAGACAGTACTTCTGTAATAAATTATTTCATCGAAGGTCGCGCATGGCGCAGCAAGCCTCTTGCGTGAGACATGAACAAGCACTGCGCCACCGTGTTCCCATGTTTAATAACATGCTTTAACTCCTATCATCATGAAAAAGATATCACGTATACATCTCAGTATTTTAATTATTCAGGGAGCTGTAATATCACGAATGTAATGGATTATGTGTCCTGTCGGAGAAAGAGAAAGCCCGTTTAAGAAGCAGGTAGTGATTCACACACAGAGCACAAAGGAGATCAAATACAAAACAAAGCATTTAACGTGCTACTTTAGTTACAATGGGATTTGAGAAACTAGTAAATTAAACGATTTTAAGATGAGGTTTATGATGTTCTACTTTAATCTCGAAATTTCCACTTTAATCATGTAGTTTATTTTGCCATTAAAGTTGACATTTCGTGCTTTTTTCCCACTGTGTGCCTATTTTTTTTGTCTGTACCCTAATAAGCTTTCATATGACACTCAGACGGTGGGCTACGACTCGCCTTTTCACGGCGACTTTGATATGTGATTTCTTTTTTATTTCGGGCACTGTGCGACTTTGTGAACTTGAGCTTTCGAGTTTCTCCGACACTCTGTCACTCAATCAACATACTTTTGTTGATTATACCACTGTTATACCACATAAACCAACAAATAGTACGTTTTTCCTTTGCTTCCACTTGGTATTCGCTGAAATTCGTATATTTTCCCCCGTGCTTTTCCCATTGTCTTTTCACAAAAGGCTATTTATATTGATTTGCATATTCAAAGAGACATAATTCTGGGAGGAGTTGGGGCGGGACAGAAGGCACGTACACGTGCGTTACTTTTCACGCTGATCGGGATTTATATAGTGGAAAAACGTGGAAGTTTGCGTACGTACAGATTCCTGCATCTGGATTTTTCTGTGCGTACGCACATTCCCGCTTTTGTGCTTACGCCATTTTATAGTGTGAGTTCTACGCACGGCATTATACATGAGGCCCCAGGTCATTAACAAACGTAGATGTGACTGGTGAGAACTTAGAGAACGAGCAGGATGGAGTGGGAAAACAGGAAGAGATATAAACAGATGATGTATTTATGTTAGTTAAATTGTTTAGATTTTTAATTGCCTTGAGCATGGGAAAGGCACTATATAAATAAAAATGTATTATTATTATATTAAAACTATTGCTTTAGTAGTAAATAAACAGGTTCCAAATAAGAACTTTATTAAAGCGAAAACCTGCAACCATGGCGGCCCTCCAGTATATAATTAATAAGCGCTGCCCTAAGGATTCCATTTCTGTGGTCTTAATCGTTCAGGGCCAACTGGGCGACAGACAACTCGGCGACATCCTTTACCAGTTAGGTAATAGTTAGGATCAAAGAGATTTTTTAATGATATTTAAATGACAGCATAGGGCATCTGAAAATCCACAAAATCACCTGCTTTATGAGAGTCCCAATACGTTGAGAGTACAATACAATACAATACAGTTTATTTTTGTATAGCCCAAAATCACACAGGAAGTGCCGCAATGGGCTTTAACAGGCCCTGCCTCTTGACAGCCCCCCAGTCTTGACTCTCTAAGAAGACAAGGAAAAACTCCCAAAAAAACCTAGTAGGGAAAAAATGGAAGAAACCTTGGTAAAGGCAGTTCAAAGAGAGACCCCTTTCCAGGTAGGTTGGGCGTGCAGTGGGTGTCAAAAGAAGGGGGTCAATACAATACAATGCAGAACAGAACAATTTCTCAATATAGTAAGAAATAAAAAATATAAATTTTAGAAGTACAGAGCAGAATTTAACAGTAGATGATATATCCCATAAAAAGATTTGGATTTGTGTAGAGTCCTGGAGACCTCGTCCTTCAAGCTGCCTCCCCCATTTGGCCATTCCACGGCTGAAACAGTGCTGGGACAGCCAATCCGATGAAAGGACCCCTCTTTCCCACGATTCCTGCGATCCTCCATCTGGGATGACTTTTCCTTAGGCAGGCAAAACAACTTGGCAGGTGGGCCGTGGCACCAAGTGCCACATTTGAGTACCGAGAAGAAAAACAGAATAAGTGAGGGTTAGTATACAATTATAACTGTCATGTTACTTATGTTTAAGTGCTAATGACTAACAACAGAGATGCAGTCTGTACAGTTAATCAGCAGCTCTAGTCAGGGTATGCTAAACTGAAGTAGTGAGTCTTCAGCCGGGATTTAAAAGCTGAGACCAAAGGGGCATCTCTTATAGTAGCAGGCAGACCATTCCACAGTTTAGGGGCCCTGTAACTAAAAGCTCGACCTCCCACTGTTATTTTATTAATCCTTGGAATCATAAGCAGACCGGCATTTTGAGATCTTAATGTGCGCTCAGGTTTGTAAGTCATGATGAGTTCAGAAAAGTAAGTCGGACCTCGACCATTTAATGCTTTATATGTTAAAAGAAGGATTTTGAAATCTGCCCTAAACTTAACCGGGAGCCAGTGTAAGGATTTAAGAACTGGAGTTATGTGTTCGTATTTTCTTGTTCTTGTAATAATTCTTGCAGCCGCATTTTGGATTAACTGGAGGCTGTATAAAGAACAGTTTGAACATCCAGTGAACACCGCATTGCAGTAGTCAATCCTACTAGAGATAAATGCATGAATTAGTTTCTCAGAATCCTGTTTATTTAAAAAGCGCCTTAATTTCCTAACATTTTTAAGATGGAAGAAACATGTTTTGGACAACTTTGTAATATGCGCTTTAAATGACATGCTAGAGTCAAAGATAACTCCTAGATTGCGGGCTGATTCAGTAAAATTGACTGGGATTCCAACTGATTTAAATGATGACAAAATATTGTTGTGATCAGCATCATTCACTCCAACAATTAACATCTCTGTTTTATCTGTATTTAAAGACAAGTAGTTCTTATTCATCCACTCCTTTAATTCACTAACACAACTAATTAAAGACAACATTGGAGAAACTTCATTTGATTTAAATGAAAGGTATAACTGGGTGTCATCTGCATACGAGTGAAAATTAACATTATGTTTCCTAATGAGAGATCCCAGTGGAAGCATGTAAAGTGAAAACAGTAAAGGTCCCAGTACTGAGCCCTGCGGGACACCATATTGAACTTCTGTGTATAATGATGGAGTACTGTCAGCACATTTCTGTACATATTGGAATCGATTTGATAAGTAAGAACTAAACCAAGCGAGAACGGTGCCTGTAAGCCCAACATCATTTTCTAGCCTGTGCAGTAAAATAGAATGGTCGATGGTGTCAAATGCTGCACTTAAGTCCAACAACATAATTACAGTGGAGTTTCCTTCATCAGAGGATATCAGAATGTCATTTACAACCCGTGTTAGTGCCGTTTCTGTACTATGACCAGTGCGAAAACCAGACTGGAATTTCTCAAATAAATTGTAATGCGTAAGGTGTGTCTGAAGCTGAAGTAAAGATATTCCTTAAGCCGTACTCGCAGGTCACCTTTTGTATTCTAAATAACATTATCATACGATTACAATTAATACAATTTATATAAAGGATTAGCAATTTTGGTGGCAGAAAATAATATAAGATAGAGTTCCATCTGCAGAATAAAGTTCATTCGTTAATTATAGAAATTTATTTTCAACATTTTAAATCATGTTGACATTTAAATATAATTAAATAATCTCTTTGAACCTAACTGGTAAAGGATGTCGCCAAGTTGTATTTCGCCAAGTTGTTTCTTTGCCGAATTGTCTTTTGCCAGCTTGACTGTCGTCCAGTTGCCACCGAACCGGTTTTAATGTGGTGATTTTGGTTCATGTCTTGTGTTTATTTATTTTACTGACACCATGTGAAGGCATTATGTGTCAACATGATGTGACATCACAATTGTGACAAGACAGAAATGATTTCAGCCTGCATCATTTCTCCTGTTGTGATTCCTAAAACATAATAATGGCAAGGTGTGAGGTCTCTAAAATAGGAAAGAAATGAGCTATGAAGTAAGACTATGGAAGCGGAGGCTTTTCAGTTGAAATTTCTAATGGGAATTAGCACAGTAGATCCTAACTGTTATTTTAAAATGACTTCTTTATTAAGAATGAGGGGAGAAAGATGGGAACTGTTAACAGAAGATTTTGCACAACATTGGAAAGTTTTTCTTCACACAGGGAATTACAGACTGTAAGAGAAAAACGTTCTTGAAACTGCCTGCCTGCTTAAGTAGGGCATTTTGACATTTAAATTAGAAAATCAAATCATATATGAAATGTAAATTTATATTTTTTTTCTGTGATAACAGTTTATATATAAGAAGTCATATTCCTTTAAACCGGGTATTACCCATAACTGTTAATGATGAACTATTTTAGGACGTTACATAATACCTAGACGTGGATTTCTGGACCATACCATTTATCTGTATGCTGATTGGTGTGTTTGAAATGCTTTGAAGTTGTTGTATGTAAATGAACCCAGCTGATTAAAGGAAGCTTTGTGTTGGATTTCTTCAGTTGGCCATGCTGCTCTAAAAGAGAACACGTGAGACTCCAGCAGTTGGTGAAAGTCGAGAGTTTCCATGTTTGGAGGTCATATATAACAATGGCTCAAGATTCTTCTTTATTTACTGAGTATTTTCCGCAATACTGACACCTACACTATGTTACCAAGTAGTGTGGTACTAGGGTGTTGTACCGTGTTAGCCATTATGAATGTAGAGAAAAGCCAAGCAAAATGACACCTTTTATTGGCTAACTAGAAAGATTACAATATGCAAGCTTTCGAGGCAACTCAGGCCCCTTCTTCAGGCAAGATGTAATACAGAAACTGAAGATTCCTATGTTTATATACACACTCTAGGACAAGAAACAACATTGGTAAATCTTTAAATGAGAGATTTTGTATGTAAAAAATTAATAGATTCATTCAGGCTAGGGTTAATTTAGCAAGAGAGAAAAGAACAATGTATTGTCAAGATCTCTGGATAAGATAACTGTCCAACAAAGTCTTTTGAAGTTTGTAATGAGTTTTTCAAAACAATGTGGGTCTGTAGACAGGTTGTCTGTCATTCTGAGAGATGTAAACAATCCTCATATCTGGCCATAAAACTCTTGTCTTTATTCAATCCATGTTGTAAAGTATTAAATTTTAGCATGAGTTTAACTTCCCATTCTTTTCTCTCTTGCTGTGTTTTGAAGTTGCCCATAAGCACTGTGACCTTAAAGTCCTTCTCACAGTGTCCATGGCTGTTGAAGTGGGCCGCCACAGGAACATCTGTGTTGCCATGTTTAATGTGGAACCTGTGTAAGTTCATTCTCTGGCGGAGTGTTTGTCCAGTTTCTCCCACATAGAGTGCAGTGTCAGGACATTTCATGCAGAAAATTAGGTAGACTACATTAGATGATCTGCAGGAAAATGATCCCTTGATGTGATGTTCGAGTCGGCAGTGTGGTATAACTATACGGTCTGTATCATAGATGTGGGCGCATGTTTTGCATCTTTTCTGTAGGCATGGAGATGTGCCATTTTCTGTTGGTTCACTTAGGGAGTCTCGGACAATTAATTGTTGAAGGTTTGGTGGTTGTCTGTATGCCAGGAGGGGAGGTTCAGGAAATACATTTTTCAGTGTTTGGTCATGGTTTAGTATTGGCTGAAGTTCTTTTATAATTTTTCGAAGTGTTTCAAGATGTGGGTTGTAGGTGACAACAAGGGGGATGCGATCCTTGTTGTCTTTGTTTTTATATTCCAGAAGGTTGTCTCTGGGTATGGCAGTAGCTCTTCTTATTTGAGTGTCTGTTGTTTTCGGGGTGTAACCTTGTTTGATGAAATCTTGTCTGAGCTCCTGCAGTTGTTGATCCCGGTCTGTTGGGTCTGAGCAAATACGATTGTACCGTATTGCTTGGCTGAAAATAATGGAGCGCCTTATATGCTTGGGGTGGAAGCTATCATTTTTCAGGTAGGTCCGTCTGTCTGTCGGTTTGTGAAAAATAGAAGTTACAAGGGTGTTGTCTTTCAGTTGAACGGTGGTGTCAAGGAAGCTGATTTCTGTTTTTGAGTAATTCAGCTTCAGCTTTATGTTGGGGTGAAAACAATTATATTCATTATGAAAATGGAGGAGGTCCTTTTCACTGGCAGTCCAGATTATGAAGATGTCATCTATGTAACGGAGATACAACATTGGTTTTACGATGCACATTGACATGAAATCTTCCTCCAATTTTGCCATAAAAAGATTTGCATAGTGAGGTGCAAACCGACATCCCATTGCAGTCCCCATTTGTTGTAAGTAGCAATCCTGTCCAAAAGAGAATAGATTATGTGTCAGAGTGAATTTTATCATTTCTATTACTGACTTTGTGGGTAAATCATGTTGTTTGAGGTACATTTCACATGCCAATATGCCATCATCATGGGGGATGTTAGTGTAAAGTGCCTCAACATCCATTGTGGCCAGTAAGGTTCCCTCAGGTAAGCGGCCTAAAGCAGACAGTTTTTTTAAGAAGTCAGTGGTGTCCTGGATGTAGCTGGTTGTGTTACGGGTGAGGGGTTTAAGGATCTGCTCCACCCAACCTGAAACATTTTCTGTAAGGGAGCCAATTCCTGAGATTATAGGTCTTCCTGGGTTCCCTTCTTTGTGGATTTTAGGAAGCATGTAGAAGTAACCCATTTTGGGGTTCTCAGGAATTAAACTGTTTACATGATCCCTGATGTCAAGAGGAAAGCTACTTACTATTTTTTTTAGTTCCTTTTTGTAGAGATCTGTTGGGTCTTCTTGCAGTTTGTGATAATGCATAGTATTGGACAATTGTCTTTGTGCCTCCTGTATGTAATCTGACGTGTTCATGATGACTAAAGCACCCCCTTTGTCTGCTGGTTTGATAATGATTTCTGTATTTTCCCTTAGTGAATGTATGGCTCTCCGCTCATCCCTAGTAATGTTTTCTATCCGATTTTGTTGCCTGTTTAAGATTCCTGTTTTCACTCTCTGTCGGAAGCAGTCTATATAATTATCCAGGGTAGAGTTTCTGCCAGCTTCTGGTGTCCATGTGGATTTATTGGTGGGGTTGTTGTAACTGCTTGTTGTTGGTTCCTGTGTGTTACTGTTTTCTTTCTTGTGGAAAAATTCTTTTAGTCTGAGTTTTCTGAAGAATTCTTCCATATCACTGCAGAGTCTGATGTTGTCAATGGGCTTTGCAGGACAATATGAGAGTCCCTTTGTAAGTACCGACATCTCTGCTTCATTTGGTGTGTATGAGGAGAGATTAACAATGCAGGTCTGTTGCACAAACTTCAAAAGACTTTGTTGGACAGTTATCTTATCCAGAGATCTTGACAATACATTGTTCTTTTCTCTCTTGCTAAATTAACCCTAGCCTGAATGAATCTATTAATTTTTTACATACAAAATCTCTCATTTAAAGATTTACCAATGTTGTTTCTTGTCCTAGAGTGTGTATATAAACATAGGAATCTTCAGTTTCTGTATTACATCTTGCCTGAAGAAGGGGCCTGAGTTGCCTCGAAAGCTTGCATATTGTAATCTTTCTAGTTAGCCAATAAAAGGTGTCATTTTGCTTGGCTTTTCTCTACATTCATAATGGCTAACACGGTACAACACCCTAGTACTACAGATATACAAGACACCGAAATGTACCGCTACTACATGGAACTGAAGACCCGGTGGAAGAAACTGGCACACATGGACAGCGACATCTTCTTCTTAACTAAATGCAAAAAGGAAAATCTTATCCCGAAAGGCATCATGATAAGGAATCCAACCATTCACACTTATAATACTCGGTTTGCAGAGCAACTTTGTTTTAGGACATCTGCAAGGATAAGAAACCACTTAATCCAAATTATCTACAACATCAAGAAGAACACGCAAAGAGAGATCCAAGACCTCATCCTGCTCCTTGGAAATGACAGGCAGGAGATGGTAAAGGAGCTCCATTGCTATTACAAAAGACTCCAGAAACTCCTTATTGTTAACAAAAAGAAAAAGCTGCATAGACTACGAGAGAAAGCTGGACACTTAATAGCAAAAAACAAAGAGCAACAGACCTGCATTGTTAATCTCTCCTCATACACACCAAATGAAGCAGAGATGTCGGTACTTACAAAGGGACTCTCATATTGTCCTGCAAAGCCCATTGACAACATCAGACTCTGCAGTGATATGGAAGAATTCTTCAGAAAACTCAGACTAAAAGAATTTTTCCACAAGAAAGAAAACAGTAACACACAGGAACCAACAACAAGCAGTTACAACAACCCCACCAATAAATCCACATGGACACCAGAAGCTGGCAGAAACTCTACCCTGGATAATTATATAGACTGCTTCCGACAGAGAGTGAAAACAGGAATCTTAAACAGGCAACAAAATCGGATAGAAAACATTACTAGGGATGAGCGGAGAGCCATACATTCACTAAGGGAAAATACAGAAATCATTATCAAACCAGCAGACAAAGGGGGTGCTTTAGTCATCATGAACACGTCAGATTACATACAGGAGGCACAAAGACAATTGTCCAATACTATGCATTATCACAAACTGCAAGAAGACCCAACAGATCTCTACAAAAAGGAACTAAAAAAAATAGTAAGTAGCTTTCCTCTTGACATCAGGGATCATGTAAACAGTTTAATTCCTGAGAACCCCAAAATGGGTTACTTCTACATGCTTCCTAAAATCCACAAAGAAGGGAACCCAGGAAGACCTATAATCTCAGGAATTGGCTCCCTTACAGAAAATGTTTCAGGTTGGGTGGAGCAGATCCTTAAACCCCTCACCCGTAACACAACCAGCTACATCCAGGACACCACTGACTTCTTAAAAAAACTGTCTGCTTTAGGCCGCTTACCTGAGGGAACCTTACTGGCCACAATGGATGTTGAGGCACTTTACACTAACATCCCCCATGATGATGGCATATTGGCATGTGAAATGTACCTCAAACAACATGATTTACCCACAAAGTCAGTAATAGAAATGATAAAATTCACTCTGACACATAATCTATTCTCTTTTGGACAGGATTGCTACTTACAACAAATGGGGACTGCAATGGGATGTCGGTTTGCACCTCACTATGCAAATCTTTTTATGGCAAAATTGGAGGAAGATTTCATGTCAATGTGCATCGTAAAACCAATGTTGTATCTCCGTTACATAGATGACATCTTCATAATCTGGACTGCCAGTGAAAAGGACCTCCTCCATTTTCATAATGAATATAATTGTTTTCACCCCAACATAAAGCTGAAGCTGAATTACTCAAAAACAGAAATCAGCTTCCTTGACACCACCGTTCAACTGAAAGACAACACCCTTGTAACTTCTATTTTTCACAAACCGACAGACAGACGGACCTACCTGAAAAATGATAGCTTCCACCCCAAGCATATAAGGCGCTCCATTATTTTCAGCCAAGCAATACGGTACAATCGTATTTGCTCAGACCCAACAGACCGGGATCAACAACTGCAGGAGCTCAGACAAGATTTCATCAAACAAGGTTACACCCCGAAAACAACAGACACTCAAATAAGAAGAGCTACTGCCATACCCAGAGACAACCTTCTGGAATATAAAAACAAAGACAACAAGGATCGCATCCCCCTTGTTGTCACCTACAACCCACATCTTGAAACACTTCGAAAAATTATAAAAGAACTTCAGCCAATACTAAACAATGACCAAACACTGAAAAATGTATTTCCTGAACCTCCCCTCCTGGCATACAGACAACCACCAAACCTTCAACAATTAATTGTCCGAGACTCCCTAAGTGAACCAACAGAAAATGGCACATCTCCATGCCTACAGAAAAGATGCAAAACATGCGCCCACATCTATGATACAGACCGTATAGTTATACCACACTGCCGACTCGAACATCACATCAAGGGATCATTTTCCTGCAGATCATCTAATGTAGTCTACCTAATTTTCTGCATGAAATGTCCTGACACTGCACTCTATGTGGGAGAAACTGGACAAACACTCCGCCAGAGAATGAACTTACACAGGTTCCACATTAAACATGGCAACACAGATGTTCCTGTGGCGGCCCACTTCAACAGCCATGGACACTGTGAGAAGGACTTTAAGGTCACAGTGCTTATGGGCAACTTCAAAACACAGCAAGAGAGAAAAGAATGGGAAGTTAAACTCATGCTAAAATTTAATACTTTACAACATGGATTGAATAAAGACAAGAGTTTTATGGCCAGATATGAGGATTGTTTACATCTCTCAGAATGACAGACAACCTGTCTACAGACCCACATTGTTTTGAAAAACTCATTACAAACTTCAAAAGACTTTGTTGGACAGTTATCTTATCCAGAGATCTTGACAATACATTGTTCTTTTCTCTCTTGCTAAATTAACCCTAGCCTGAATGAATCTATTAATTTTTTACATACAAAATCTCTCATTTAAAGATTTACCAATGTTGTTTCTTGTCCTAGAGTGTGTATATAAACATAGGAATCTTCAGTTTCTGTATTACATCTTGCCTGAAGAAGGGGCCTGAGTTGCCTCGAAAGCTTGCATATTGTAATCTTTCTAGTTAGCCAATAAAAGGTGTCATTTTGCTTGGCTTTTCTCTACAAGTAGTGTGGTAGATAGTAGGACCAACTCTGACTCCAGAACAACATGGTTGGGGGGGGGGGGGGGGGCATCTGAAATATAAGGGGGTAATAACTTCCAAAACATTGACCAAGTAACAGTATATTTGACAGCATGGGAGTCGGGCTCGACATTATATTTGTAAAGGGCAACTCCTGGCTTAATGACCCCCTGAAGCTGGGCCTTAGTAGGAATTTAGTGACCTTCAAAACTCACCTTGAAGTAAGTTTTCAGTTTTAAGCTGAAATTTGACAAACTTCAAGGCACACAGGAGAGGTTCCAGTCTAAGGTCTCAATAACAAAAAATTTTGGAATGTCACAGACCCTATGGCCAGTATGATATCTGCATACCCTCAACATGTCTGCTTGGATTTTTAACCTGGTCACTCTGTTTTTCCTCTCACATCCCTGAAAATGCATATGTTAGGTTACTCTGTGACCCTCTATGAGCTAAAATGTGGGTGTATGTGGTGGTGGGGGGGGGGGGGGGGTTATCTGGTGAAGAACTGATCCCCTCTTCAAGAGGTGGTGCCTGCATTGTACCCAGTACTGCTGATATGAACTGGATCAAGCAGGCTTGAACATTACCTTCTATCAGGCCACTATAGAGAGTTAAATCTGTAGCTTCAAGTGAAAAGTGAACATACTTTTCTTTTCATGGAGGCAGACTTGCAAGCAGCAGGTGTTTGGACAGGGATTGTCATTAAATCCAAGGCTCCAGGTATGTTGGGAAAACCTGGCATTTCAGACCTCTCTCTTGCTGATACTTTTATTCCCTGTCTTGCTGTAAAGTGAACAAAAATAGACATCTTGCGTGCGGAGGCTTAAGCCACAACACTGACTGTCTTTGAAGAATTTTATGAAACAAATCAAAAATGAAGAGCAAGATGTTCTATTCAGGCTTTAATTTAGATCACTAGGAAAAAAATGTTTGCAGTTAGATGGTTAAAACATAATAAAATATTCAAATTTAAAAGGAAAAGATTGTTTACCTTAGGTTTTGATTATCATAATTTGGATGACTCTTGTTATCCTTCTGTTTATTTTCTAAACTGGCAGCATTGGCCATCCCTGAATGTCACACTGGTCCATGGTCAGGTCATAGTCTTATATATTACCCTTTATAATAAAACTTTAGGTTGGGCATCCATTAAAACACTCATTAACTGTCTGCATGTTATAAAATAATAGTTATAAAAATAATTCTTTACATTTATATAGCACTTTTCTCACTGCTCAAAACACATGTTGAAGGAATGTGACCACAAGGGGTTGGATCCCCACTTATGCTGGAATTTTACTGATCTGTTGCATCACGGCAAGCAGAGTGGGAGCGCTTCAAAAGCCATCTTGCTGTTAGTTCATGGCCCATAGGTGTCGTTAGAAGAAAATCTGGTGAAGTTTTTCTTTTTCTTTTTTTTTGCATTGTGTTGCTTATTGCTTAAAGGAAGATCTTAACCCATGTGAAGCCTCCTAGTTTCTGGGACTGTTTCTGTACCTTGTAGGTGCTATGAAGGAAGCACAGGCATCCTAACCAGGGTTGGTGGATGATTTCTTGCCGGACCAGGATGCCATAATGAATGGACTAGGAGAACATGCATGCCAGGAGAAGTTCATTTTCCCCACAAGACAGGTGCCAGTGCTCCAATCGGGACACCCACAGGGTGGCATGGGAATTGGAGTTCGGAAACACAGCCCTGTTGGGGCCTTTGGGTGTTGCCAGACTCTTCTCCTCTGTCTCAGAGAAAATATGAGAAAGGACAGTTCCTTGTGGTGCTAAAGTCTTGCTCACATCCGCATATTAATATTGAATAAAACAACAAATATTCTTTAATTATTCTGTTAAGTGCCTGCCACAGGTACCATGGCTAGTGTTTGTATATACAATATATATATATATATATATATATATATATATATATATATATATATATATATATATATATATATATATATAATATATGATTCCTGTATGTCCTGTTTAGATTACATTCACCAACCCATCAATCAATAATACAATAAGGCAGTGTCTAATTTTTGGCTTTTTTTAAAAATATTTTTTACTTGTTTTTTGTCTTTTCTGGATTGTGACTGTTCTTGTATTAAAACATCTAAGCCTTTATTTTATTATTACCTTGTCTTTGTTTTGGGGCACTTTGGGCGCTGTCCAGTTACAAACTACCAGCAGGCACCGACTCTCACCAGTTTATCTTTTTATTTAAGAAACAAAACCCAATGCAATCAAATGAAAATAACACAGCGAGGATGGCAGGACATTTCAAAGACACTCCATGAAACTCTGTCCTGAACGGTCCCCTGACAAAGAGAGGCAAACTGTTACCGAGGCCCATCTACAAAGGCTCTTTCCATCATATGAAAAAGTTTGAGAACTTAACCTCTTAATCCTTTGGATTTTTGTTTCTCATTGGCTGAGCTTTCAAAGTAGCAACTTCCTTTTAATATCTGACATGCCTTATGGACACAGTAGTATTTCAGCAGTGACATTAAGTTTATTGGATTAACAGAAAGTATGCAATATGCATCATAACAAAATTAGAGAGGTGCATAAATGTCGGCACCCCAACAGAGATATGACATCAATACTTAGTTGAGCCTCCTTTGCTAATCTAACAGCCTCTAGACGCTGTCCTCCTATAGCCTCTGGTGAGTGTCTGGATTCTGGATGGTGGTATTTCTGACCATTCTTCATACAAAATCTCTCCAGTTCAGTTAAATGTGATGGCTGCTGAGCATGGACAGCCTGCTTCAAATCATCCCATAGATTTTCGATGATATTCAAGTCAGGGGACTGTGACAGCCATTCCAGAACATTTTAGTTCTCCCTCTGCATGAATGCCTTTGTAGATTCCGACCTGTGTTTTGGGTCATTGTCTTGTTGGAATATCCAACCCCTGCTTAACTTCAACTTTGTGACTGATGCCTGAACATTATCCTGAAGAATTTGTTGATATTGGGTTGAATTCATCTGACTTTCGACTTTAACAAGGGCCCCAGTCCCTGAACTAGCCACACAGCCCCACAGCATGATGGAACCTCCACCAAATCTGACAGTAGGTAGCAGGTGTTTTTCTTGGAATGCGGTGTTCTTCTTCTGCCATGCAAAACGCTTTTTGTTTTGATCAAATAACTCAATTTTTGCCTCATCAGTCCAAAGCACTTTGTTCCAGAATGAATCTGGCTTGTCTAAATGAGCATTGGCATACAACAAGCGACTCTGTTTGTGGCGTGAGTGCAGAAATGGCTTCTTTCTCATCACCCTGCCATACAGATATTCTTTGTGCAAATTGTGCTGAATTGTAGAACGATGTACAGATACACCATCTGCAGCAAGATGTTCTTGCAGGTCTTTGGAGGTGATCTGTGGGTTGTCTGTAACCATTCTCACAATCCTGGCCATACGCCACTCCTGTATTTGTCTTGGCCTGCCAGACTTGCTGGGTTTAACAGCAACTGTGCCTGTGGCCTTCTATTTCCTAATTATATTCCTTACAGTTGAAACTGACAGTTTAAACCTCTGAGATGGCTTTTTGTTGCCTTCCCCTAAACCAGGAGACTGAACAATCTTTGTTTTCAGATCTTTGGAGAGTTGCTTTGAGGATCCCGTGCTGTCACTCTTCAGAGGAGAGTCAAAAGGAAGGAAGCACAACTTGCAATGGACCACCTTAAATACCTTTATATCTCATGATTGAACACACCGGTCTATGAAGTTCAAGGCTTAGCGAGCTCATCCAACCAATTTGGTGTTGTAAGTAATCAGCATTGAGCAGTGACAGGCATTCAAATCAGCAAAATTACAAGGAGACCCAAATTTTTGCACAGCCAGTTTTTCACATTTGATTTAATTTCATACAACTAAATACTGCTTCACTAAAAATCTTTGTTTGGAAAACACCCCAGTACTCAGATGTTCCTAGGAAATGAAAGACATACCACTGTTATCTTTTTTGTTGAAAGGAGAGTCAATTATTATGCAGGATGAGAGGGGGTCCCAAACTTTTTCATAAAAAAGGTGTACAAACAGCAAATGAGATAAAAAAAAATCTTCATCATAGCTCTGGCCAATTTACTTTAGAATTACATGAATGAGTTCATCGTAAGTTCTGAAAAATTTATGAAGAGATCCTCAACCTGATTGATGATATTTTCATTGAAAGCATGGCCCTAACCATTCAGTCCCTCTCAGATGTGTATGCCTTGAAATGAACGTTTAGTATTAGCTGCCTCACCCGTCTTTTGACTGGATACAGATTTAAAAAAAATGATAATTTCAGCCATTTTACCATCGGCTACGATTTATCTCTGGTTGATTTATTTCAAATTATGTGCAGACTCACATTGTGAATTGGCCTGCTTCACATGAGTGGATGTCTTGACTAGTCATATGAATTCATTCTTTCTGTATAAATCCTTCTCCTGTTTAATTGCATGAGCACTGCAGAAGGGATAATCTGTATTTAACTGTTTGAACTTATAATATCAGAGTGGAATGGACACCATAATTTAGTTTAATGGGAGGTAATTTTAAAGAAAATTGTTCTTATATTACGTTTTTGTTAACTTTCATCCCATTTTAGCCTCAAGATTAACTTAAGACAAATACAGAACCTTCAGAAAGTATGCAGACCCCTTCACTTCTCATTTTGCGCCCTTGTGCTAGAATTTAAATTCATTTTTTCACACATCAAGCAACACTTGATATTCCCAGAATGCCAAAGTGAAAAGAAGGTTTTAGAATTTTTTGCAAATCTACTAAAAAATAAAAAAACACCTGAACTCTCCCATTGACCTAAGTATTCAGACCCTTCACTCGGTACTTCGCCGAAGCCTCTTTGGCAGCAGTTACAGCCTGGAGTCTTCTTGGATCTGACTCAACAAATTTCACACACCTGGATTTGGGGATTTTCTGCCATGTTGGATGGTGACCACTGGTGAACAGCTATTTTCGGGTCTCTCCAGAGATGTTCAATTGGGTTTAAGTCTGAGCTCCTGCTGGGCCATTCATGAATATTCACAGAGTTGTCCCTAAGCCACTCCTGTTTTGTCTTTGCTCAGTGCTTAGGATCATTGTCCTCTGTGAAGTTGAATGATCAGACCTGAGAGCTCTGGAGCAGGTTCTCATTAAGGATATCTCTGAACGTTCCTCCGTTCAACTTTCCCACAACCACTGTCTATTTCTCCAGTCCCAGCTGCTGTAAAATAACACACTGCACATGATGCTGCTGCCACCAGTGTTCTTCACCATTGGAATGGTATTGTGTAGGTAATGAGTGGAGCCTGGTTTCCACCAGACATTAGAAATGAGGCCAAACAGTACAATATTGGTTTCATCAGACCAGAGAATCTTTCTTCTCATGGTCTGAGAGTCCTTTTAGTTGCCATCTTGCAAAGTCAAAGTAGGCCTTCATGTGTCTTCTGGCCACTGTGCCTTAAAGCCCATATTAGTGGAGTGTTGCAGTAGTGGTTGTCCTTCTGGAAGTATCTCCCGTGTTCACACAGGTTCTCTGAAGCTCAGCCAGAGTATCCTTGCATTCTCGGTCACATCTCTTACCAAGGCCCTTCTCCCATGATTGCTCAGTACTTCACAGAAGCCCCTTTAGCAGCAGTTACAGCCTGGAGATTTCTTGGATCTGACTCAAAAAGTTTCACACACCTGGATTTGGACAGTCAGTTTTAAGGAGAGTTGTTGATGTTTCAAATTTATTTAAGAATTATGGAGGCCATTGTGCTCTTGGGAATCATCAATTCTGCAGAGATCTTTTGTAAGGCCTCTACATAATCCTGTCTCTAAGCTATGCAGGCAAATCCTTTCATCTCAAGGCACACATTATCTGCTGCTGGATCTTCTATAGACAGGTGTGTGCCTTTCCTAATTATGTCCATTGTGTTGAATCGACCACAAGCGGACTCCAAACATGGTCTAAAAACATCTCAATGATGATCAATAGAGTGGGAAACATCTGATCCAAATTTCTAGTGTCTTAGAATAGAATCTGAAAGCTTGTGTCAATGTGATGTTTCAGTTTTTTATTTTTAACAAATTTCCCAAAATTCCTAAAATCCAGTCTTTGCTTTGTCAGTCTGAGGTATTGCTTGATGAGGTGAACATGAATTTAAACAACTTTAGCATAAGGCTGCAGCATAACAAAAGTGAGGGGGTTTAAATACTTTACAATCATAGAAAGTAACCACAGAAATTGATTCGTCACGTGTGGAAACCAAAAAAAGACAAAAAACACACATATAAAGCAGACTAATCCTACAGTGCAATGCTAAAATAATGAGATTGGGCTTCTCTGCCATAGGGGAAAGATCATTCTAGAGAATGGAAGGTGCTATAGCTACTGTCTCTGTCTACCATGCCAGTTTCATTTATTCTTGGAATATTAAAGAGGCCTTGTGGTATAGCGGGTCCATAGCTCAGATGAAAAAGTCCAGTTTTAAACTAGATAATCGCCGCACTTGCGGCTTAAAGAGGGGTCGTGGTAGTGTGGCTGGAGCGGATCCTGGACGCTACGTGAGGCGGGCATTTCCTTGCTTATGTGCACGGGTGAGGAGTTGTCTGCATCCATAATTGATGCTGGGAGCTGCTAATCGCCACACCTGAGCCACGTCCCCATTATATATAGTAGGAGCACAAGTGCAGAGGGGAGAAAAGAAAATGAACAAAGGTTAAGGGAGAAGAAGGCAGCAGGAAGGAGAACGGCGTGCGAGATTGAGAGAGCGAGTGATCAGGAGCAGACTCGCTGGTGGTTTTGCAGGCAGCTGGAGGGAGAGCCCCCTGGAAAGACTGTTTGGCCGACACTCGGTTTGGCTGAAGGCAGTGGCCGCTCCAGCTAAGTGATCAGGGAGCTGGAGTGACCCTGAAGGTGGTTGGCTCACCGCGTAAGGCCACGGTAGCCAGGAAGGCATAGGAGAGTAAACCTCAGTGTGAGCGCCCTGGCAGTTGGGGAACCTAAGTCTTGGTCTGACGGAGCCAGGGGACTGAAAGACAACGAGACGTTCAGGTCAGATGCGGGTAGGGAGACTCCCCTGGTGCAGGGGAGTTGCCAATAGAAAGAAGGCACCGGGTGTTGTTTTAAAGGACTGCTTCCAGCCATTGTTTTTTTAACCTCGCTTTTAGAGGAATTATTTATTGGATTTTAACCTCCACTTATTCACCCCTGTTTTAATGGATTATTTATTTAATAACATTCTTTTGGAGCACTGCACTTTATTTTGAACACTGTGATTTTGTTGTTGTTTAATAAAAGCACTTTCACTTTTCTACACCATCCCCTTGCTTCGTCGTTAATGTCATCACTGATCAGCTCGTCCGGTGACATTACCGATGGTGTTGGGTTCAAAAGCTCCCATAAAGGTAGTGGGAGCCATGGAGCGAAAACCAACCTCGTCACAGACCTGTATCTTGACATCACAAAATACATTCTGGAGTATACACACTAATAAGTTTTGTAAGGTAAACAGGAGCTAATCATTTATGACTTTTGTTGAGAGGTATTACAAAGTCATCCCTAAAATAAACTGGAAGCCAGTGAAGCGATTCGAGAACTGGGGTTATGTGGTCATATTTCTTGGTTCTAGTTATGATCATTGCTGCCATATTTGATTTAGCTGTAGAGTAGGAAGTAAATTTGCCCATAAAGCATTATAACAGTTATAAAGGGCCTCATTGCTAAGACTGTTCCCTCCGTGACCCAGTCACACATAAGTGGTGGAAACTGAATTAATTAATTTAGTTATCATTTATTATTTACCACATGTTAAAGTTCTATTAATGATTTTTGACATTTATAAAGGCATGTATGATTACTATTGCCCTTTCATAGTCTTCTTAAAGAGGAGTAAACTAAGCATTTCACTACATATTGTAATGTAAATATAATTTGTATGTGATGAATAAAATTTGATTTGATTTTGACATGTCAGAGCGTTCCCAGTGTTTCAGTGTCACTTGAAGTTTCGGACCACATCAGTCATTTCATAATGAGACTTCGAAGTTTTGGCACACCATTTCGACCAAGTCTGTTTCAAGAAAGTGACACAAACTCTGAGGCCTCAGTGTGATATGCTCCATCCCAATAATTACGAGTGTAAATCAAAAGTAAAGGTGATTTGAAAACCACAATGGATAGAAGCTGACGCAATACAACACATTCACGATGGTTTATGGGCTGTTCAAACACGTACAGAACTCTGCCTTTTGTCTAGTTCAGTGGTTCCCAACCTTTTCTATGTCCCGCACTTCTAGAAAATGTTTGATTTATGTTTGCACTCCCTACAAAAGTATATCACATTTGAAGATGAAGAAGTCAAATTTCTACAGTACGGCGGGTGAACAAATTGAACTCAAAAAATGTAAATATAAATTGAGTAATTTACCTTCATAAATCTCAGTAATCTTGTAAATTTGCCCCCCATGAAGCTTAGACACTTGATTGAAGATCCAGAGGTTGGCGTACCCTGCAAAGCAACAAGCACCAATGAATAAATGGGGTTTGGGTGATTAGGGACCCCCATGAAGCAACAGGTGCTGATGCACCACTAAGCAACGAAACACAGTCGACGAGCTTTGTCCCCCCGATAACACCTGAACTGCCGTTCAAAAACAGATGTGCTGCACAGTTAAAATGTCAGTTCTACTGCCAGAACCACCAGCAGGAGAGAATGGCTGAGGTGTAAGCAGCAGGTGTTGCTTCCCATTCAGTCCCCCTTATCCCTTCAATATAGGCAATTCAATATACAGTCAGTCAATCTGGACACAGCCCAGAAAAACAAAAAACACTAATCACCCAACATACAGTATGAAGGAATATAAATCAACAATGAGGCTGAAGCCACTGTCTCTAAATGACTTGTCTAAAGCAGAAGAAGAATTTATTCGCTTCAGTCAACTACAAGCTTACCCAGAGGAGGTTAAAGCCTTACGTAAAAATCAACATGTAAAGAAAGGTAGTAAAATCAACAAACTGGACCCAGTCCTGCAAGAAGGAATGCTAAGAGTTGGAAGAAGACTCAGCAAATCTGCTATGCCAGAAGAGGCAAAACACCCTGCAATCATTCAGAAGAATTCACATATTGCTACTCTCATAATCCGACACCTTCACAAAGAGAACAGACATTGTGGACGTGATTACAAGATGCTACACCCTGTAACTCCCGGGTAATGGGTCAAGTCATCAAGACAACGCCAGATGCGAAAGGAGCAGTCAGCAGAGTTTGTGTGCAGACCAAGACCAGCACACTGGGCAGACCTGTGAACAAACTGCGCCTGCTCCAGGAAGCAGCAAATGATTGAAATGATTTACATACAGTAATTGTGTTTGTGCTCTTACAGTAGAGTTTAATGAACATAAACCATCCATCCATCCATCCATCCATTGTCTCCCGCTTATCCGAGTTCGGGTCGCGGGGGCAGCAGCTTGAGCAGAGATGCCCAGACTTCCCTCTCCCCGGCCACTTCTTCTAGCTCTTCCGGGAGAATCCCAAGGCGTTCCCAGGCCAGTCGAGAGACATAGTCCCTCCAGCGTGTCCTGGGTCTTCCCCGGGGCCTCCTCCCGGTTGGACGTGCCTGGAACACCTCACCAGGGAGGCGTCCAGGAGGCATCCTGATCAGATGCCCGAGCCACCTCATCTGACTCCTCTCGATGCGGAGGAGCAGTGGCTCTACTCTGAGCCCCTCCCGGATGACTGAGCTTCTCACCCTATCTTTAAGGGAAAGCCCAGACACCCTGCGGAGGAAACTCATTTCAGCCGCTTGTATTCGCGATCTCGTTCTTTCGGTCACTACCCATAGCTCATGACCATAGGTGAGGGTAGGAACATAGATCGACTGGTAAATTGAGAGCTTCGCCTTGCGGCTCAGCTCCTTTTTCACCACGACAGACCGATGCAACGCCCGCATTACTGCGGATGCCGCACCGATCCGCCTGTCGATCTCACGCTCCATTCTTCCCTCACTCGTGAACAAGACCCCGAGATACTTGAACTCCTCCACTTGGGGCAGGATCTCGCTACCAACCCTGAGAGGGCACTCCACCCTTTTCCGGTTGAGGACCATGGTCTCGGATTTGGAGGTGCTGATTCTCATCCCAGCCGCTTCACACTCGGCTGCGAACCGATCCAGAGAGAGCTGAAGATCACGGCCTGATGAAGCAAACAGGACAACATCATCTGCAAAAAGCAGTGACCCAATCCTGAGCCCACCAAAAAATCCTCGGCTACAGAACATAAACCAAACTTATGAAACTTAAAACTTAAAGTAGTTAAGGCTCTTATTAACTAATGTTAAAGTAATTGATTTGTGCCCTAGCATAAACAATTAGGGGCCGGATGTGTAAGAGCCATTTCCTAGTTACATAAGAATCGTAAATGTTTTACTAAATGATAGTACTGTGGGATATGGCCGGCCGTTCATCCCAGCCAATACCCCCAGGCCACCAGATGGAGCCCTCCCTGCAACATGGAGGTGCCCTGAATTCCAGCAGGGACTCATGGACATTGGAGTTTTAATGCACAGCCCTGCTGAATACCATGGGGGCCGCCAGGAGTCGCTGCAGGGAGGCACAGGGATTTATATTTTCCGTATAGCCCAGGCTGAAAAAAAAAGAAGTTTTTACCTGACCCGGAAGTGCTGGACAATCACATGGACTGAGGGCTCAGAAGCACTTCCAGGTCGAGGACTATAAAGGACTGTGGGAAATCCCAGATGGACGAGCTGAGCTGGGTGGAAGGGTGGCAACGCGTCTGGGAGAGTGGAGGATTGATTATTGTAGTGATTATTGATTTATTTGAGTATTGTGGAGTGGAGGGTTCTTTATGCACATTTATTATTATAATGAATAACATTTTGGACTTTTGTCTGGTGTCTGGCGTGGTGTCCGAGGGTTCAAGGGGACGACAGCGTCCTAATCTGTCACAGTGCATAATCAATGGGAGGGTCCCATAACCCCCAAAAGTAGAATTGACTTGGTATATTCTAGCTATTTCTAACTGCTCTGACTAAACATTATTCTCATTTAGGGATCTGCCTCGCCATGTGTAAGGTGTAGAGGGCACATGGTTTGAAACCGGGCCTTTCATGCCTTGCGTACCTTGTGCGCGTGTTTTGTGTGTCAAGTAACATAACACTTGATTGAAAGTGCTGTGTCATACGCTAAAGCGTACAGAAGAAGAAGTTAAGGACCTTTAAGTATAGAAATAACTTAAAGTTTTACAAGAAAAGGTAAGTTTAGAGAAGATATAATTTTCCTTTTTTTTTGCCTTTTATTCTACGTGTGTAACAACTTTTTCCTTATTCTTGTGTGGATTATTTGCTTTGAATTTTCACTAAATATTATGATTACATCTTGCCTGAAGAAGGGGCCTGAGTTGCCTCGAAAGCTTGCATATTGTAATCTTTCTAGTTAGCCAATAAAAGGTGTCATTTTGCTTGGCTTTTCTCTACACTAAATATTATAAAACAATCTTTTGGGGTGAGAGATTTCTTTCGGCATGCGTTTTACCCGTGCTTGAACTCGCCTTACACCCCGGCGGCTACAACCTCCCAGCAAAAATGTCAATCAAACCTTGAAATCAGTGACGTTTCATGATAAACAGAAATCAATACTAGATCTCGGCCTTTTCTACGGATCTTCGCAAGGCCCAATGATTCCATTCTCTTAAAAAAGGTTATTTGCCTTTTACGAAAACTCCGCCTGCAACAAGGAACCTGCGGGAACGCGTTATTTCTGTTGCTCATTCACAAGTGACGATTGCATGTGCAATGCTCGATCCTTTTCATATCCTAGAACTGGATCCTTAACTAATAAAACACCTACAAATGATGGCACACTGCAGAAGGTGATTGTACCGCGATAAAGTTGGCCAACGCACCTTGACACAGCCTTCCTCTTTGTCACACCCACTGAAATGCCATCTCACACCCCCTGGGGGTATGGGCACCACAGGTTGGAAACTGCTGGTCTAGTTGAAGCCAAGCTCAAATAAACATGGACTCTCCACTGTGGGATTGTACCATTGTTGGACAACGCGCTGTAGTGAGTTTTCTTTGGGCAGAGGGAGTGAAACCTTCTGAAATTCGCTGAAGGATGTTGGCTCAGTATGGCATGACTAAACGTAAAGTTTATGAATGGGTAGAAAGGTTTAAAGTGGGCAGAACAAGTGTAACCGACGAAGTTCAACATGGGTTGACCATCAGCATGGTGAATGCTCTCATCAGAGAAGACCAAGAGATTATGTTGTCCACTGTTGCTGCACATTTGGATATCAGCTATGGACCTGAACATGCCATAGTGCACGATGACTTTTGGTACCATAAAATCTGAGGAAGATGAGTACCCAAAAAGCTTAGTGATCTGCATATTCCAACACCTTTTTGTGAATTTCAGCAGGTTTCACTCCCTGTGTCCAAACTAATCTCACTATGGCGTGTTGTTCAACAATGGTGCAATCCCTCATGTCTTCGACTAGAATAACAGCAGAACGCTACTACAGCCTCAACGACACTAATGGTAGAGCACTGTGCTGTGCATGTTCACACTACCCATAAGCCACTGCGTCTGTGTTGTATTGCGTCAGCTGCTATCTGTTGTGGTTACCACATCATTTTCAAATTGCTCCTGCTTCTTATGTGTTTGCTTACATTGTTGAAAGCATGCATAAGTAAGAATTTAATAGTCCTAATGACATACAGCACATAAGGAACTAAATGCTGTTTCCATTAGAATCATTTGAAACAACAATATGCACAGCCCTGAAATAAACTTAGCTCCAAATAATGAAACTCTCTAGCAGAGAAGTGATTAAATAATCATCCGATTTCTTAGCAGCTAAAAAAAGTATGTCTGGGATTTTAATGCTGAGGGCAAGCAGTGAGCACTGGAGCTTAGCCAAGATAAAGTCAGATTTCATAAAGCGAGTGCAAATGTGTTTAGAAATGACACCCTCTAATTGGCTAGCCATGAGTTCAACTACATTATCCTTATTAATACGTTAAAAGAGACGAGGCATAGCAAAGGCGCTTGGTTTAATTTTAATATACAATAAATAACAGCATTATTAAGACTTGGGGCAAAGGTTATTGTGACAGAAGCAAGAGCACAGCGTGTTTAACAGAAGAGGAGTGAGCCAATGCCAGAATGCAGGTGGCAACTCAGAAGGGATCCTAACAATCATTGCGTCCTTTGTCTATTCTCTTTTCTTTATTAAACGAAGAAGCCTCTAAATAAATAGAAGCATCACAGAGAAGGCTTCAAAGTGTACATGAGAGAGAAGGAATTTAATTTGGAATGAAATGCAAATATATTGGCTGTAGGAGAAAAAAAAAAGCAAAAGAAGGCGCATGTAATTTCAAACTACAGGAGTGAAAATTAGAATTAATTATTTGTGAGCAAGTACTGATGCGAAGAATCCAATCACTTGTGGCAGCAGCAGGACAGACTCTGTATGTCTTAAACCCGGAAATCACATATTTAATAGGCATAGTGAATAAATAATCCACTTTTATATTAGATTTTATGTTTTTCTTAGATAACACTTTTATTTCAAAGCAGGCAACTTTGTTTTGTACTCATAGTTTTAATCCACCTTGATAAATGGACAAGTGTCTATGTGTCTGTCCAGGTGCTATGTCTCTGTCATTCCAACAGAGGGTGCACCATAAACATTTGTAGTAATAAAATGCATTGCATTTGTCATTTCTTCAGGTGGCACATCAAAAACATTTGTATTGCATTTATCATTCTGACAGATGGCGCATCACAAATGTTGACACTGCTTTTATGAATCCCATACCTCTGTACTAACTATCCATCCATCCATTTTCCAACCCGCTGAATCCGAACACAGGGTCACGGGGGTCTGCTGGAGCCAATGCCAGCCAACACAGGGCACAAGGCAGGAAACAATCCCGGGCAGGGTGCCAACCCACCGCAGTATACTAAGTATGTGGGGTTTAAATCTGGGCCAGTCAGTGACTTGTCCCATAACCATTCCAGCCGTATGTTTCAGGTGATTGTAATGCTGAAAGGTGAACTCTCACCCCACTCTGAGGTTTTCTTCAAGGACCTCTCTGTTTTTGGCTAAACTCATCCTTCCATTTTGCTATCCCTGCCACAGAGAAGCAACTCCAGAGCATGATACTGACACCACCATGCTTCATTGTAGAGGTGATATTAGGCAGATAATGAGAAGTTCTTGGTTTTCGCCAGACATAGTGCATAGAGTTCTGCCCAAAGCATTCAATACCTCTGTACTATCAGCATATCAATGCTTTCAAAGAAACAATTGAACTTTGTTTTCTCTAAAGGAACTTAATCGGTCTATTTCCCTAGTAGTCGGACTAAAACGGTTTGAAATTTAAGTAATTAAAGTAAACCTCAGTGTTAATGTTTGCAGTGCACCATCTATTGGAATGTATTTTATAATACATTTAGTAATAAAGTAAATTGCATTGTTCATTCCCACAGATGGCATATTACAAACATTAATACTGCTTTTCCAAATCCCATACCAAATGGCATATAATAGTGCAGGGGCGGCTCTAGGCTCGTGGCGGCCCTGGGCAGAGAAAGAATCAGTGGCCCCAGTTGGCCAATGTCAATGTGTTATCTTATGCACAGTAGATGGCCACGACACAAGCGTTTAACTTTTGCCGAAATTTGCCGCTGCGTTTTGCCAGCTTTCGCTGTTTCCACCGGCCACCACGTGGAGGTAGCAGCAATGCCCAGCTTGTTTTTTTTTGTTTTTCTTTTATGTTTTTAACTTTTTCTTTTACTTTTATAATGTTTTTTGTTTTTTATTGTTTGCTATGTATTCTATATTGTTTTCACTTTTCCATTTTTCTTTTTTTCGTTATCTTAGCACCTGATTTTCTCATTTCTGCATACTTAGGGAGTAGCAACATCCATATTACTAACTGAGAATGCTAAACCGGATGGACGCAGGGACATCCGGCCATGGGCCGTAGCCGCAAAAAGATGTACTGCGCAGGCGCCCCAAGAAATGAGGCTCCGCGAGAGGCGGCCGCGACCACAGAAAAAAGGAGTGAGCACAGAAAAAAGGAGTCAAAGAAATGAGGCCCCGCGACCACAGAAAAAACGAGTCAGCACAGAAAAAAGGAGTCAAACGCAGGCGACGCACAGCGCCGCACGAAACCCATTGCACACGAAACTAGCACACAAAAAAAAAGAAGCCGCTCGCGCCCACCTGCAAGCCACCCCCCCCCCCTACAGGCACCGGACGGGACAAACACAAAGAGGACCCTACAAGCAACAGACGGGACACACACAAAGAGGAGGATTCAACAAGCCACTGGCACACAAAAAGAAAGAAGACGCTCGCGCCCCACCAATCAACATCCATGACCACCCCCCTCCCCCCCGGTTCAGACGCCGCAAAAGCACACAGCCCCGCATGAATCCCATTGCACACGAAATGGGACCCACACAAACAGGAAGATTTAACAAGCTCCTAACGCACCAAAAAAAAAGAAGCCGTGACCGCCATGCCAGGCCCATTAGAGACGAGACATGGCACACGAAACGTTCACAACAACGACAAATCAGACCCACAAACACACTAACATCAATAAGAAATGACACCCAAAGCCCCATTTCTAAAGGAACCGTCCATATTAAACATACGTCATCTCAACACCTTCACACTAGGCAGCATAGGTGGATCTCCTTACAATAAAGCACTATTAACCATTCAACTGCAGAAACGGCTCCATATTAACAGTGAGTGCGATCCTCCTTATTACTTATCCATATTTCGCATGCTGAGGAACAAACAAGTCATGAATACACGCTCACGGGTACAAAACGATTCGGCTCGATAACGGGACAAAACACACGAACCCGCATGAAACAACAAAATACACGGTGGCGCATCTGCATTACATCCTACAATAGTTCATTTGATTTTGCATCTACCGGAGTAAATATCAGGTCACCAAAAGACAATGACCCATACTGCTTTCGCGTATGTGGACAAATATTACATCGCATTGGAACAGTGCACCCTGAAACAAATCAAGAACGCAAATATGCACAAATCACGTCGGCACCTACAAAGCGCTTCTGAAACCGCGGAAGAAAAATGTCTCGGCTCCAAAAACACATGTCACTCCTTATTCCAAATACCGGGCCCAATCACAGAAACATCGGTATCCACTATGACAATGCACAGTAACAATGCACGTGACATCCGTCTTGCCACACTATTAATTACAGATGAATGTACAATGGCATCCAGTCACTTACTCAACACCATTGATAAACTTCTACAAACGTTGATGAATAATAATATTCCCTTTGCGGGAAAGGTACTTTTATTAGGAGGAGATTTTAGACAGTGCTTAACTATTACTCCACTTACAATGCGCTCACCTATTGTTCAGTCCACCTTAAAATACGCGGACAATTGGCATTGCGTTGATGAATAATAATATTCCCTTTGGAGTGAAGGTACTTTTATTAGGAGTAGATTTTAGACAGTGCTTACCTATTGCTCCACATGGCATGCGCTCAGATATTATTCAGTCCACCTTAAAATACGCGACGACGTCATATAAACAACACGAGACTGAACTACAATACATATACAGGCGCGAGACCTAATTGGTGATAATACGAAGAAACGAACAGTCCGCATATTAACAGTGAGTTCGATCCTACTTATTACTTATCCATATTCCTAACGATAAAGATCAAACAAGTCATCAATTCACGATCACGGATACAAAACTAGATGGCTCGAGTAATGGGACCACAAACACGAACCCGCATCAAACAAAAAAATTCACCTTGGCGCGCTTCTAAAACCGCGGAACAGAAAATGTTACGCGAACAATTGGCTTTGCTTTCTAAAGATACACTTGGTACAAAACATGCGATTTCCGGATCCCGAACATAACAATTGGTTATTACAACTAGAACATTGTTCACTCACCAATACAGATGGACTTCACCCAGATATTATTACAATTCCTCAACCCTTCATCTGCGACGACTTACTTATGGAGATATTTGGAACAGCGGTCTCATTAGACCAAATGCCCCTTTTAACACAACGCGCTATATTATGTCCAAAAAATATTAATGTTGATCACATTAATAACCAGGTCATTTCATTACTTCCTGGAGAGGCACGGCTCTTTCTAAGCTCTGACAAAGTTGACTCTGATGACGACAATGAACATCTAAATTTCCCCTTAGAATATTTGAACACTATTAACCCAGCTGGATTACCACAACACAATCTTAACCTTAAAAACGGAACAATAATCATGCTATTAAGAAACCTTAACACTAAACAGGGTTTATGCAATGGCACACGGTTAGTCGTCAACTTTATGACACACAATGTTATTCAAGCAACAGTTCTTACAGGATCACATGCTAACAATACTGTTCTCATTCCTAGAATTGACCTTACGAGTTCTGACCTAGAATTACCTTTTACATTGAAACGCCAACACTTCCCCATTAAACCTCCATTTGCCATGACCATCAACAAGGACAAACCATGGACAAGGTTGGCATCTACCTCTCTGAGCCCATTTTTGGACATGGACAACTTTATGTTGCCTTCTCACGTGTTTGACGTTCATCTGACGTTAAAGTTAAAGTTATAAATGCTCCATGCCAAGGAAGACTCATTCAAGGACAGGACACCATCTTTACTACTAATGTTGTGTACAAAGAAATATTCCAATAAACCATTACTCTGTGCCAAACACTGTATTTTTTGCTTTCTATATGCATCATCCACACCTGCACACTATTCTATATCTAATTCATACATCTCACTCTTTGTCATGCCCTAATGCCAGGGGTTGGCAAGCGAAGCGAGCAGGGGGCGGAGCCCCCTAGTAGCGAGTCTAATTGAAACCATGGAAAACATCTTGCATACATCTTTATGAGAGGAAGTCAACTTTGCGAGCCTTCTGTGCTGCAAATTCCATGATAAGCTGTCTGTAATCCAGATATCTAGCAACGTCATGTTCAATTGATACTTTCTCTTTCTGTTTTATATTCAATATATATTGGCGTGGAGGCCCCTGGGATTTGGCGGCCCTGTGCAGGTGCACAGTTTGCACATGCCTAAGGCCGCCCCTGAACAGAGTCATATGCATTGATTCGTCATTCCAACAGATGGCGCATCAGAAACATGTGTAGTAATGCGTTTTATTACTAAGAATGTTTGTGATGCACCACCAGCAGCAGGAGTGCTTTGGACAGGTTAAAACATCTCAGCAGAGGATTTCTGAAGCTCTGTTAGAGTTCTTGATCCCTGTGTGTAAGTCGCATCACAGTGATGTAACATAACTACACTACTCAAAATAATTAAGGAAACCTTTAAATCACACATCCCATTTCGATGAATGAAATATTCAAGTGGAAAATCTTTACTGAGTAATTCTGTGTTATTCGTTGATGTAACAACGGTCAATGAAAACCAAAATCACCAAGTCATTGAGGGCTGGATTCAACATCACACCAAAAATCAAAGTAAAAAAATCAAATCACAGGCTGATCTAACCTGTGTGAATGTCAACACGGTAACTCCTAATGTGACTCAGTAGTGTGTATTGCCCACATGTGCCTGTATGCACTCTCGTCAACATCTGGTCATGTGCCTGATGGGATGGCAGATGATATCCTGGTGGATCTCCTCCCAGTCTTGGATCAGGGCATCAGTGAGCTCCTGGAAAGTCTGTGGTGCTACTTGGCATCGTTAGATGCACCGATACATAACATCCCAGAAGTTCTCAGTTAGATCCAGCTCTGGGGAATATGCAGTCAGTCAATGGATTCAAAGACTTCATCATCTAGGAATTGCCTACACACTCTGGCCCCATGAGGCCAGGCATTGTCCTGCACCAGGAGGAACCCAGGGCCCACTGCACCAGCGTAAGGTCTGACAACGGCTCTGAGGATTTCATCCTGGTACCTATCATTAGTCAGGATACCATTGCCTAAAACAGAGGTCTGTGCAACCCTCCAAGGTGTGCCTCCCCAGACCATCACTGACCCATCATGAAACTGGTCATGCTGGATGAGTTTGCAGGCTGCATAATGTTCATCATGGTGTCTCCAGACTCTTTCACGTGTGAACCTGCTCTCATCTGTGAAGAGAATGGGGCGCCAATGGCGGATCTACCAATTTTGGTACTCTCTATCAAATTGCAGAGTGACGGGCTTTGAGCACAGATCCCAGTAGAGGACGTCAGGCTCTCATGCCACCCTCATGGATTCATTTTCTGACAGTTTGGTCAGAAACATGCACATCAGTAGCCAGCTGGAGATCATTTTGTAGGGCTCTGGCAGTGCTTCTCGTGTTCCTCCTCACATAAAGGAGCAGATACTGGTCCTGCTGCTGGGTTGATGCCCTTCTACAGCCCTGTCCAGCTCTCCTTGTGTAACGGCCCATCTCCTGGTATCTCCTCCATGTTCTTGAGACTGTGCTAGCAGATACAGCCTACCTTCTTGCAAAGGCACAAATGGATGTGCCATCTTGGAGGAGCTCGACTACCTGTGTAACCTGAATCGGCTGCAGGTACTGCCTCATGCTGCCAGTAGTGACAAGGACACTAACAAAATGCAAAATTAGAGAAGAATCAGTCAGGAAGGATAAGGAGAGAGCAACTATCTGTGGCACCATTCTCTTTTTGGAGGGTGTCTTCTTGTTGTCTCTCCAGTGCACCAAATTTACACCAAAGCAGGTGAAGCTGATTCACAGTTGCTTATGCTGCCTAACTGGACACATTGATATCACTGAAGCTTCACTGACTTGGTGTTAGTCTTGACGATTAACTCTTTTAGGGCTAATTTTTTTTTTTTTTGTTTCTTTTCTCCCAGGGCTTGAATATTTTTCCAAAAACTAACTTTTTTTAAAAAAAGAACACAAAGCAATTGAAATCAACAAAAAATATTTACTTTTGACAAATGTTACTGTCTTGCATGTTGTATGAGCCTGCATATTCTATGATTTCACATACATATCACATACATTTTACACAGCAAAGTCCTGCAAAGCCTGATCTCGCTCTAAGCAGCCAATTTCAGTCATTGCCACATTGCACTGCTTACAATATGTGTTGCTTTGGTGCCTACTTTTCAATTGTCTGTTGCTGCACTTTCTCACATATATTGTTAGTGTGTACTGTAGAGAGACAAGTCACCCGTGTGCCATCGTGCCATGCCACTGCCACCAAGTTTTCTGAATAACCTGTCCAAAGCCACCAGGGGACAAAGCACGTTTGGACCAATGCTCTCTGAAGTTATATCACCAGTTCTGTCCCATCTCTATTTGTAATGCCACAGCGCGCTTCATCTCGTCTTTTGTTGTGGGTTTCCACTTTAAAAAACGAGAATGTGATGCAAGCGCAGCCCGCGATTCAAAAAATTTCTCTGCCTACCTGTTTGTCTCGTCTGACAGTAGCTGAAAAGCAGCATCAGGAGAGAGCAGCCTGAAGTAGTTCAGCAGCTGGTGATCTGTTGTGTCCAACAGCAAGCCATGCCGTCTTGTGAAGTCTGGTAGCCCACGGATCAATGTCTGTGTATTCCTCCCACGCGAACCTTGCTGTAGATGCATCGGCTACGCGAATATGTTCAGCTGGCAGCGGATCAGCTGGCGCGGCATCGGCTGGTGTCTGATCAGCTGATGCCGGCTTCTCACTCTCTTGTTCGATCTCCTGATCACTGTCAATAAAATCCGATTCTGAAAAATCAGAGTCCAACTTCGCGATAATGCGCAAAACATTGTCTGCCGAGTGTTTTATTTCTGCACTCGCTTCGCTCCCTTGTGACATGTCGATGCCATCTTGCCATTGTTTACATTTCACAACTCACGCACACGTAAGGATTTGTTGCCGAGTCAATGAGTCTAGCATTCCTCCAAGCACAGAGGGAATGCCTGCGACGTGACAGTGAGTTTTGTCGCCATTAACAGCTGATTGTCGCCCTCTATCCCTGGATGTCGACTTTTGTCGACATTCGCCCTCAACCCCTCCTGTCGACAAAAGTCGACATCCTCCCTAAAAGAGTTAAGTGTTCCCTTCAATGTCTTGAACAGTGTATTTATAGCCTGGGTTCTTTTTCCTTATAAATAGAAATAGGAAGTTGCACTTACCTTAATGGGCAGAAGATGAAGTCCTGCATTAGGAACTTTGGTAATACGGCAGCTCACAGCTATATCGGCACACACAATGGAGTAGAATAGAGAGAAATGCTGCAAGAAAAGGAAACGTTATTAGAGTGAGAGCCGGAAGAGTGTGTTGAGGTCTCAAGAAAAGTAAAAGTGTGCTTACTGGAGGGAGAGAGAGAGCACAAGTCCACTTGTGTGAGGGTGCGTGCATTCACTTTTGTGCATTCACATGTGAAACGTGGAACTCTTTTAAACAGTAGAGTTCCAGGAGAGGGGAGACTTTCAGAGCCCTCATTGGAGGAAAAGGAGGCAGAGTTGTGGATTGGCTGTTGAAATCTCTAAGCTGTACAAGTCCAGGGTATCAGATGCTAGTCGGGGTTATTTGGCCTGAATTCACTAGTAAGACACCTGGGGGGGAAAAAAAAAGACAAGTGTAGAGAGGGTGTTAAAGAGTTTATAAATATGTAAACCCTCTTTTTTTCTCTTGGTTCCTGACTTATAAGAAGAATAAAAAGAACATTTGTAAATAATTCTCTTCATTGTTTTTCTTTTTGGTGGTTTACTAAGTGCAATCAGTTAGGAGAGGCTGCTCTATCTGCCAATGAAGTATTCTGCAGCATTGTGATCGTATATGTATGAGGTTCATTAGCATGCTCCATATATGGATGTTTCAGGGCGGAGTTCAAGGCAGGTTCATGTAAGCATATATAGAACATAATTGCGATTTATAAATGGTCAATGGCGTAGTCAGGTTTCATAAATCGGAATTTTTTTGGTGTGTGCATTTTCCTACTTTTTTTTTTTCAGCTGCAATGGCATATTTTCACACTCAAGTCCACACTAAGTTTTGTAAATGAGGCCCCAGGAATACATCAGAATTGCTTACACACACCTTTTTTTTAACAATTTGAGCAAAGGCAGGGTGGTTGACTTGATCAGGGCAGCTGTGTGTTTTTTTTCCGTGCCCCCTGCTTGGCTTCCAGAACTGCTTCATCTCTTTGGCACAACAATTAAATGGCAGTTGCTTTTGGCATTAAAGTAAAAGCCAGTTTGCTTCTTTTAGTATTCTGATTCCAGCCTCATCCCTGCTGGCTTTGGCTGTAATATTTCATTTGATGTATTAATAAAAAGCGTAAACCAAAATGAGTTACTTGATTTAAGTTTATTTCTAATTTTATTTTCCCTAAAATATTTATATAATGGCTCTCATGGATTTACCATTCAGAGCAAATAACTACTCTCAGGTTTATTTGTGTTTTGAAATGCTACCATAAGTGAATAGTTCTTAAAATAAAAAAACACCCATTTTTTTACCTAATCATAACCTAAACATCCTTTCTTTTTGTCCTCAATGGTTATGTAAAATATATTATACTGTTTTTCTTAAATCTGTTATTTAATGAACTAGATTAGGAAGGAGATCTTTGAGGAAGACAGGAATAGTTCAATCAATCAGATTTTTATTTAGTCACAGATGAGTACATGGATTCTACATTCCAAGGCAGAAGAGTGAAGTTCCACTTTTCAGTCGGCTTTTTATATTTTCTCCCTCCGCTTTCCTCTTATTAAAAAGCATAATATCATTTACCTATGTATTTCATTTTACTTTGTGCAAATCGGCCAACCGTTTCTTTTTTGTGTACGTGTCAGAGGGGCTCCAAAGAAGGAAAGGTCATCTTTCCTGTGTCTAACAGATGCGTTCCTAGAAAAGGAAGTTACCCTTGGTCAGCTTACTTCACCTTGTCATACGACAGGCGCCTCTATGAATAACCCTTTAACTATAGATGAATAGATTTACCCCTTCGCGGCTAGCAAGTAGTTTTTGTTCTTTCACACATCTTTAAATTGACCCTGACTGAAATGGAAAGTGTTTGTGTGTGTGACTATGAAAGGCTTCAGCTCTACCTGCACCTAATCAACAATGGCCAATTAAAAGGCAAAAAGGCTGTTGGGTTGTATACAGAAGTGGCCTCCTTAGCGTTATGTTTATTCCCGGAAAAAACAAGACGAAAGCTTTTAATTTTTTTTCCAACAAGAAAAAATGTTATTAGTGTAACAGAGGCATATTAATACCAAAACTTCAACCTAAATACAGTAGTAAAGGTCTGTCTAGTGTCCACTGCTGTACTGATTCGGATTTAGCACACGTCCTCCACGTGTCAGCAATTCACCACTCGACGTCACGATCAGGACAGTGGAAGTGAGTTTCTTTGTACAGTTTCTGTTCCTTGTGCATGAGCGGGTAGAATGTCAGCGTCTGATCTGCGTGATTGATGCACCCCATGTGTTATTGTAGTCTACCACACCACAAGGCCTAGTGACTTCCACATTTCACTTGACACATACATTGGCAGTTGCTGCATTGTGAACAGTGCTTAAGGAGCTAACATCTTCTGCCTGTCTACTTGATTATGATCATTTTACCATTTTGCTATGCACCAGTTTGCACCACAGTGAAACATCAAGCGTCCAAATCCATCAGGCATATCACAAAAGTTCTATCACACAGTGCCGGATGCATCAGTTTCACTATCCATGTCAATGTGTGATGACCAATTCACATTGTCATTACTATCACTTGATTCAACTAATGGTTCAGCTTCAGTTTGTTCTAAATCTGGTTTTACATCTTCTTGTTTACACACCGTTGTGTTTTGGCTGAGGGTCAGTCCCTACTGAATAATACTGATAAATTACCTTAGAGTGACAAAACACAATATTTATGTGTTCTTGCAGTATAATGTTATTTTATGCACTAGGTGGCAGCAGAATATTGTCCAGGTAATTTTTTGGGCCTAACACTATAAAGCAGATCATAACACATCACCCCAAGTGTTGCTCAGGCTAAACGTAATTACATAGAATTAAGAGTCCTAGTCATGCTCAGGGTTACCGACAAGGAGGTTAACTTTTTAACATGTTCTTCCCTACTTTGCTTTGCCAGCAATGGTACCAGCGAATTAGCATTTGTAGTCAGATTCAGTCTTGTGAGGCTGGCAGCTGAAAAATGAAGACTATATAGGATAGTTTCTTAAAGTATGGGTTCCTGCCTTTTTGTTCACACAGGGTTGTAACTAACCGTTGCTTTCAATGGGAAAGGATCGTGTACGATTTGTGAAGTGTCTCGTGATACGTTACTGCAAGCATCTTAAGCAATCATCATAATGACTGTTGCTGGTGATTGTCCACCTCATATATAAGGGTGAGTCAAAAATTATCCGGACCCCGGTTAAATTAAAACGTCTGTTGGCAGCACTGTCCTTATCAGTACGAGGTCCCTGTCTCCCCAGTCACTCCTGTGTTACATCAGATCATTTGTAATTGCTGAGCAAGAAACAATGGCTGCCCCACTTGTGACTTGCATGAAAGAAGAGCAACGTGCAGTGATTTGTTTTTTTTTGTTGTCTGAGGGTGTGCCTGGTGCCATCATTTTTATCGAAGACTTTGTGCACAGTAAGAAGAAAGTGTTTTGTCATGAAGAAGTGAGTATGAATAAATAGAGAAGTTCAACGAAGGTTGCACAAGTGACAGTAGACGATGTGGCAAATCATTTGCAAATCAGCCATGGCTCTATCTATGCAATAATCCATGACAGACTACGAGGACGAAGATTCACATCTGATGAAGAGGTGAAGACAGCGGTGCATTTGTGACTCGCAGCTCAGCCTAAAACATTTTTTAATGAAGGAATACGAAAGCTTGTTAACAGATGGACAGTGTATTGAAAAGCAGGGAGATTATGTCGAAAAAATTATGCATTTGTCTTTTCTGAAAGTTGATTAAAATAAATTCTACAGTCAGAGTGTGGATATTTTTTTACTCACCCTCATAATTCCCCCTTCCAATCTGATAATCATCATGGAGTGGATCTTAAAGACACTAAGAAGGGCAAGATTTAGTCACAAGAAAAATACAAGTTTAAGAAATACTGTTATATAGTAAAGTGCCTTTTTGCAAAATGGACAATAATATTTACCTGCTTTTATTCTGTTGGTTAAACAATGAAAATATGTTTGCAGTACTGCTGATCAAAGCAAATTTCTTAGGTGCCATTGTTTAATAAATCATCATGTTAATCTAGGGTGGGACTGAAGGAGATGTACACTTCTGGGCAACAAGGCTATTATAGTTTTGCCTTTTTATATTAATTTTTATTTCTATATTTTTTTCTGACCTTACTTGGAAATTCAGTTTAGCTTTAGTTTTCCTTCATTGTGTATTTTTAGTTTTAATATAGTTTTTATTTCACAAAGACATTTCTATTTTATTTTTATATCTGTTAGTTTCAGTTTTAGTTTTAGTAATTATGGTGTGGTTAAAGAGCTACTATGGAGTTTAGTTTTCTGTCACAATCAGACAAAACTGTACACTTGACGGGTTTGGATATAATATGAGTTTAATGTTAGTGGAAGCTTACTGCACTACGTGGTTTACTATCTGGTTTTGTTTGTCTGATAAAAACAAGCATAATCAAAACCAAATACTGAAAATGAACAATTTTATCATTTTAAAAATATTTTCTATGTCATTTGTGCTGAACAAATGTGTGTGGACTGTTGGCACTTTTCACTTTTTCATTTTCTTACCCAGAATGGGCCAATTTGTAATGAAATTCAAGGTTTGAGTTTTTTTTTTACTCTAAATGTCTACAGCACACAACATATCCTGCTCCAAGACAATGTGCTTATAATGAATACCTTCAATATTTCATTCAAAAGTCTCCCATACTGGGCTTTGTTCTTTTCTACCAGCCATATGGATCTCTGATTTCATCTCAGACACTTAAATTTATAGACAGAATTTTGCCACCTGCAAGCCTGAAAAGATCAAAAATCAGAAAATAGATTCTACTGTGTTCTGACAGATGTGATCATGAAAATCACAGGGCTGTTAAGCTTGAATGAGTGCACAGACCCCACCTAGCTGTATTAAGGGCAACAAAGAAAGACAAGAATGGAGTGTCAGGATTAGGGGCAGTGAGACTTGAATAGCCCATGCATAAGAATAGTAAATACTTAATGAGCAGAGTAAGGGCATGTAATAAGAGTATGGACAACCACAAAACGACAGAGACAGCATCTGAGATTAACAACAATATATACATTATATAAACCCACGTATCCAGAGCAAGATTGCAGGAAACCTGGAGCTTTTCCACCATAGTTTTGGATGCAAGCCAGGAAAAATCCCTGGTATGCAATATGTATGATATGGCTGATGTTAAGAACAAAGATAATATGATGCAGTGATACCTTGGAATCTGAACTTAATCCATTCCAAAACCCTGTTCGAGTTCCAAGACAATTTTTCCCCTTTAAAATAATAAAGACTGGATTAATCCGTTCTTGGGTCCCACGAACTCGAATTTTCAAAATGATTTTAACAGTTAATACACTGGATTTTAAGGTAAAGTATTAACAAATTATAATATTTGAATAAAAATGTAAATTAATAAAATTAAAAATATAAAAACCTGTATTTACCTTAAAAAGAAATGATGATGGCGTATGTGGAAGCTGGAGGAGGAGAGAGATTATTGCTTGGAAGGCTTTCCTCTTACTCTTATTTTCCTCACTACAATTTTTAGGACCCATGGTGAATACACTAAGTTGTTATTATATAAAAAAATAACACAAAACAGGCATAAAAGCATAAAATTACCAGCGAAAATAGCAGCGAAAATCACACAAGATGCTTTCACTACAGCTTCACACAACAAACTGAATGACAAAGCATATGGGTGGCCCAAGCACCGGGGAAATGTACGCACAAACACACACAAACAATGTGCTGGCTGTTCGGTTTCGAAAGTAGCGTTCAGATTCCGGGGCAAAATTTGCTCGAATTTTTCATTCGGATTCCAAGTTGTTCGAGTTCTGGGGCATTCGGATTCCGGGGGCAATACTGTGTTTTAACTATTTATTGTGAAAGAGAGAGAGAAAAATTAAAGAAAGAGGGTCACATATTTTAAAACATAATTCTGCCACTGGATTATTTTCACAATATCAGGTATTTTGAGCTGTGAATATAAAATAAAAAAGATAAATTAATAAATATAGACTAAATACAAAAACACATTAGTATGCTTAGTTTTTCAGCAGCTGGCAGACTCTCCTCCCCCACCTACCTGTAGTTCAGTAGAGATGCTGCCAAGTCAGGGATTTTATAAGGTTTGTATCTCTTCGTGGTTAAACGATCTTTGTAAAGCAAAAGTCATTGGTCGGAAACAATATGTTGATCTTGTATGCTGACCTTGTCAGTCTCTCGATCAGTCCCGTTTTATTTTGAAAAGGATTTCTCCTGTGCAAAGTGGAAGGTGAATTATTGTCAACAAAACGCAGACACCCGAGACACCTAAACTGAAACGTTACTCACTCGTGATTTTTCTCTCCATGCGGTAAAAGTTTTGTTGACCATCACATTCCGATTTCAGCCATTTGAATTACATCTTGATATACAAGAACCGCAAAGAAATGTGTTCACTCATCATAATGGACGTCAGACTCATGAAGCCTGGAATTTGACTTATTGTGTGCTACTGTATAATAGTTGCTGTGTATATACCGTATCTTGGGCTCAGTCAGAACTACAGCTAACATGCCGTCATTTTTGAACAGACTGAAATTCTGTAAGAGATTCTTTGTATCTAATACTTCTCTCTTGAGCCCCGGAGATCCAGTGAACTGCAGGTTTGAAAGCTACTGAGCACATTCAAAACAAAAGCATCACCTTGGTGTGCTTCACTAACACTTGCACCAGAATCTATTATGCTGTCACGAGCAGCTCCTGAAGAACTGTCACTTTTGTCACGCAGTTCACATGATTTACGCACCCATATTCAGTTTGTTCTGTCACCACAAATGCTGTGTGAACACCCACCCTCCGTCACCAGCCACTAATCACTGGACGAATATATGTAGGCGGCTTGTGAGGGATGACTTTCTGTTTTAGAGTTAAAAGCTACAAGGGTTAAAGATTAACGGCAAGAATATTTATTCAAAACTGAAAACTAAAAATATTTTTAGGTAATTATTTCAGTTAGTCTTTCCAGCTCTGCGTTGGTGGGCTGGCACCGTGCCCGGGGTTTGTTTCCTGCCTTGCGCCCTATGTTGGCTGAGATTGGCTCCAGCAGACCCCCGTGACCCTGTAGTTAGGATATAGCGGTTTGGATAATGGATGGATGATAGTCTTTCCAGCTACTTTAATAGTTTCATTTAGTTTTAGTTTTTCATTTTGGATTTGTTAATTATTTTATTTTAGTTTACGAAAATGTTTTTTTTATTAATAGTTTCAGTTTTGATTTTAGTTTTCGTTAACTATAATAAACTTGGGGCGGCACGGTGGCGCAGTGGTAGCGTTGCTGCCTCGCAGTTAGGAGACCCGGGTTCGCTTCCCGGGTCCTCCCTGCGTGGAGTTTGCATGTTCTCCCCGTGTCTGCGTGGGTTTCCTCCGGGCGCTCCGGTTTCCTCCCACGGTCCAAACACATGCAGGTTAGGTGGATTGGTGATTCTAAATTGGCCCTAGTGTGTGCTTGGTGTGTGGGTGTGTTTGTGTGTGTCCTGCGGTGGGTTGGCACCCTGCCCGGGATTGGTTCCCTGCCTTGTGCCCTGTGTTGGCTGGGATTGGCTCCAGCAGACCTCCATGACCCTGTGTTCGGATTCAGCGGGTTGGAAAATGGATGGATGGATGGATAATAAACTTGCTGGGCAGTGGGTGGTGTAGTAAGGGATGGTCCACGGAGAACACTGTCAAGACCACTTGGACAGAACACGGGGGCTCGCAGGCAGACGAGGGTAAGTGGTTGGCAATACGGCGGGGCATACAGACAGTGACACCTACCTTCAGGGAGGAAGAGGCAGTTCCACCATAGAGATGCCGGTTGTGGGTCTAGGGAGAGGTAAGACTCACAAAGGGACCGAACAAAGCTGGCATACGAGAAGCGAAGCATGAATAGGTCCTTGCAGCAACACAACAAGTCCAGAAGTAAAAAAAAGAACGCTCACTCCATGAGGAAGAAACTCTGACAGGGATTTGACAATTTAGCAAAACTTCTGTGTCCATGGACAGTTGGTACACAGCTGGATTTCACACCACTAAAGCTTGTATCCTCCACTGTTATGTTTTTAATGGACTTCTACAGTGTGGACAGAGTAAACCATTTTTAAAAAAAGATTTTTGCTCCTAATATTATTAAATTCTGGTCTATTTTATTACTTGGTGTATTTTAGATTGTCTAAGTGTAATACAAGTTACTGTCGTTTCTCTTGAAAATGCACCCACATCTTTCATTGTGTGTTTATTCACCGCCCAATTTAAAGAAACCTGTGTACTATTATCTGTAAATCTCAGGAGTGCCCAATCTCTTCATAAAACTGGGTGGCGTAGTCGGATATTTTAACTGTGTCTAGGTTAGATTATCTGTAAGTGTGACCAGACACCCATCACAATGTAAAGTGATTTCTGAAAAATGTACATTGAAGTTCTTTATTTGTAATCACTAACTTGCCAAAGCACTCCAGGATGAACGTTATTTGATTTCAGTCAATGATTGTACGACAGTAAAGCACCGAGGGATGGCACTGACCGTAAAAGTAACATTGTTTTGAAATTGTGTGTGGAAAGACTGTAGTGACTGAGGCACATACAAATGAAACATTCTGAAATGATGGAGACTTCATTTTAAGTGTTCCTATAATTATTTACTCAGACTGAGAACGGTAGGTATATGGAGACCATTATTTAGCAATATCACCTGGGAGACCTTCAGATCTCAATTTCACAATATTTTGGAAATATTAATTATAAAGAAAGGTAGAGAATTTGCTATTATTTTGCAAATAATGTGCTTATGTTATAAAAAAAGGATTTAGAAGATGGATGCTAACAGCGGGCGGCACGGTGGCGCAGTGGTAGCGCTGCTGCCTCGCAGTTAGGAGACCCCGGGTTCGCTTCCCGGGTTACCCTGCGTGGAGTTTGCATGTTCTCCCCGTGTCTGCGTCGGTTTCCTCCCACGGTCCAAAGACATGCAGGTTAGGTGGATTGGCGATTCTAACTTGGCCCTAGTGTGTGCTTGGTGTGTGAGTGTGTTTGTGTGTGTGTGTCCTGCGGTGGGTTGGCACCCTGCCCGGGATTGGTTCCCTGCCTTGTGCCCTGTGTTGGCTGGGATTGGCTCCAGCAGACCCCCGTGACCCTGTGTTCGGATTCAGCGGGTTGGAAAATGGATGGATGGATGGATGCTAACAGCAGATGCCTCACAGTAAGAAGACATGGGTTCACTTCCTGGGTCCTCCCTGCGTGGAGTTTGCATGTTCTCCCCGTGTCTGTGTGGGTTTCCTCCCACAGTCCAAAGACATGCAGGTTAGGTGCATTGGCGATTCTAAATTGTCCATAGTGTGTGTGCTGGCTGGCGCCCCGCCCAGGGTTTGTTTCCTGCCTTGCGTCCTGTGTTGGCTGGGATTGGCTCCAGCAGACCCCCGTGACCCTGTAGTTAGGATATAGCGGGTTGGATAATGGATGGATGGATGCTAACAGCAGAGTGAAATTAATACAAGGAATTATTAAATGAAAGATTCAGCAACACAGTCAGCATGGGGTCAGACAATGGAGGTCGTGTTGTACTCACATGCTGGGATTCTATGAGGAGGCAACAAAAAAATACAATCCAAGTGGAGCACATGATAATATTTATCTTGACTTTCAGAAGCATATGATAAGGTGCCACATGAGAGGTTGGACAGCAAACTAAAAGAAGTGGGAGTTAAGGCTGTGGAGTGGAGATGGGGGCAGAATTGGCTCAGACACAAGAAGCAGAGGGTGATGGTGCAAGGAACCTCATCAGAATTGGCCAATGTTAAGAGTGGTGACCAGCAGGGGTCAGTGCTAGGACCACTGCTATTTTTAGTAAATAAAAATTATTTAGATAGGAATATAAGTAACAAGCTGGCTAAGTTTACAGATGAAACCAAGATAGGTGGATTAGCAGATAATTTGGAATCCATTATATCATTACAGAAGGACTTGGACAGCAAACAGACTTGGGCAGATGAAACTTAATGTTAGCAAATGTAAATATTACACGTAGGAAGTAAAAATGTGAGGTTTGAATGCACAATGGGTGGTCTGAAAATCAAAAGTACACCTCATGAGAAGGATTTAGGAGTCATAGTGGACTTCCCGACAGTGTTCAGAAGCCATTAAGAAGGCTAACAGAATGTCAGGTTATATAGCGCCTTGATGTGTGGAGTACAAGTCACAGGAGGTCCTGCTCAGGCTTTATAACACACTGCTGAGGCCTCATCTCGAGTACTGTGTACAGTTTTGGTTTGCAGGCTACAAAAAGGACATAGCAGCACTAGAAAAGGTCCAGAGAAGAGCAAACTAGGCTGATTCAGGGGCTACAGGGGATGAGTGATGAGGAAAGATTTAAAAGAGCTGAGACTTTACAGTTTAAGCAAAAGAAAATTAAGAGATGACATGACTGCAGTGTTTAAAATTATGAAGGGAATTAGTGCAGTGGATCACGACTGTGACTTTAAAATTAGTGGAAACTTAATAAGTTTGCACAAACATTAGGAAGTTTTTCTTCACATACAGAACCATAGACACTTGGCATAAGCTACCAAGTAGTGTGGTAGATGTTGGGACTTTAAGGAACCTTCAAAACTAGACTTAATGTTGTTTTAGGGGAAGAATTAAATGGACAGGACTTTCAAGCTTTGTTGGGCTGAATTGCCTGTTCTCATCTAGACTGTTCTAATGTTTTTATGAAAGAAAATAAAACCACAGATATGGTGATAGGCATCTTCAGTACCTGTGTGTTGAGAACCTGAGTGTCTTGCAGCAGTTTACCTTTCTCTAATTAATTATTAATCAGTTATGGGCCCCCCACTGACTTGCACCTGCCTGAATTTATTCAGAGATGAGCATACTGTATGTGTGTGTGTGTTTTAGATTCAGCCGACTCTGTTGCCACTACAATGTGGTGTATTTAGCCTCTGCTATTCTGTGGCCAGCCTGTGCCTGCTGAACTTTCTTGTATGATGGATGGCATTGTCAGGTTTGGTAGACCTTCTCCAAAAGAGTCTGGATGGCCAGAAATTCTGCTGCTGAACACTACGGCCATTTTGCCATACAGTGGATTTAGAACGTATTTAGACCTCTTCAAGATTTAATTATAGATTGAAACATTTAACATTTGTACCAATCAAGTGTGAAGACTGGCTCGGACACAGACAGGCAGACACGTTCATGTCACCCAACACACGTTTATTTACAAGTTATTTACAAGTCAGTAGTGCACAAACCCAGTGCCAAAGCACCAATCACCCTTTCACAAGTCCTGGCCACAACACAATGCCTTTTCTCTTCCTGGTCCGCCTCCACTCCTCTCCAACACGCTTTGTCTTCTTCCTCCCGACTCTCGCCCTAACTGGAGGGAGGCGGCCCCTTTTATGTGCCCCGGATGGGCTCCAGGTGCCTCATTAGGGCCTCCGTAGCCACACCCCTGTGTGGCGGAAGCTCCCAAGGTGAAGCCGGAAGTCCACCGGGTGCCCTCAAGTTTCTTCCCCCCAGCACTTCCCGGTGTGGCGGAAGTACTGAGGGCCAACACTCCCAAGGCATTGGGGCACCCCCTGGCGGTGACCACGGGCCCCTACAGGGCTGAGCTTCCAAGCTCCGTACCCGTGGTCCCCAAAGCCACCAGGGAGGACGCCCCCTCGTGTCCTGGAGGAGGCACAAGCCCTCCTCCACTCCTCCTAGGCGTCCCGGCCGGGCACCACACAAGTTACACTCAATAATTCACAATGACAAGTAAAAACATGTTTTTCAGAAAGGTTTACAAATTTATTAAAATCAATAACGGAAATCTTTCATTTTCTGTATGTGTTCAGACCCCTTTGCTGTGGACCTCCAGATTGTGCTCAGGTGCATCCTGTTTGTTTGAGATATTTCTAGAGCTTGGTTGGAGTCCACCTGTGGCAAAATGAATTAACTGGACGTCATTTAGAAAGGCACACACACACCCTGGTGTAGAAGGTCCCACAATTCTCACTGCATTTCAGGACAAAAATCAAATCATGAAGTTCACGGAAACTCTCTGTAGACCTCTGCAATCAACTTTGTGATGGGGCACAGAACAGAGGATAAAACCATTTGTAAAGCTTTGAGTGTTCCCAGGAGCATGGTGGCCTCAATACTTACACAATGGAGGTAGAGAAGGCTGTCCAGCCAAATTGAGTAACCAAGCAGGAAGTCAGGAAGATGAACAAGAACCAAGCCTTAACTCAAACGAAGCCTCACAAATCCTCTGCTGAGATGGGAAAACCTGTTGGAAGAAAAATCATCTCAGCAACACCCCATCAATCGGCCATTTATACAGAAACCGCTCTTGCGTAAATGGTATTAGACAGCCCACGTGGGGTTTGCCAAAGAGTATTTAAAGATTCCCTGGTTTGATGAGACTAAAATGAAAGTCTTTGGGTGAAACTCTAGTCACTGTGCCTGGAGAAGACCAGGCACTGCTCATCACCTGCCTAATACCATCACAATGGTGGCAGCATCATGCTATGGCAGTGCTTCTCAGTGCCAGCGTCAGGAAGACTTGCCATAATTGAGGGTGGGATGAATACACACAAATACAAAGAGGTCCTAGAGCAAAACCTGCTGCAGTGTGCACACAACCTCAAAAGACAATGACAAGAAACACGTAGCCAAGACAAACCTGGAGTGGCTTTGGGACAAGTCTCTGAATGTCCTTGAGTGGACCAGACTTAAACTCATAGAACATCTGAGGAGAGCCCTGAAGATGGCAGTTTACAGACAGAGAGATCTGAGAGGACCTGCCAGGAACGATGGATTAAACTGCTCAAATCCACTGTAAAAAGAGACAAATAAAAATGATTTGAGGTGACACCGTGACCCTGTATATTGTAAATGCAAAGTTTTAAGGGCTTTTCAGAAAAACCGTGACCCCGTGTTCGGATTCAGTGGGTTGAAAAATGGATGGATGGATGGAAAGAATGTCCCTTAGGACAACGTGTAAGATCAGAATGGCAAAGATGCCAACACTTCCTGTTAAGTGCAGGCAAGGCAGGACACAAGCAGTGATGTCAGAGGTGGTCCGGTTGTCAATCATCTGATCTATAGAGGGAGGAAGAGAAGAAGCATTAGTATACACTGCCACCTTATGGACTGGTGTTGAATTACCACCATCAGAGCCTTTAAGCTGTCCCTACTTAACACATGTGTGACACCAAGTATGCAAAGCTTGTAGAGATTTACCCAAGAAGATTCAAGGCTGGGATTGCTGCCAAATGAGCTTTTACAAAGTACTGAATTAAGGGTCTGAACACTTTTATGAATAAGAAATTTCAGTCTATATTTTTAATAAATTTAAAAATCTTTCTGAAAACAAGTTTTCACTTTGTCACTTTTTTACTTTTTCACTTTGTCACTTTGTCATTGAGTATAGATTGAAGAACACAATTGGCAAATGTGTCCATTAAAATGAAATCTATAACACAACAAAGTGTGCAGAAAGTGACAGGGTCTTAGAACATTCTGAACCCACCGTATCTCCTTTCAGTGCCAGTCATTCATCATGTAGTCTCCCTGGTACCCAGAACAGTTGGACAGTAACACAAATTACCAGACTGTTTAGCCATGGCGAGATGATAGATAGATAGATAGATAGATAGATAGATAGATAGATAGATAGATAGATAGATAGATAGATAGATAGATAGATGTGAAAGGCATTATATATTAGACAGATATAGTATATATATATATATATATATGGATAGATATAGATATATAGATACAGTATGAAAGGTTCTTTTTAATAGATAGATAGATAGATATGAAAGGCACTATATAACAACAACAACAGCAACATTTATTTCTATAGCACATTTTCATACAAACAATGTAGCTCAAAGTGCTTTTACATGATGACGAAAGAGGAAAAAGACAAAATAAATAAGAATTAAAATAAGGGAACACTAATTAACATAGAATAAAAGTAAGGTCTGATGGCCAGGGAGGACAGAAAAAAACAAAAGAAAACTCCAGACGGCTTGAGAAACAAATAAAATCTTCAGGGGTTCTGAGGCCACGAGACCACCCAGCCCCCTCTAGACATTCTACGTCACCTAAATGACTTCAATCAGTCCTCATGGTATTCAGGGCTCTCATGGAAGGACTTCATGATGACGGTCATGTGGACTTCTGGCCTTCAATCCTTCAATGTAGGGACATCACGGTGCTTTGATTAGGTAGTGGTGGTGCAGATTGGCAACCCAGAAAACCAGGAAAAGAAACAGAAGAGAGAGTATGGGTTAGTATGAATTATGGAGCCTCCAGGAATGATATTGATAATTTAATACATATACAAGCTATCAGGATTAAACAAAAATGAAGCTATGAGAAAGCCATGTTAAAGTAATAAGCTTTTATCAGTTTTTTAAAGTGCTCCACTGTATTAGCCTGGTGAATTTCTATCAGTAAGCTATTCCAGATTTTAGGTGCATAACAGCAGAAGGCCGCCTCACCACTTCTTTAAGTTTAGCTCTTGGAATTCTAAGCAGACACTCATTTGAAGATCTAAGGTTACGATTTGGAGTGTAAGGTGAAAGACATTCTGAGATATAAGATGGAGTAGATTATTTAAGGCTTTGTAAACCATTAGCAGTATTTTAAAGTCAATTCTAAATGGCACAGGTAACCAATGTAGTGACATCAAAACTGGAGAGATGTGCTCGGATTTTCTTTTCCTAGTTAAGATTCTGGCAGCTGCATTCTGCACTCGTTGCAATCGATTGATGTCTTTTTTTGGGTGGTCCTGCGTTACAGTAATCTAGTCAACTAAAAACAAAAGGGTGAATTCATTTTTCAGCATCTTGCAATGATATAAGAGGTCTAACTTTTGCTGCGTTTCTTAAGTGAATAAATGCTGTCCTAGTAATCTGAGGCCTCATGTATAACGCCGTGCATGGAACTCACACTATAACATGGCGTAAGCACAAAAGCGTACGCACAGAAAAATCCAGATGCAGGAATCTGTACGTACGCAAACTTTCACGTTCTTCCACTACATAAATCCCGATTTGCGTGAAAAGTAACGCACGTGCACGCGCATTCTGTCCCGCCCCAACTCCTCCCAGAATTATGCCTCTTTGAATATGCAAATCGATATAAATGTTATAAGGGGTCTAATTTTTGCTCTATTTCTTAAGTGAAAAAATGCTGTCCTGGTAATCTGATTAATATGTGATTTAAAATTTAGGTCAGAGTCAATAATTACCCCTAAATTCTTTACCTCTGTCTGGACTTTTAATCCTAATGGACCAAGTTTATTTCTAATACCCTCGTTATATCCATTTTTGCCAATCACTAAAATTTCCATTCAGATAGATCTAGATCACAGGTGTCAAACTATAGTCCTGGAGGGCCACAGTGGCTGCAGGTTTTCATTCTAACTTTCTTCTTCATTAGTGACCTGTTTTTTTCTGCTAATTAACTTCTTTTGCCTTAGTTTTAATTAACTTGACTCAGGCCCCTTAGTCGTCTCTTTTTCCTTAATTAGCAGCCAAACAATAATGAGACAAAAAACGAGGCACCACATGACCAGCTCCCCTGTGCCCATCACATAACACCTGAAAATAAAGAAAGGTGAAAGTCTCAGTAAGGTTGATCTCTCAGGTCACCAAAACATTTTGACGTTGTTCTTAAAAAAACACAAAAATCAACAGTTTTGGAAATGTCTGCTGTAGCAGAATGAGAGCAGCAACAAGCCATGGAATTAAATAACGGGTTTAATTAACAGCAAAGATCGGCTTCTCATTAAGAAAGTGATTGGAGTTTGAAATCCCATCTTAGCTGATCATCTGTCGGCTTGTTTCACATCTCATTTCTGTTTGGCTGTCATTTAATGAAGAAAGGAATTCAATTAAGAGGACTGAATCCTTTAAAACAAGGCTATTAAAATGAAGGGAAAAGGAGTTAATTAGCAGTGAAAACTGATCACTGATTAGGAAAAGGGTTAGAATGAAAACCTGCAGCTACTGCAGCCCAACAGGCCTGGAGTTTGACACCCCTGGGGGGTATTTTTCGTACGTCATTTAAATCTTCCCGAGATCAGGTGCCTCATCTTGGATAAGTTAATGCCGGTGACACTCATCTGGGATAGGTCGGTTTTTCAAACGCAGCCGTGTATCAGATTAGTCTAGCTGGACCTAATCATACGAGATAAATGCGTGTGCCCGCGCTGAGTGAAAGGCCCATATATATTGAGTCTAGAAACACGATCAGTAAGTCTTTGATAGGCTGTAGCAAAATGACGAAAGAACGGGCACATTTTTTTTTCACACACAAGCGGAGCAAGACCTTTTATTCGAAGGACATGAAGAATTTCAAGATTTAATATGCACAAGGGGTAACACTACAAAAGCAGCCCAGACCAGAAAAGACGGCTGGCAAAAAGTGGCCGACAAATTAAACGCTAAGTAGTGTGCATTGTACTTACTGAATGCAGCGTTTCATTTCCTATGTGTCAGATTAATTATTATTTAATATGTCATAATTCCAGATCAAACGTGAGCACAAGGAGAACATGGGAACAGGTTAAAGTGAAGTACAAGAATATACTTCAAACTGGTAAATATTGGTATATAACTATTTAAAGAATCGTTGACATAAATAATCATATACAGTAATCCCTCCTCCATCGCGGGGGTTGCGTTCCAGAGCCACCCGCGAAATAAGAAAATCCGCGAAGTAGAAACCATATGTTTATATGGTTATTTTTATATTGTCATGCTTGGGTCACAGATTTGCGCAGAAACACAGGAGGTTGTAGAGAGACAGGAACGTTATTCAAACACTGCAAACAATCATTTGTCTCTTTTTCAAAAGTTTAAACTGTGCTGCATGACAAGACAGAGATGACAGTTCTGTCTCACAATTAAAAGAATGCAAACATATCTTCCTTTTCAAAGGAGTGCGCGTCAGGAGAGAGAGAGAACAAAGCAAGCAGTCAAAAATCAATAGGGCTGTTTGGCTTTTAAGTATGCGAAGCACCGCCGGTACAAAGCTGTTGAAGGCGGCAGCTCACACCCCCTCCGTCAGGAGCAGGGAGAGAGAGAGAGAGAGAGAAAAACAAAGTCAAAAATCAATACGTGCCCTTCGAGCTTTTAAGTATGAGAAGCACCGTGCAGCATGTCACTTCAGGAAGCAGCTGCACACAGAAGGTAGCAACGTGAAGATAATCTTTCAGCATTTTTAGACGAGCGTCCCTATCGTCTAGGTGTGCGAACAGCCCCCCTGCTCACACCCCCCCTACGTCAGCGCAAGAGAGAGAGAGAAAGTAAGTTGGGTAGCTTCTCAGCCATCTGCCAATAGCGTCCCTTGTATAAAATCAACTGGGCAAACCAACTGAGGAAGCATGTACCAGAAATTAAAAGACCCATTGTCCTCAGAAATCCGCGAACCAGCAAAAAATCCGCGATATATATTTAAATATGCTTACATATAAAATCCGCGATAGAGTGAAGCAGCGAAAGGCGAAGCGCGATATAGCGAAGGATCACTATATAATATAAAAAACATTAATTTTAAAGCTAATAAGGAGGCAGACAAGCAAAAAACAGGTGGAGGTCCACGTGGTCCAGACCTAACCCCTGCAGAAGAGTTGGTTCTCCAGCAAAATGCCCATCGCCCTGTTTCTGAGGGCATTCCAGGGGGAAGGTCCTCCCCAGAACCAGTGGCAGGATGCAGTGGTCACTTCATTTCCGGTAAAGGATGGTCATTGCATATATTTGTCCTCCATGTGTGCCATAGGTATGTTCCATATAGCCCTCTTTTTTGTTGGGTCAGTTGCAGGGAATGTCATATCCCTTGAACCTGTGTCTGACCAACAAGATATTGACAAAGGTCAAATATTTGATGAAGACACTGTCCGATTATTCATTACGAGGAGAGGTACATTTTCCAAATAATGTTTGATCAAACTCCACTCTGATCAGTCCCATGTGCCCCAATCACATTTGGAAGTCCTGGGTAATGAGAATGTTAGGCTGATTGTGAGATTTTTTATGGAACTGTGGGTGTTTTAGCCTGTGTATTACCTACCTACCTGCAATGGCATGAAACGCCTCTTTTATTGTCTGCACACGCAGGTGTCCAGGAAACACAATGAAAACCTGAAGGAAATATTTCAGAGCCAAACAGACTTTACGAATTGCCTGGCAAACTGCACTTTTAGTTAGATTTTCCGCATCGCCTAGAGTATATAAAAAAGTGCCGCTTGCAAAAAACCTCAAAGCAATGCATACTGTCTGTGTGGTTGTGAGAGCCGACTTCGGCGAGTTTGACTTCGAATATAAGGTGCTAATAAATCTTTGAGGTACAATATTCCCCATCGGCTAAAGTGGTATCTTTTGAAAAGAATTTCCTCCAGGAGCAATAAAGGATCTTGCCGATCGCACAAAACCCTCTCTATATGAAATTTTCTTCGTATAATTTGCGCACCAATATCAATTGGTCACTCATTCATGAATGGTGAAGTCATGACTGAATGAATTCCATGCACGGACACTGATTAAGTGTGTGAGCTAATCCTTGTTTACATCGAACAAACCTGCTCCGAGCATTGAGGATTTGGATGCGTTGCTATGACAACACATCCAGCAAGAGTTTCAAAAAACCGACAGATCCAGGATCAGGCCAAATCGTCAATAATTACATCCGGCTAAACGACTAATCCATGTATGAAAAATACCCCCTGATCTAGATAATAGATAGACAGATAGATAAATAGATGTGAAAGGCACTATATAATGATAGATAGATAGATAGATAGATAGATAGATAGATAGATAGATAGATAGATAGATAGATAGATAGATAGATAGATAGATAGTTGTGAAAGGCACTATATAATAGATAGACAGAGAAATTACCTTTCAGCCATTTAAAATGGAAGTAAAACTTTCTGATTGTCACTCGGATACCTTAGCTGTAATGTTACTTGCAAAAGGGAGCCTCTGTCATACCTGTGATAATTTCTCCTTAGCAAAAATTGGATATTTTATAGACAAAAAGGTCCTGCTCTTGCATTATTTATGGGGCCTCGTTAAGAAGACATAATGTGATAAAGTGAGAGTAGAGGTGTGAGGGGGCTGCGGCGGAGTCGGCTGGCATATGGTCACAGGTTCACACAGATGAGGTGAACTAACAAGTCACAAGAAACACAGGAAAAACAAATAAAACCACAAACATCTCTGAGGTTCTGGAGAAATGGGAGACCAAGCAAGGGAAGGTAATAAAAAAAATCCAAATTAGCTCTTTGAGAAAAATGTTAAAATTGTGAAAGCGGACATTTTGCCTTTTTAGTGTGATTTATCCCTGAAGGGAAATTGTCTTTTCGTATGACCTTTGGAGATCAGAATACAAGGACTGGATTTATTCAGCACCCATGGAACAATTTTCAGGTTAAGGGCCTTGCTTAAGGGCCCAGCATTGCAGGATCTGTCAGTAATGGGATTTGAATCGGCAATCTTTCAGATAGCAGTGCAGATCCTTAGCCTCGCAGGCACCACTTCGCTTATATTGACTTATGAGAAATTCTTACCAGAATACCATTATTTAATGGTCAAAAATGAATAATAAAATAATTGCAATGTGATGCTGCAGAAAGCTGACTAGAAGCTAAAAATGGGTACAGTACATTATGGAAATGGCAAATGAAATGAAATGACAGTATCAGTGATCGACAGAATTCAAGGTAAAAGATCAAAATAGAAATGCCACGATTAAGGGTCAAACAATGAGTGTTCCTGGAGGAACAACAAGAACCTGTTCAGGGTCAGGGAGAGCCAAGGAATTACAGAGAGAGGGCAACAGTTCAATGGTTTGTTTCACAAAAGCAATTTGCAAGGACTCATAGTGGCATTTGCATTGCAAATCAGATTTTGCATTTCATGAATAGAAGTCCCTTCAGGGTTTGAGATATTCCACATTCTCTGTTATAATCTACGCCATTCTACTTTGTCTCCTTTGTCACTGTAAACTAAACTGAGCAAAAAAAATGCTTTTTCCACGTTTATTTTGCTTTGTCTGTGCCTAATGTAATGAAGATTTTGATAGCAGAGCGTCTATGGAGATGACTGGAATCTCGTGAAATATTGGCAATCTTGCGGCAATAAAACTCTTTTCATTTTTATTACTGTTTTAATTATTTTCCCCATCAGCATTCTTATTGTGGTTAGCACAAGCACGTAGAAATCATGTAGGAAATTTGTGTGAAAAAAATTATTGGATAATAAATTATTAAATTGGGTCATTTAAGTTAATACCAAATTCTACTGCAGAAACGGTTAGCAGCCTTCAATGCACATATTTGTCTACACGACACAAAGCAATAATACTAAACAAACATCACTTCACCCTATTTATCTAAGTCACTCAATCACATTCAGGGTCATGGGAGCACAAAGGCAAAAATGTGATTAACCTGATCAGTCTGTATTTTCAGAAAGCTCCATTACCAGCACACACCAGTCACCAGTTACCAGTCACAGGATGCTCCTGTAGTGGAGTGTAAAAGGAGTGATAGGTAGCATAGAAGTTGACAAATTGTTTGCATTTCTTAATTTGTAATGTTAAAGTACGGAGCCCACAAGGAGACTTTGTGTATTTTTTTTTTCTGGGGATGTTTCTGGTGTGCAGATAGCAACAAGTGAGCACCAGATAGTATGAAGTGAGCACCAGATAGTAACAAGTGAGCACTAGATAGTAACAAGAGAGCACTAGATAGTAACAAGAGAGCACTAGATAGTAACAAGTGGGCACCAGATAGTAACAAGTGAGCACTAGATAGTAACAAGAGAGCACTAGATAGTAACAAGTGAGCACCAGATAGTATGAAGTGAGCACCAGATAGTAACAAGTGAGCACTAGATAGTAACAAGTGAGCACTAGATAGCAACAAGAGAGCACTAGATAGTAACAAGTGAGCACCAGATAGTAACAAGAGAGCACCAGATAGTATGAAGTGAGCACCAGATAGTAACAAGTGAGCACCAGATAGTAACAAGAGAGCACCAGATAGTAACAAGAGAGCACCAGATAGTAACAAGAGAGCACCAGATAGTATGAAGTGAGCACTAGATAGTAACAAGTGAGCACCAGATAGTAACAAGAGAGCAGTAGATAGTAACAAGAAAGCACCAGATAGTATGAAGTGAGCACTAGATAGTAACAAGTGAGCACCAGATAGTATGAAATGAGCACCAGATAGTAACACGTGAGCACCAGATAGTAACAAGTGGGCACCAGATAGTATGAAGTGAGCACCAGATAGTATGAAGTGAGCACCAGATAGTAACAAGTGAGCACTAGATAGCAACAAGAAAGCACTAGATAGTAACAAGTGGGCACCAGATAGTATGAAGTGAGCACCAGATAGTAACAAGTGAGCACTAGATAGTAACAAGTGAGCACTAGATAGCAACAAGAGAGCACTAGATAGTAACAAGTGAGCACCAGATAGTAACAACAGAGCACCAGATAGTATGAAGTGAGCACCAGATAGTAACAAGTGAGCACCAGATAGTAACAAGAGAGCACCAGATAGTAACAAGAGAGCACCAGATAGTAACAAGAGAGCACCAGATAGTATGAAGTGAGCACTAGATAGTAACAAGTGAGCACCAGATAGTAACAAGAGAGCACCAGATAGTAACAAGAGAGCACCAGATAGTAACAAGTGAGCACTAGATAGCAACAAGAGAGCACCAGATAGTATGAAGTGAGCACTAGATAGTAACAAGTGAGCACCAGATAGTAACAAGAGAGCACTAGGTAGTAACAAGAAAGCACCAGATAGTATGAAGTGAGCACTAGATAGTAACAAGTGAGCACCAGATAGTATGAAATGAGCACCAGATAGTAACAAGTGAGCACCAGATAGTAACAAGTGGGCACCAGATAGTATGAAGTGAGCACCAGATAGTATGAAGTGAGCACCAGATAGTATGAAATGAGCACCAGATAGTAACAAGTGAGCACCAGATAGTAACAAGTGGGCACCAGATAGTATGAAGTGAGCACCAGATAGTATGAAGTGAGCACCAGATAGTAACAAGTGAGCACTAGATAGCAACAAGAAAGCACTAGATAGTAACAAGTGAGCACCAGATAGTAACAAGAGAGCACCAGATAGTATGAAGTGAGCACCAGATAGTAATAAGTGAGCACTAGATAGTAACAAGAGAGCACCACATAGTAACAAGAGAGCACCAGATACTTTTAAGCACACAGTAACTGAAAAGGGGATCCATACCTATACATAATTTCTGAAGGATATTAGTTCTGTTTTATAGTTGCATTTAGGAAAAATGGAAATTGGAGACTTTATAGAAATTTTAAAGAAGTATACTTTCAGCTTGGTCTTAAACACAAGATGTAGTGCTTGTTCTTGCAGTTCATCATGGATACATTATCACTGAAAGGCATTTAAAACATATATTGAAGTTTAGAGGTTTATTTCGTTGTAAGGTCTATAGTAACATTGAGGAAATTATTGTGTTTATAAAGCAACAATTGCAAAGCTCAGGTCAGCGTTATGGCTACCGATGGATGCACACCAAATGTCAAAAAAATGGTTTGCTTGTGAAGAAGGAAGATGCACCAGGAGGAACCCAGGACTATACTGCAGCAGCATAGGGTCTGAAAATGGGTCCAAGGATTTCATCCCAATATCTAATGGCAGTCAAGGTGGCTTTGTCGAGACCTGTAGAGATCTGTGTGTCCCTCCATAGATATGCCATCCCAGACCATCACTGACCCCCCACCATACCAGTCATGCTGAATGATGTTACAGGCAGCATAATGTTCTCCATAGCTTTTCCAGACCCTTTCACATCTGTCACATGTGCTCAGGGTGAACCTGCTCTCATCTGTGAAAAGCACAGGGCGCCAGAGGTGGACCTGCTAATTCTGGTATTCTATGGCAAATGCCAATCGAGCACAACAGTACTGGGCAGTGTGCACAGGGCCCATTAGAGGTCATTGGGCCCTCAGGCAACCCTCATGAAGTCTGTTTCTGATTGTTTGGTCTGAGACATTCACACCAGTGGCCATCCTGCTGGAAGTCATTTTGTAGGCTCTGCCAGTGTTCATCCTGTTCCTCCTTGCCCAAAGGAGCAGATACTGGTGGGTCCTGCTGATGGGTTAAGGACTTTCTATGGCCCTGTTCAGCTCTCCTAGAATAACTAACTGCCTGTCTCCTGGAATCTCCTCCATGCCCTTGAGACTGTGCTGGGAGACACAGCAAACCTTCTGGCAATGGCACATATTGATGTGCCATCCTGGAGAAGTTGGACTACCTGTGCAACCAACCTCTGTAGGGTCCAGGTATGACCTCATACTACCAGTAGTGATACTGACCGTAGCCAAAAGGCAGTGCAAAACGAGTGAAAAAACAGATGAGGAGGGAAAAAATGTCACTGGCCTCCCTCCACCTGTTAAACCATTCATGTTCATGTTGTGACCCCGCCTCTTGGGGAACCACCCACAACACACAGGGAACATAAATGAATACACATTGGCACACAAAGACTAAATATGATCCATGCTGGTAACATAAAATATGAACAAAATAAGCAAAAATGAGACATTTGAACCCCAGCTGGGACAGAAATCTTATTTTCTAGTGAAAGGATCAGACCTATTTTTGTTGAGATCACTCTGGTATCTCCGTTGTTTGTTCAGAGGGGCTGAACTGAGTTTCTGTCAGCCTTGCATCGCTTTGAACTCTTGATTAGAATGTTAAGCAACCTTAGAGTATGCTGAGTTGAATGCCATTCAAAAACTATGGGTGAATATTATTCGTTTCCACTTATGTCACCCACGGGTTTGCTTCCCGGGTCCTTCCTACGTAGAGTTTGCACGTTCTCCTCGTGTCTGTGTGGGTTTCCTCTGGGTGCTCTGGTTTCCTCCCACGGTCCAAAGACATGCAGGTTAGGTGCATTGGCGATCCTCGACGGTCCCTAGTGTGTGTGTGCTTGGTGTGTGGGTGTGTTTGATAAATTCCAATCAGGTTTTAGAACAAATCACAGCACAGAAGCTGCACTTGTTAAAGTAGTGAATGACTTGGGGTAAATGCAGACAGAGGCCATTTATCTGTTCTCATCCTCTTAGATCTGAGTGCCACATTTGACACCATTAATCACAATATTCTTAGAAATCGCCTTAGTCAATGGGTGGGCCTCTCTGGCAGCATCTTAAATTATTTTGAATCCTACCTGGCAGGGAGAAAATTCTTTATTAGTTGTGGTAATTACAACTCAAAGACACATGATATCCTATATGGTGTTCCACAAGGCTCTATCCTGGGTCCGCTGCTCTTCTCAATCTACATGCTTCCGTTAGGTCAGAGTATCTCAGGGCACAACATGAGCTACCACAGCTATGCTGATGACACACAGCTGTATTTATCAATTGCACCTGATGACCCCGATTCTCTTGATTCACTAACACAATGTCTGACTTGTATTTCAGAATGGATGAATAGTAACTTTCTCAAGCTAAATAAAGAGAAAACTGAAATCTTAGTGATTGTCAATAATGGATACAATGAGGCTATTAGAAATAAACTGGATGCATTAGGATTAAAAGTCAAGACGGAGGTAAAAAGCTTAGGGGTAACTGTTGACTGTAATCTGAATTTTAAATCGCATATTAATCAGATTACTAGGACAGCATTTTTTCACTTAAGAAAGATTGCAAATGTTAGACTTCTTATATCATTGAAAGATGCTGAGAATTTAGTTCACGCGTTTGTTTTCAGTCGACTAGATTACTGTAACGCAATCCTCTCAGGAATACCCAAAAAAGACATAAATCGTTTGCAACTAGTGCAGAATGCAGCAGATAGAATCCTAACCAGGAAAAGAAAATCCGAGCAGTTTTGATGTCACTACACTGGTTACCTGAGTCATTCAGGATTGACTCTGCTAATGGTTTATAAAGCCTTAAATAATCTCGCCCCATCTTATATATCGGAATGTCTGACATCTTATATTCCAAATCGTAACCTCAGATCCTCAAATAAGTGTCTCTTTAGAATTCCAAGAGCAAAACCTAAAAGAAGTGGTGAGGAGGCCTTCTGCTGTTATGCACCTAAAATCTGGAATAGCCTGCCAGTAGGAATTCACCAGGCTAATACAGTGGAGCACTTTAAAAAACTGCTGAAAACACATTACTTTAACACGGCCTTCTCATAACTTCACTGTAATTTAATCCTGATACTCTGTATATCCAATTCATTGTAATAACTATTCATGGTGGCTCTAAATTTTGTACTAACCCCTACTCTCTCTTCTGTTTCCTTTTCCGGTGTCCTTTTGGTGGTGGCTTGTGCCACCACCATCTACTCAAAGCACCATGATGTTCCAACAATGATGGATGGATTAAAAGCCAGAAGTCTGCATGACCATCATCATCAAGTCCTTCCGTGAGAACCCTAAATACAAAGAGGACTATTTCATTTATGTTAGGTAGAATGCCCAGAGGGGACTGGGCGGTCTCGTGGCCTGGAACCCCTACAGATTTTATTTTTTTCTCCAGCCATCTGGAGTTTTTTTTTGTTTTTTCTGTCCCCCCTGGCCATCGGACCTTACTCTTTTTTTTAATATTAACTAATGTTGTCTTATTTTAATTTCTTATTTTGTCTTTTTATTTCTTTTCTTCATTATGTAAAGCACTTTGAGCTACTTTTTGTATGAAAATGTGCTATATAAATAAATGTTGTTGTTGTTGTTTGTGTGTGTGTGTGTGTGCCCTGCGGTGGGTTGGCGTCCTGCCCGGGTTTGTTCCTGCCTTGCGCCCTGTGCTGGCTGGGATTGGCTCCAGCAGACCCCCGTGACCCTGTAGTTAGGATATAGTGGGTTGGAGAATGACTGACTGACTGACTGACTGACTGACTTATGTCACCACAGTTTCTCTGTCTGTCGGTTTGTCTGTCACTCTCTCTTCCCTGCCTCTTTCAGCTCAGGGCCCAATTGTCAGGGGTACAGGAGATCACGTCTTACAGAAGGACTCTCACTTTGCTGTGTTGGGTTTCATTTCTTCTTTCAGGATTCTAATGATACTTTCCAAGTCTTTAGTCTTTCTGGTGCCACTTCAACACTGGACAAACCCTTTCTACAACCTTATAATAATTAAAAACAAAACAGTGAATTCAGGGTTTCTGAAAGTGGTGGCATTTTTTAATGGATGCTGGAAAGAAGTGGCAAAATATTTATATTATACTTTATACTCTTACACTGTAGATTTTTTTCAAAATGTAAATGATTTAGTCTTATGGGATATAAAAGTAAAATAAATGAATGTTTTAAAAAAGAAAAACCTTAAAGTTGGTTGTTCTTTAAAAATACTCACTTCAGGCATACATCCCCAAAGCACCACTTAGCATAACATTTCCGTATGGTGTGTATCATGAATTGTTGTGTTTAATCTGTGGCAGCTGGAGCACCACTTGTACATTTTCATCAGCTGAAGTTCTTCTTTCAGATATTTCCATCTTCACGTAATCCTGTACGGTGTGCAATCACCAAATGTTTCATGAGTCATATGCCACTTTGTTGGATTTAATAAATGAGTTAACCTTTTACAATCAATTCAAGAAAATCCATCCATCCATCCATTTTCCAACCCGCAGGGTCACGGGGGTCTGCTGGAGTCAATCCCAGCCAACACTGGGCACAAGGCAGGAACCAATCCCGGGCAGGGTGCCAACCCACCGCAGATTCAAGAAAATTCACTTTAATATATATATATTATATATATATAAAATATATAGTCACAGAGTATAAAACAGAGTCCCTAAACCAATGCCACAAATACACACAAACTCAGTCATGAGTGAAAATATGATCTTTTTATATTCAACAGTACCTTAATAGGATTTCAATTACACAGTCTAAGACAGCACAATATAATACAACTTCTACCCTTCTCTTTGCACACCTCCTAGGTAAGTCTCATCCACCTCCTCAAGGTGAGGAGGATGCTTTTCAACTGGACCTGGGGGTACTTCTGGTGCTATAGTACTGCAAGATGTTTGAATTTCCTCCCTCAAATTAGGGAATTCTTCTCCTGCCAGTGCCCCCTGGTGGCTCAGAAGGAGTCCAACAGGGCTGCGTACCTGAACTTCAATTCCCATGTGGCCCTTTAGGTGTCTAAACTGGAGGAACTCCATAGGAACACTGCCATCTATCACACTGGAGGAATGACTGCTCTTCTGATGTTGTCTTCTCCGTCCACCCATTATATTTTCCACATGGCATGGAAAGGAAAAAGGCACCATCCTGGCCAGGACATGCATTCACCTGCATTGTGCTTCTATAAAGGCTTCCCGGCTTGGTATGGGACCACTCTATAGATCAGTTAGAACACCAATCCATACAGTATGACATTTACAATAGATATACATACACATATGGTGGTGCAGTGGTAGCACTGCTGCGTTGCAGTAAGGAAACCCGGGTTCGCTTCCCGGGTCCTCCCTGGGTGGAATTTGCATGTTCTCCCTGTGCATGGGTTTCCTCCGGGTGCTCCAGTTTCCTCCCACGGTCCAAAGACATGTCGGTTAGGTGTATTGGCAATCCTCAATTGTCTCTAGTGTATGTGCTTGGGGTGTGGGTGTGTGTGTGTGTTCTGTGGTGGGTTGGCACCCTGCCCGGGATTTGTTCCTGCCTTGTACCCTGTGCTGGCTGGGATTGGCTCCAGCAAACCCCCGTGACTCTGTGTTAGGATATAGCAGGGGTATATATATATATATATATATATATATATATATATATATATATATATATATATATATAAATAAAATATATAATCACACACACGCGATTAGAGGGCAGTCAAAAGGACCAACAGAACGCGAACACTCACCAGATGGGGATCTAAGACGGTATACAAATGCTTCTTTCCTTTTCTCCCCAGAAAAACCGAAGAGCAAACGCATTTCAGTACTTGAATTTTACACCAAGACACGATTCCGTCACAGGAAGAACTTCCACATTTCACCCGTCCCTCCATGATGACATCACCTCCGTCACCCTCTGTTCATGTCATCTCCTCTCTGCACTTACTTCCGGTTCATCCGCCATAAATACAGCTGCTCTCTCACCATTCATTGTCAACTATACATTATAGCACTGACCATGCTGTACGAAACAGTGACTTTGTTGGTTCACTGACAGTATATGAGGATGGTTCCCCAACCCTTAATCTGTCTCTCTGGTGTTTTTTCTTCACTATATATATATATATATATATATATATATATATATATTTTGTCACAGATGACTGGGGTCATTACCTGGCTGGGATGCCTGGAGGGACCGAAAAGGGACAGTAACAGCTTCCGTGGGCACAAGGGGGCAGCCACCCTGGATAAAAAGAGGACCACGGGAAAGGGACAAAGAGGTTTTGACCTGTTGGGAACCGTGGCCACCGCCAGGGGGCGCTTTAAGCCTCATGGGACCTGGGGAACTGTCACTTCCACCACACCTGGCAATATGGCGGATGAACCTGCCAGGGACACCCGGAGTGCTTCCGGGGCAAAAGGCAACACTTCCGCCACATCAGGAAGTGTGGCCTGAAGATCGTATTCAGCCACCTGTAGCACATCCGGGCAGGAATAAAAGGAACCGCCTCCTAACAGTCGGAGAGCCAGAGTTGGGAGTGGGAGCAGGACGAAGCTCCCAGGAGAAGAGTAGTGGCGGCCAAAGACTGAAACAGAGAGATATAGTGGTGATTATTGCTTTGTGCATTATGTGCTATGTGGAACTTTGTTTATTTATAAATAATAAACGTGTGCTTTTTATAAAGATGTGGTTTCTGACTGGTGGTGTCCAGGCAAGTCTCACAATATATATATACAGTGGAACCTCGGTTCACGAACATCTCGGAACACGTGCAAATCGGTTTACGACCAAAAAGTTCGCCAAACTTTTGCATCTGTTCACAACCACACACTCGGTATACGAATAAACCAGTTTCCCTTTTGGTTTGTGCGCACCGATGATTTCCGCACATGTTCAGAATCTCCCTGTACTGTACATTGTGCTCGGTGCATCATGCAGAGGGACTCTCCCTCAAAACTGTAACCTCCTCTCAACCCAGCTTCCTCCTGTGGTATAGCGGGTCCACAGCTCCCATCAAAAAGGCAAATTTTAATAAATAACTAAATAAATAAAGTAGGTGCAGGCTCGCGTGCAGCTGAGAGAGAGTGAGCCTGCGGGTGCAGCTGAGCAGGGAGCCTGGGTGTTTGTCTCAGTGTGATTCAATGTTTTTACATTAGTTTACTATTACGATGTGCATTCTATGGTATAATTAACTATTTTTGTGCTTGAAAATCTTTAAAGAAAATATATTTACATACAGGTCGTACAGTCTGGAACGGATTAATTGTGTTTACATACAATCCTATGGGGTAAATTACTTCGGATCACGATCAAATCGGGTTATGACCAGAGTTTTGGAACGAATTATGGTCGTGAACCGAGGTTCCACTGTATACTGTGGCACGCAGCTGGGGGTGGTACCCAGCCAGGACGCCCAAGAGGACTGGAGGAGGGCTTACGCCTCCTCCAGACCACGAGGGGGCGACCGCCCTGGTGGCACTGGAGACCACGGGTACAGAGCTTTGAAGCTCAACCCTGTAGGGGCCCGTGGTCACTGCCAGGGGGCGCCCCGATGCCTTTGGAGCCCTTCCCCTCAACCTTTCCGCCACACCTGGAAGTGCTGGGCGGAAGAAGACCAGGGACACCCGGAGTGCTTCCGGGTACACAGCCAGCACTTCTGCCACACTGGGGAGTGCCAGCGGAAGATTGTCAAGAGGCACCTGGAGCACATCCGGGTGACTATAAAAGGGGCCGCCTCTCTCCATTTGGGGGCTGGAGTCGGGTGGAAGAGGACGGAGCTCGGAGGAGAGGAGTGGAGGCAGTCAGAAGAAGAGGCATTGTGAGAGGCCTGGACTGTGGGTGATTTAGTATGGGAGTACTGGATTGTGCTGTCACTTTGTAAATAGTGGTGGTTTAAACATGTCCACCTGTCTGTGTCTGGGCTGCTTTCCACAATATATATATATATATACATACACATATACACAGTGCCCTCCACTCTAATTGGCACCCCATGTAAAAATGAATAAAAAAAGTTAGAAAAAAAATCCCTATTTGCTGAAGAACCGTCATCTTGCACCGAAAAAATGAGAAACGTCTACATTTCTAATTGAAACACGTTCACTCAGAGAAAAACAAAGCCCTAATCAAGAAAGGTAGGCACATCAGGAAAGAGTGGTTAGAAGAATGGTTTATTAATAAACAATTGAAAATAAGTGAATGATAAAAATCTATGAAGGAAAGTAAACAGGAAATATTTCAAACCGACTATAAACCTCGGGTTCTTATGGCCATAAGAGACTCCCTAAAATTCTGTGTTTCGCTTTTTCCGAACCCTCTTTCTCGCGTCCAGCCTGTACTTCACTGACATTTCCCTCACCTTTCACCTCCTCTTGCCATTGTCGTAAACTCCAGACGCCACCCGCTCTTTTTTTTTTTATCTCGGCAGTCCAAGGCTCTGCCCCTCACCTTCTTCGCCATGTCAATCCAAGCTCTGACTGACAGTCCTCCAAGCTGCTCTCCGCCTCCCTCGCCAGACGTAAAAGTCTTCCAGCTGCCAGGCTACATCCTGGGCCAAGATGGTACAGTATATTAATGCTTCAGTAGATAACGTATACTTTAAATTTAGTGATTCCAAAGCACCATATTGCAAATAAAACAATATTTGAAAATGTGAAAGAAAGTCGGTGACTGTTGAAATAACAACAATCCAAGAGATGATAGAATTGTGTGTATCCTCAACAGATCCATCATTTCAATGTTTTTTGGCTTTATTTTGCTTATTCAAAATTTAAAACATATTTAATTACTTTGATTTTTATCTACTGCTTGTTTAATGACTTAATTTCTACTAAATGTCTTTGTGGCATTACATTCACATTAAACCTTTTGATTTATGGACAGATCGATGCCTGCATGTCACCAGGCAACAAAAAAATGATTAAAAGGAAATCCAGTTCCACATGAATTGTAATCAAAAGCAACAAAACATTTAATCTGGGACATGCTTCACAAGAACACAAGGACACTGTGCACTGAATAAAACATGCTGTACTATACACACACACACATATATATATATATATACTGTACATAAAAACAGGAATATAGTATGACTGATGAGAAAATATTAAAAATAAATACAGTTTATGGTTTTACCCTTAATTATGGATACTAAATGATCCTCCGCACCAGGATTTAAAGCGTCACGTTAATTATATCACACATTGCAATGTTCCAAACTATATCCCCTATCACCTTGGAGCAGTGTACTGATAACAAAATGGAATTGAGGAGATGTGAAAATAACAACAAAGTAATTAATATTACTTTCTAAAAACAATCAATATATATACAATCTTAAGGGTTGTTTTTCTGTCACGTAAAAACTCGTACAACCCTGGGCTTTAATCAACAACTATGAATTGGACGAGTGGGCCACCTGGGTGACGGAATGGCAGAGAGTGATGAGGCCACATATCTCACAGCAACGGCGGTGAAGGATGTAGTGACCTGAGGAAACAGAGACACAGATGCAAGCCATGTATTACTTCCTTCTCACAGCAAGCATTGACGTAGATGAACCATGACTGACAGGAAAAGAACTGCAGCGAGCTCTGGTGACAGTGAAGCCCAGTGATAGTTTTCAGTGCAAGCACCAGTCATTCACTCTGAGCCAACAACAAAATATACACGACTAAAGAATTGGAGTTGCAGGACACCTTATTGGGCTTCAAGGCCATCAAGAATGTGGTATATCGGTCATGAAAAGACACTGGGTGGTAGTGGAGCTCATTGAACAGGCTGGCTGGTTGTTTTCACTACAAATGCAGGTCAGACACTACAAGCACAAAAGACAGTCATACAAACTGTTAAGGGGACGAAAAAGGTGGTGGTACCCTTAACAGAATGACTTGGAGTGCTGAGTTTCGTGAGATCCCCCTTTCTTTGAGCACTGAAGGCACAGCACTTAGTGAGCACTTTGGATGTGAATCCCAGCTGTTTTGCCCCTTTGCCCACTCCTCTCTACCTCACTCCACTGACCTAGGGGCAGAGGCGACTCGTATTCCCAGTATTCCCAGTATTCCCAGTATCTGTGAGACCATGAGCGCAGGAAAATGGACTCTAGCAGCCAGGAGATGTGTCTGAAATGCTCTCGAAGTGTTGCGTCCGCAAAATGGTGACAACAGAGCTGCTTAATGCCGACTTCTTTAGTAAGTCCTGGCCTCCATGGACAGGCCTAAACCACCTCGCGGAGTGTGTCCCTCTCAGGTCCGGACCCTACTATTATTATTTCCATGGCACACCAGTTGAAAAACACTGCTGTAGAGGTTGAAATTCCATATCATGGTAAACATTTTGTAGATGATCCAGTCGGGATTAGAAGTTTTCTGTTTATGATAACACAGATCATAGGAGTTCAGGTCACTTTGTGAAATATATTTTCGTACAAATGACACAAAGGAGGCAGAATTTGAATCCCGGAGGTCACAACTCTTCCAACTGTTGATACAGTTTTTAAGCATTCATACAAAGACCATGTGAATCCAGATACCTGTAGCATCGGCCTGTACATGTAATTCATTTTACGGTGGTATTAACCTTACAACAAAATCTGCTATCACTACAAAAAGCCATTTACGTAAATAAATAATAATATGCAAGTGTCATGCAAACATATTTACTGTGTGACTTCACCTGCACTCTCTGACCTACTTGAAAAAGCTTGGCAGCTCTGTAATTATCTCTCCCCATTTATAACTTGTCTATGACATACCTCTCTCCCCAGAGATCAGACTTTTCCACCTTCCCAAAGCTATTTGCTTCATCTCTGCTGCTCCAATTAACTCTTCCTGCTGATCTGTGCTCGCTGCATTATTCACCTTTACTGTGTCTCCTCCTTGTAACATTACAGCACAGTCGGCTTAATCTGTGACAGTCCCTGCAATCTTGACATGTCTGTGATTGCGTGCCATCCTATTAAGAAATGGCGACGCTGAATTCCTGTTCCTATAAATTGCTTTCCAAAATGTATTGTTTTCTCAAACATTCTAATCTAATGTTGCCATGTGAATTATTTTTTTTATGTATTTATAATCACCTACATTTTAATGATTGCACTAATAAAATGTAGATTACACACTTGTTATGTGAGAGCAATATACAGATGCAGCAGTTCTGGATGCATATATATATATTTTGCTATTTGAGAAGAAAATGACATGTGGATGATGCATGTGAAATATATTTCAACTGGCTTGACTGAGTAAACCACCAGAGGCAGAAGGTTTGCAAATCTGACACAACCTACTTCTATCGATCATGCGCAGGAAGCAATTTAGATTAACCGTATACATCAGGGTTCTTTAATAAGCTTCCACACTTTATTTTTTATTTATTGGTTGCAACATTTTAAATGCATTACTTCTTTATATAGTCTCCCTGTAATCTACAAGCTTCCCAATGCCATTAGAGGAAAGTGCAAAGCCTTCACCTCATTATCACATTCACATCGACAACCTCTCGGCATATCCACAAGGGGTTCAAACAGGTAAAAATCAAAAAGCACCAGGTTGACACATGTAAGATGGGTGGTGGAGAGTTTCTAATTTATTTCTTTGAAGGATGTTCGCGGAAACCATGTGAGGGTGTACATTTTCATCAGTGCTTAATTTGGAAATGGTGAGGTGCAGGAGCTCACAGTGACTTCCTGGGGTGTGATGACTAGCGGCAAAAGGGGCAGTGCTGTTAACATTGAATTATGTCATTGGCCTGAAAAATACATGAAATACACATATACATTTGAATGTCACTTGAATATCTTACAGTCATGCGTTGTTCCGTTGTCCATACATACTGAGAGTGACACTGCGCGAGACTTTGGGGGCGGACACCAACCAAGAGAGATCAGTTAAAGTCACCAGGAGGTGCACCGCTCCCATTGTGTTTAGAGGCTCTCTAAAGCAGGGGTCGCCAAGTCCGGTCTTGAAGGACCACCGTAGCTGCAGGTTTTCATTCTAACCCTTTTTTTAATGAGTGCCCTGTTTGTGCTGCTAATTAACTTTCAATTTTAATTAAATTGCTTTTTTAAGATTTGTTCCCCTGAATTTCTTCCTGGTTCCTCTGAATTGCTTCATTTCTTTCCTTAAATGGCACCCAAACAGAAATGAAACGTGAAGTGAGTGAACCAATAGAAGACCAGCTAAGTCAGGGCCTCAAACTCCAACCAATTTCACTCCAACCAGCTGCTTAATGAGGTGCCGATTTTTTGTTGTTAATTAAACCCGTTCTTTAATTTTGTGGTTTGTTGCTGCTCTTGTGGTGTATTTCCGAAATTGTCGATTTTCTCTTTTCTAAGAGCTCTGTTAAAATGTTTTGTGGACCCTAGCAGATCAACATTCCTGAGACCTTCATCTTTCTTTATTTTCAGATATTGTATGATGAACACCATTTGTTTTGGCTCATTTTGTATCTCATTATTGTTTGGGTGCTAATAAAGGAAAAAGAAACAATTAAGGGGTCTGAGTCTTCAGAAGCAATTCAATTTTAGCAGCAAAAACAGGTCACTCATTAAGAAAGAGGGTTAGAATGAAAACCTGCAGCCACTGTGGTCCTCCAGGACCGGAGTTGGGGACCCCTGCTCTAAAGGAGCGCTCCATTTAGCTCAAAGCCACAAAGTTCTCACCTCAAGAAAGAGTAGTTTGAGAATTGGTTCCGACAGCACTCCACCCATCCACAGTACAAATCCCATCCTCGTCGCCAATTTCTTTCTCGTTTTGAAGGTTTGCTCTGTGGTGAACTATTGGCAGCGAGTCATGAAGAGGAAATCCCCAGCTCAAAGGTGAGCACTTGCAGCGTGAGCTCCTTTGGTAAACCCTTTGGATAGAGCTTTTACACTACAATACTACATATTTTTGAACAAGTCGTCCCCTGACGTGTATTCTCATTCAAGAATCACGGCTGGCCCTGCAAGTCTAATCCTTATTACCTCAATGGGCTGAAACCAAAAGGTTTCAGTTCTTGCAATGTTCTTAAAGAAACATATACCTCTCAAACTTAATTTGAATATAATGTAAGGTTTCTAAACTCTTTTGGGACTCCCCCTAATGGGACGACACGCCAAATATTGTCCCAAAGAGTGATCGCCGTGTCTGTGGAAGGCAGCTTATCCTTTGCCGGGCCAACCACAGGCTCCCAGTGCTGTAAGGCTCGCAGCAAAAGCAAATCTGAGCCGACTGCGGTCACGCTATAAGTGCCATTATCGATGGGTGATGCAAGGAACATTATAACTGCAGGGAATAGGATTACTTGGCCACAACTCTGCCTGATTGCTTTGTCTCTTTATAAGAGAGCGGTAGATCCTGCTACAATAAATAACTGTGCTGCTCCTGTTTCAAGCTGAATAAAGCTGGTTTTGCTAAACTACTGAGACTCAGCCTCGTGTTTTGGGGTGCAAGACAGGGACTCACATGTCATAATAATAATAATTCTTTACATTTATATAGCACATTTCTCACTACTCAAATCGCTTTAGTGAGTGGGGAGCCACTTCAACCACCACTAATGTGTAGCACCCAGCTGGATGATGTGATGGCAGCCATTTTTGCACCAGTATGCTCATCAGACATTAGCTGTTAGGTGGTGAAGTGGTGAGAGAGAGAGCCAATTAGAGACATGGAATGATTGGGGAGTCAGAATGAATTGCCTGGACATACACACATCATTTTGAGGAATTTACAAGGTGGTCCCTGCTTAAATCAGATGCCACTTGGATAAGCTTCATCTTTATATCCCCTTGGAGTCCTTGAAATGGCTGAAGCGGTAGGAGTTGTTGATGTAGTAGGAATAATGTAGTGGGACTCGTAATTAGAAAAAAGGTCACAGTGGGAGGGAAAGTCAATTAAATATTTGGTTCAGGGCATTAGCTTTGTCCACATCCCTTTCTAACACCTGAACCCTGGTTTGTTTGGGTCCATTAATTATGTCCAGTCCATTCCAGGTCGTCATGTTATTTTGAGTATTTTCTTTTCTATTTTAGCTTTGTAAGCTTAGTTTCCTTCACTCAACATTTTCTTTAGCACCTGCACTGTTCACATGTCCATTTTCCTGCAAACCATCTATTCAAAAAGAAATCAGACCCCTTCACTTTTTTCACATTTTGTTATGTTGCAGCTTTGCATTAAAATCATTTAAGTTCATTTCTTCCACATTTCAAACAACACTTGTTTTGCCAGAATGACAAAGTTAAAACAGGATTATGGAAAGTTTTGAAAATGTATTAAAAGTGGAAAAATGGAAACACGCCATTGACATATTTAGACCCTTTACTTAGTACAGTGGAACCTCAGTTTGCGAGTAACTTGGTTTACGAGTGTTTTGCAAGACGAGCTAAAATTTTTAATAAATTTTGACTGGATAAACGAGTGAGGTCTTTCAATACGAGTAGTGTAAATAGATTTCCCCTTGGGATTAATAAAGTATCTATCTATCTATCTATCTATCTATCTATCTATCTATCTATCTATCTATCTATCTATCTATCTATCTATCATTATATAGTGCCTTTCACATCTATTTATCTATCTGTCTATCTATTATCTAGATCAGGGGGGTATTTTTCGTACATGGATTAGTCGTTTAGTGGGATGTATTTATTGACGATTTGGCCTGATCCTGGATCTGTCGGTTTTTCGAAACTCTTGCTGGATGTGTTGTCTATCATGTATACACTTTGCTGAGCGTCATGTGATCACAACTGAGCTAATGGTTCTTCTCTCTCTCTCTCTCTCGCTGCGGGATTGTGGGCAATCGTCTCCTATTCTCCGTCTGAGTCGACGTGCCTCACTCATATAGTCAACATCCGTATGAGCGTATACTGTTTACTACAGCATTGTGACTTTGTGTGTTTGTGTGTGTGTGCACGTGTGCGCATGTGAGTCCCCGTCTTGCACCCCAAAACACAAAGCTGAGTCTCAGTACTTTAGCAACACCAACTTTATTCAGCTTGAAACAACAACAGCGCGGTTATTTATTGTAGCGGGATCTGTCACTCTCCTATACACAGACAAAGCAGTCAGGCAGGGTCGTGGCCAAGTAGTACTCTGCCCTGCGCATTTATAATGTTCCTTGTTCCTTGTATCACCCATCGACGGCAAGCGCTTATAGCATGTCCGCGATCTTTTCGGATTCGCTTTTACAGCGAACTGCTACAGTGCTGGGAGACTGCGATTGCTTTGGGATGCTCTTCTGCGTGTCATCACGTTGGGTGGAATCCCACAAGAGTTTAGAAACTCACTCACACCAGCCATGATTCTTTTCAATGGTAAAGTGCAGATTAATTTGTTTTATGTATTTTTACTTTATATTTTGTATTAATCATTTTTATATGAATAGTTTTGGGTTGTAGGAACGAATCATCTGAGTTTCCATTATTTTTTATGGGGAAATTCACTTTGATATACGAGTGCTTTGGACTGCGAGCATGTTTCCGGAACGAATTATGCTCACAAACCGAGGTTCCACTGTACTTCATTGAAGCATCTTTGGCAGCATCAGCCTGGAGTCTTCTTGGGTCTGATGCAACGAGCTTTACACACTTGGATTTGGGGATTTTCTGCTATCATTCTCTGCAGATCAGGTCAGGTCGGGGAGCTTGCACTAGTAGAGCACGTTGCTGCACCCACCAAACAATGAAACAGCCCGGGATCCTGGTTAGCAACCCCCCCCAGGGCAGACACGCGTTCCAGTCCTACCATCTGGAAATGACCATCTATCTGCCACAGCCAGGTGTTACATGGGTGTCCCCTTGGCCTGGTCCAGCTGCTTGGGTCCTCAGCAATGAGAATCCTGCTAGCCAGATCACGCTCAGGGAATCGTGCCACATGGCCGTAGTGCAGTAACTGACGCTCCCTCACAATGCAGGTAATGTGCCTCATTTGGGACTCTGTCAGCAACCAGTCATTCGTCAAACCTGTAAAATAATTTTCTTTCACTATTCTTCTGTCAGCCCAAGTGCATCACTATCACTCTTTCGCCTTTCCTGCTCATTCCTTGTGTCTTCAGTGTGGGGCGGAGACACCAGCAAGTGTGGCTCTCATTCCAGTTCTCGTTCTAGCCACCTCCATTGGTTATCGCTGGGACAGTCAGAACTGGTCTCCATTGTACTGCAACTTGCCTTCAGTCCACCAGGACCCTTGAAGCATTTGATCGTTTCTGCTCTTCTGTATCGTTCAGCAAGAGCGACCCATCACTGAAGTGCTGTTCACTTGGCTGCCTTATGTAGGTCACCAGACCTCCTTGCCTCCGGTCCATCACACTGGCTCACAATCCCCAAACGACTCTTACTCCATCTCTCTGTCTTGACTTTCTCCCATCTTTCTTTCCTTCTCAAGCCTTCTTTCTCTTTCTCTACACAGATTCTTTTTATACCTTTGTGGGTGCAGGAGTGCCAATGCGGAACTGCTGAGACCATCACACCTGCACATTAACAAATACTCAGCTGGTTCCCATATTGAACACCCAATGGCCGCACGGCTTTAATGTGGCGCGCACCCCCACCACAAGCTTCAGCTGTACTGTTTTTTATTTAAAATCCTGCACCACCATGGCCCTCTAACGTGCAGCACCACACAAATCAGTCCATTTTTGGATACAACACAAGGATGATACTGTCAATTTATTAAATCACGTTATTTAAATGTAGATGTTTCAGGACAGTGGCATGTGCAGTAAGGAGACCAGGGTTCACGAACAGGGTCTGCATCCCAGAGTGAAGTTTCTATTGTCTGCGTGGGTTTCATTTCAGTTTTCTCACATGGTTCAAAGACCTGCAGGTTAGGTGCATTGGTGGGTGTGTTTGGTGTGCGTGTGTGTGTGTGTTCACTTTGTGATGGATTGGTGTCCTCTCGAGAGTTTGTTCCTGCTTTGCGTCCTAGGCTACCTGGGTTAGGCTCCAGCCCTGATCGGAATTAAGTGAGTTGAAAATTGAAATGACACGACAAGATTCAGGATACAAGGTACATATTTCAGCATGTAGTGTAGGGATTTTAGTATATTGTGTATGTACGGCTGAAAATGATTTATAGCCTCAGCGACACTTCATTGTTTTGTCGTCTATAGAGCGGTACCATCACTTCATCAGAAAAGGCTTGCATGACGAATATTGTTACTGGTGCCAAATATTGGACAATGCACATGTCATAAATAAGAAATATTCTGTAAAAATCTTCAGCCTAATAGGCAAGAACAAGTAAAAAACTATTCATATTTCCACAAAGAAAAATATTTATGTAATAATTATGTGGAAACAGTACATGTAGACCTGTAGTGCCTGTTATTTGTTATTATTTGACTAATCAGAAATAATTTTACACAAAACAGAGTAAATTTTTACACATAGCTGCAGCGTGTATAATATCCAACCTTCTATTCATTTCATAGATTATGTTGCAGAGGAGTTGCTGACGTGGAATCTACAATTATAAATTATTGATGTCATACATATTTCAGAGCTTGGGGAACGATTAACCTTTTATTTTAAGCAAGGAATGACCAGCTGGGTTTTATCTGCAGCTCGGAATCAGGCTCATAAATAGTAAACACAGAATGGGTGTGAAACATTCAATTTTCATTAACCTCCTTGTGTCAAATCTACATGGAGCTGCTCTTCTGTAGGTGTATTCAGCCAGCAATTCATTTCACTTATCAGCTTTCTCTTAAATAAAGACAAAATAGTAGGAGAGTTGGGCTCTTTTTCTATTCCACCTTCTCCCACCCAGCCTAACCTAAGGGGAAAATATTTTGTTAAAATCCAGGAGGGAAGAGGAGAGATTCATTGTTTAAAAACTGTTGTCACCCTGCTGTTTACAGTAGAAAGTAAAATTCACAGTTTTCTTTACAAATTGTCATAGTTATTATATTACATCCTCTCTTTTATATGCTGTTCAGGGTAATTTTTACAGTAAGTTTCTGAATTTCAGAGAACACCATAAGGCTATTATTATTGTTATTATTATCATTATTATTATTACTATGATTATTCATTTATTATTCCTTTATTTGAAGAAAATAACATTGCATACAATCAATTTGAACTTATGCAACAAATGACTTTATAGTAAAAAAGATATCACCAAGTTAAAAAAGGAAAGCAACAAAGCATAATTTAGCTCCCACAACTGAGAAAAAGAGACGAGAACAGCATGGGCAAAAATAGTTAGAAAGAATAAAAAAAGGAAAATGTCCCAATATAAATGTTTGTCCTAAAATTTCATAAACTAAAACTTGGTATATTTTAAAGAGTTTTAAACAGATCCTTTAAGCGTGAATTTGATATTTTTCAATTTGAAATAGTATAAAAAAATGAGTTACACACTGACTTATTAACACTAGAATCCCTGAATCCTACGAAAATAGTTGTAATGCCAGGCCACCTTAAATTCCTTCACACCTCTTCATCAGCATCTCTGTTTTGCAAATGTGTCGATCAGCACAAGCAGCCTGCTATCCCATCACCCCCCACTGAGGAAGCTGAAGTTAGACATAACATTCTCAGAGCTCAAGTCTGTTTATCTGGATGTGAGGCAGGCCTGGAATTGTATATGGTAAATAATATATCATTATTTGGAACTCATGCATTTCATTTGTGTTCCGTGTCTACAAAGATCTGGGTAAATGTAGGATGACAGGAAATGTGAAGCAAGAAATGTTAAACACATAACTAAAACTGAAACTTCTTTCGTGTAATTGACAAAATGCTGACATGAAGTGTATAATGTGTGAAGACTGAAGTCCAAATATTAATTAAACACTTTCACAAAAGGTATAACAAGTGTGTGTTTATTCAAGAATATAACTGAAAAAAAAGAAATCATTCAATTTAACAATAACATGGAAAAAGTTCTGCTTTAGCTATGTGTTCAACAATTCCTGTCTCGCCTTTCATTCTACATTTACCCAGATCTTTGTAGACACGGAACACACATGAAATGCATGAATTCCAAATAACGATATACTGTACTGTATTATTTACCCTATACAACTCCAGGCACCTCACACGCAGATAAGGAGCCTTGGCTTGAGCTGGGAGAACTTTTTGCCTGAGCTAAACTCCATCAAGTGGATGGGATGGGACAGCAGGCTGCTTGCTGCTTGTGCTGATCAACACATTTACAAAACAAAAGACATTGATGGAGAGGTGTGAAGGAATTTAAGGTGGGCCAGGATTATGAGTTTTTTTTGTAGGCTTCAGGGATTCTAGTGTTAAGTCAGTGGGTAACTGATGTTCTATACTACTTGAAATGAGAAAAAATCAAATTTTCACTTGGAGGATCTGTTTAAAAACTTTTTAAAATATGGCAGGATCTGATCAATAACATTTTAATATAATCTTCCATTTCGGTGAAAATGATACCCTTCTTTTTTTGCTCCTTTTATAGAGTAGCTGTGGTTGCTGCCTCCTCTCTCTTTCTCTTGGGTGGGGGTCAAGTTTTGCTTTGATTTGTTATATTTGACTTGACTGTATGGAGTGTTGCCTCGCAGTAAGGAGACCTGGGTTCACTTCCCGGGTTTTACCTGCGTGGAGTTTGCATGTTCTCCCCGTTTCTGCATTGGTTTCCTTCGGGCGCTCCGGTTTCCTCCCACAGTCCAAAGATATGCAGGTTAAGTGTATTGATGATTCTAAATTGTCCCTAGTGTGTGCTTAGTGTGTGCTTGGTGTGTGTGTGTGTGCGCGTCCTGCGGTGGGATGGTGCCTTGCCCAGGGTTTGTTTCCTGCCTTGTGCCCTGTGTTAGCTGGGATTGGCTCCAGCAGACCCACGTGACCCTGTAAGTTAGGATATAGTGGGTTGGATAATGGATGGATGTATGGAGTGTTATTGGTTTGTAATTAAAATCAATAAAATATAATATATATACAGTATATATATATATATATATATATATATATATATATATATATATATATATATATATATAAAGAATCAGGGCGGCACGGTGGGTAGCACTGCTGCCTCGCAGTTGGGAGATCTGGGGACCTGGGTTCGGTTCCCGGGTCCTCCCTGCGTGGAGTTTGCATGTTCTCCCCGTGTCTGCGTGAGTTTCCTCCGGGCGCTCCGGTTTCCTCCCACAGTCCAAAGACATGCAGGTTAGGTGAATTGGCGATTCTAAATTGGCCCTAGTGTGTGCTTGGTGTGTGGGTGTGTTTGTGTGTGTCCTGCGGTGGGTTGGCACCCTGCCCGGGATTGGTTCCTGCCTTGTGCCCTGTGTTGGCTGGAATTGGCTCCAGCAGAACCCCGTGACCCTGTGTTCGGATTCAGCGGGTTGGAAAATGGATGGATGGATGAAATAGACATCAATGCACCTCTGTGCTTTCTAAAGCCTAGCTTTTGGTAATTCAGACCACTCATCTACATTCTCCCATAGTGCTGACTGATCTACAAGTGCCCACATGACAAGATGAGTCTAAAGTATACAAAAAAAAAAAAAAGAAATCCTTGTCAGCTGGTTAGAATCATGGTTCGGACTGGCTCAATGTTGTTGTTGGCAGTGGTTGTGGATGAGCGTAACGACTTCTTCTTCATGCTTTGCACTTGTTTTCAACTTCTTAATCCATTTGTGAAACTGTGTTTCCTTTCAGTTATATGAGATTTGCCTGTGGGTGTCCCAAAACTTTATGCCTGTCTGTGATTTTTCTTACAACAGCTAAAATATCAGATACAATTAATATTATAGTGCAAAATTAAGAAATTGTTAGCTTAACAGAAGACGAAAATATCAGCCCAAAAATGCTCATAAACTTAAGGTTGGAACTGCAGAGTTGAAGTTTCTGACTTAAACACACATTCCTTCCACCAAACCCCTAGATGTTTATTTCTGAAACTCCCACCAGTATTCTAGGTCTGTTGTATAACTGATGTGAAACAATAAGAAAACGGTGTGCTAACAAGAATGGCTTTATTCAGATCAGAGCAAAAATCAAGAAGTTAGACAATGTGCATAGGGTCTAATATTCAGGTGCATTCGGCGACTAACTTACAGTAACTGATATGAAAATTGGAGCATTTCACCTTTTTAATGTACTTTACATCCAAAAGTCACTTTTCACATTATTGTGTATTAAATATTTTTGTAACAACGAGTCATGTTCAAAAATAAAAGCGATAATAGAATTCAGTTATACGTGTTAGTAGACTTTATAACAGCACTTTACAATGGATAGGCTTGTGATACGCAGCAGACTGCAGTCTAAGCGATGTCAAAATGGCACCATTTGATGTGTGCTAGTGGTGGAGGGCCTGTGGGTAATTGTTGTTCTGACTCTGCCTTAAGGCAGTCAGAGGGTTTTTAAGTAATCAACACAATTTGGGACACCTGTGCAAATTGTTTGCTTCAACTTCCATCCATCCATCCATCATCCAACCCGCTATATCTTAACACAGGGTCATGGGTGTCTGCTTGAGCAAATCCCAGCAAACACAGGGCGCAAGGCAGGAACAAATCCCGGGCAGGGCGCCAGCCCATTACAGGGCACATATTCTGTATTTTTATATATATATATATATATATATATATATATATATATATATTTGTATATATACACACATTTTCTTTCCCTGTATGAATGATTGTTGGGATTGATTTAACTTTTAAATTGAATAAACATTATTCACTGAGGGAAAATGCATAATACCAGTTTCAGGTCCATCATGACCTTTTCATTTTATACATTTCCATGGCATATATTTTTACCATGTCATGACTATACAGCATAAACCTGTCACTTGTTAGAATTATTCAGTGGCATAATTAGAGCCGAAGCAGCTCAGTCCTAAATGTTTCTTTCTTTTTTTTTAGACTTCAAAGCTATTTTATTATTCCTCACATAAATCTTTTACATTGTCAAGCACAATTTAAGCGTCATGAAAAATGAAAAGATTTTACTTCTCAACAATGTCTGGAAAAGTTTTAAATAAATCAGGTTTGTTAAAATTCTCCCATTTAGGACACTTTTAGCTTCCCGTAACACAAGTCTGTGTTTAATATTTAACGCTTCTCTTGCACAATTCATTTGTTGATATGCACATGAAACAGTTAACACCATTTCTCTTTCCACTTCCTTTGATGCTGTCTACCTCCATTTCATGGCAGGTATCGATCAAAGTTAATGGTTTCAAGTTGGACATTCAACTTATGAAAACTACACCTGGAAATCAAATTTTAAGTTACTGCTCTTATAACTGCAAAAAGTTCTTCTTATATCTCTACCATGTTTACTTTCAGCTACTTCTTTGTTTATTTCTGTATATGTTTCTTTTTATACATCCTTGCAAATATATATATTCTAGGTATTTATTTGCTCATTTATCCAAACGTGAATTGTATTTATTTGTTTCATTATTTATATACCTACATATACCATATGTTTGAATTCATTTATTGGTTTATTTCTTCATAAATTCATACATCCTTTTATTTGTTTAGTATAACTTTGTTTTTTCATTTTACACATACATGTAATGTATATATGCATTTGCATGTATTTGCTTATTTATTTGGATGTATATTAGAATAATAGAGCATTACAACACTCTAGATGAGAACAGGCCATTCAGCCCAACAAAGCTCGCCAGTCCTATCTGTTTATTTCTTTCAAAATAATATGTCGAGTTTTGAACGTCCCTGAAGTCCTACTGTCTACCACACTACTTATTCCAGGTATCTGAGGTTCTCTGTGCAAAGAAAAAACTTTCTAATATTAATGTTTGAGCAAAATTTACCCATAACAAGTTTCCAACTGTGTGCCCGTGTTCTTAATGAACTCATTTTAAAGTCACAGTCTCGATCCACAGGACTAATTCCCTTCATGATTTTAAACTCTTCACTCAGGTCTCCTCTTAATATTCTTTTGTTTTAACTGTAAAGGCTCAGCTCTTTTAATCTTTCTTCATAACTCATCCCCTGTAGCCCTCTAATCAGCCTAGTCGCTCTTCTCTGGACTTTTTCTAGTGCTGCTATGTCCTTCCTGTAGCCTGGAGACCAAAACTGCACACAGGACTCCAGATGAGGTCTCACCAGTGTGTTATAAAGCTTGAGCAGAACCTCCTTGGACTTGTACTTCATACATCAGCACATTCTGGTAGCCTCTTTAATGGCTAATGTATAAATGCATTTTTGTTTAGGCCATATTTGCTTATTTATATATGTATGAATATACAGTAAATATTTATTATATTATTTATATAAACCTATCTATCTTTTGTTCCTTTTATATCATTAATATAGTACTTTCATATCTATCTATCTATCTATTATATAGTGCCTTTCATATCTATCTATCTATCTATCTATCTATCTATCTATCTATCTATCTATCTATCTATCTATCTATCTATTATATAGTGCCTTTCATATCTATCTATCTATCTATCTATCTATCTATCTATCTATCTATCTATCTATCTATCTATCTATCTATCTATTATATAGTGCCTTTCATATCTATCTATCTATCTATTATATAGTGCCTTTCATATCTATCTATCTATCTATCTATCTATCTATCTATCTATCTATCTATCTATCTATCTATCTATCTATCTATCTATTATATAGTGCCTTTCATATCTATCTATCTATCTATCTATCTATCTATCTATCTATCTATCTATTATATAGTGCCTTTCATATCTATCTATCTATTATATAGTGCCTTTCATATCTATCTATCTATCTACAGTGGTGTGAAAAACTATTTGCCCCCTTCCTGATTTCTTATTCTTTTGCATGTTTGTCACACAAAATGTTTCTGATCATCAAACACATTTAACCATTAGTCAAATATAACACAAGTAAACACAAAATGCAGTTTGTAAATGGTGGTTTTTATTATTTAGGGAGAAAAAAAAATCCAAACCTACATGGCCCTGTGTGAAAAAGTAATTGCCCCCTGAACCTAATAACTGGTTGGGCCACCCTTAGCAGCAATAACTGCAATCAAGCGTTTGCAATAACTTGCAATGAGTCTATTACAGCGCTCTGGAGGAATTTTGGCCCACTCATCTTTGCAAAATTGTTGTAATTCAGCTTTATTTGAGGGTTTTCTAGCATGAACCGCCTTTTTAAGGTCATGCCATAGCATCTCAATTGGATTCAGGTCAGGACTTTGACTAGGCCACTCCAAAGTCGTCTTTTTGTTTTTCTTCAGCCATTCAGAGGTGGATTTGCTGGTGTGTTTTGGGTCATTGTCCTGTTGCAGCACCCAAGATCGCTTCAGCTTGAGTTGACGAACAGATGGCCGGACATTCTCCTTCAGGATTTTTTGGTAGACAGTAGAATTCATGGTTCCATCTATCACAGCAAGCCTTCCAGGTCCTGAAGCAGCAAAACAACCCCAGACCATCACACTACCACCACCATATTTTACTGTTGGTATGATGTTCTTTTTCTGAAATGCTGTGTTCCTTTTACGCCAGATGTAACGGGACATTTGCCTTCCAAAAAGTTCAACTTTTGTCTCATCAGTCCACAAGGTATTTTCCCAAAAGTCTTGGCAATCATTGAGATGTTTCTTAGCAAAATTGAGACGAGCCCTAATGTTCTTTTTGCTTAACAGTGGTTTGCGTCTTGGAAATCTGCCATGCAGGCCGTTTTTTGCCCAGTCTCTTTCTTATGGTGGAGTCGTGAACACTGACCTTAATTGAGGTAAGTGAGGCCTGCAGTTCTTTAGACGTTGTCCTGGGGTCTTTTGTGACCTCTCGGATGAGTCGTCTCTGCGCTCTTGGGGTAATTTTGGTCGGCCGGCCACTCCTGGGAAGGTTCACCACTGTTCCATGTTTTTGCCATTTGTGGATAATGGCTCTCACTGTGGTTTGCTGGAGTCCCAAAGCTTTAGAAATGGCTTTATAACCTTTACCAGACTGATAGATCTCAATTACTTCTGTTCTCATTTGTTCCTGAATTTCTTTGGATCTTGGCATGATGTCTAGCTTTTGAGGTGCTTTTGGTCTACTTCTCTGTGTCAGGCAGCTCCTATTTAAGTGATTTCTTGATTGAAACAGGTGTGGCAGTAATCAGGCCTGGGGGTGGCTACGGAAATTGAACTCAGGTGTGATACACCACAGTTAGGTTATTTTTTAACAAGGGGGCAATTACTTTTTCACACAGGGCCATGTAGGTTTGGATTTTTTTTCTCCCTAAATAATAAAAACCATCATTTAAAAACTGCATTTTGTGTTTACTTGTGTTATATTTGACTAATGGTTAAATGTGTTTGATGATCAGAAACATTTTGTGTGACAAACATGCAAAAGAATAAGAAATCAGGAAGGGGGCAAATAGTTTTTCACACCACTGTATCTATCTATCTATCTATCTATCTATCTATCTATCTATCTATCTATCTATCTATCTATCTATCTATTATATAGTGCCTTTCATATCTATCTATCTATTATATAGTGCCTTTCATATCTATCTATCTATCTATCTATCTATCTATCTATCTATCTATCTATTATATAGTGCCTTTCATATCTATCTATCTATTATATAGTGCCTTTCATATCTATCTATCTATCTATCTATCTATCTATCTATCTATCTATCTATCTATCTATCTATCTATCTATCTATCTATCTATCTAGTGTCTTTCATACCCCTCTCTCTCTTTCTCTTGTTCAGCTCTCTGCCGCCATTGTGTGCCCAGGTTGTCAGTTCTTCCCATTCGTTTTCTGATTGCCTGGCTTTTTCTTAATTGGCCTGCCTTCTGCCAGTGAAGTTGTGAGCAAAAGTGGAGCAGACATGTACCTTTTGTGTTATTTTTCTTCTTAACATTTGAGGTTTTGAAACAGCTGTGGGTGTCTGACACGCTTGAAATATGACAGAAAGCATGCTTTGAAGGAGGAGAATAATTAAGCATAAAACTGAAGCAAACTAATCGTGCAAGTAAGCTTCCGGCATGTAAGACAATCATTCGATTGTTGCTGAAATTGCTGCTTAGATTTTTTACACGGCACATTGCTGTAGTTGCACTTGTGTGATTTATCTTTTTGCTAAAATGTTGACTTGATTTTCCTCTCCTTTGTTAATCTTGAGTAGAAAACACAGCTGTCGTGGGAGTTTGCATTGCACAAGGACATTTTCTTCTAGCGGAGTGATTAAAGATGATGCCTTTCACAGTCTACAGTGTATGTAATGATAAAGGCTGTTGTGATGCTCTTTTGACAGGTTAAACCTGCATATCCATTTAATTAAATATGCCTTATACGTTGCATCGCAGAACAAGAAAATATTGGTCTGTTTCAAACAGTTTACGCTCATTTTCATTCCTCTTGAGTCTAATGTTCAATGCTTAGTTGGAGAATCATTTTAACAATGCTGCCACTTAGCCACTTTAATTCCTCTAAAAACAGACTTACTTTGTGACAACTGTGATACTGCATGATGTCGGTAAAAATAATTAACGCGTTTCTGCAGCAAGAAAACAAGTCATAGCTAACGTCTCGCTAGGCAAAAAAAAAAACATACTCAATATGCAATGTGAAAGCTATTTTTTCTCCCTGCAGGCCCAATAGGAGATTGAGGACGTTATGAAGAAGAGCTGAGCAAATTGGGAGAGCAGCAGTCTGATTGAACCGTGGCACACTGAGCTGACACAAGCACATGCTCCTGCTAGCTGTATGCCAACACTTCTTGTGGAAGGGTTTATTCTTCCACTAACAGAAATTTACATTCATCTAAAAATGAATCATTCTTTAAAAACTGTATTACATTGTCTTGCAGAGTAACCTAGTAGACATGAAAACAGCTTGCTGGAGGAATTCCAGTTTTCATTATAGAAAGACTCGGTATAAAATACAAAAGCTATAAAATATTACAGGTTTCACCTCCATCTGTAGTTGAGTGCAGTGGCGTAGCTTTTTTGGGGGCAAGGGGGGACATCTGTCCCCGGGTGCAGCATCCAGGGGGCGCCGAATTGATTTTCCCCATTGCATTTTGGGAAACAGGAGGAGGCGCAAAATCTTCAGTTGTCCCCAGGCGCTGAAAACCCTAGCTATGCCTCTGGTCGAGTATGTGATCAACAGTAACACACTTGACCCTAATTGGTGATGGTTGTTGAAAATGTGTTAATAATTACAGCTCTGCACTTCAAAACTGCCAATGGAAACAAAGGTGCTATTTTATTAAAGTAAAGCAAATTACTCACCACTGAGTCTCAGAGTGATTGATCAACGTCACTTCAAAAACTGCATATCTATCTATCTATCTATCTATCTATCTATCTATCTATCTATCTATCTATCTATCTATCTATCTATCTATCTATCTATCTATCTATCTATCTATCTATCTATCGTGCCTTTCACTTATCTATCTATCTATCTAGCTATCATATACTGCCTTTCATATCAATCTATCTATCTATTAAATAGTGTTCTTCTTATCTATCTATTTACTGTATCTACATGGTAATTTTTAAATTTTTTTTATTATCTAACCATGTTGGGTAACATAAACAGAAATTTAACCTTTGATTTCTTACACAAGAAACACTTAGACGTAGGTTTCCTACAAGAGACTCACTCAGGTGAGGAGAGTCAAGCTGACTGGTTGCAGGACTGGCATAGCCATGGCACCAGTATGAGTTTGGGGTGGTGGTGCTGATAAGGAGCAATTGTTTGTTAAAAATCACACAGGTCCCTGAGGTTATGGCTGGCAGTCTTTTAGTAGTGCAAGCAGAAGATGGCCTACACTGTTTGGTTTTCATCAAAAGTTATGCACCAATAAAGGCATTGACAGAGTGAATTTGAACTTTGAACTCTTAAGAGGGGTTTTGGGAGGGTACATTGATGATGAGATCATTGCGCTGGTTGGGGAATTCAGCCACACAGAGGACAGCATTCTACATTGAAGGATAATCATAGAGACGATTCAACCTGCTCAAGGAAATCAAAAAAGTCGTTCGACTTGGTCAATGTATGGCACACTCATTTTCTTGCTGGTAAACACTTCACCTGGTTAAAAGGGAGCAGAGGGCACATTTCTATGGCACACTTAGTTTGCTTTATAGTCCCAAACATCAACTCAATTTCATAACAGACACTCATGTCACTTGTGTTACTTTTTCCAATCACTCTCTGGTTTGTATTAATATTCTCTTGCCATCTGTACAATAATATCAGTCTCACTAAAATTTCAGTACAAGTCTGCTTCAAAACACTTTATGGAATTTTTTTTTTTTTGGAAGCAGTGGAGTTCCACCCAAATTAATTTTGAGTCCCTGAAACAGTGGTGGGATGTGTTCAAGCTGCAGATGAAACGGTTTGGTCAACAAAACACTGAAGGCCGGTGTTTTAAAAAATGAGTAGACCTAAGGAGGAGATTTCAGAGATACACCAGAAACTTCTTTGCGGTAACTTCAAGGATTTCTTAAACAATTTAAACACAAAGAATCAAATACCGTGGGATTTATTGGAGCTTCAAGGTCATGGCGCATTAGTATGTTCACGATTGCAGCAATTAAATCATCTAGGTGCACCAAGCAAACTTTGCATTAGAGTAAAAAGAAAGTCAAGGAAAACAAATTCACGTCCTGCAAAAAGATGCTGGAGAGGAGCTGAGAGAGCTCAAAGACATCTGTGACTGTACTATATCTTATTATGAGACTTTGTTTGCAAAGGAACAAGTCACTATTTCTACTTCTTCCAATTTGCTGAATGGACTGCCTCACATTTCCAAATGACACAGTTTTTGGACAATTATCACACTTTTCAAGAACTAACAATTGCAAGTGAAGGACTCAATAAAGGAAAAACTCCAGGAACTGATGGCATACCAATAGAGTTTTAGAAAGAGTTCTAGCCTTTATTTCGGGATGAACTTCTTTAAAGTTGTTTAGGAAAGTCTGCAAGCTTGTAAGCTACCGGTCTTAACTATAAAAGTAAAAATAACTATTCTTAACTTCCAAGGGATTAGCAATGAGATTGAGGAAAGTTATAAGCAGCACCATCAACTCATACCAGTCATACTGTGTGACGGACAAATTGATTTATGATAAGATGTGTGTATTGTGAGGCATTATCTCAGTATCAAAATCACTAAACCTGGATGTTGGAATTCTCACTTTGGATCAGGAGAAGGCATTTGACCAAGTGGACCATAACTATCTGTTGTTTAAAATTCTTTTGGCTCTGGTACAACATTTATGAAATATATCAAAATGCTATATTTTAATGTATTTGGAGTTTTAAAAATCGACTAATGTGTTACGCACCTTTTGAAGCGAACAGGGGACTTCGACAGGGCTGTCCTCTGTCTGGAAGGTTCTACACTTTTTCTAATAAACCTTGTAGCGGTTCGGTGCCAGTAAGATTCACATCGTCGAAGTAACTGTGATTTATTTAATTTTTTTTTGGTGGAGATTCCAGGGACGCACCCAGCCTTGGCCTGACCCACACACATTCACAAACAGAAACAAAAAACAACAGGTAATAAAACAAATAAAGAATGTATCAAACACTAATATAACGACACGCTAAATAATCCCTCCCCAGTCCCCTTACGGTGATGTACAATAAACACAAACAAACCACACAAATAAACACTCAAAGACAATATCTTTATACAGGCCAATACAACAAAAGCAGGTGAAATGATATGGTGTGAAGATGAGACTCCCGGGAACAACTTCCGTAGAAAATGAGTGAAACAGTCCTACGGTAGTCCTGAGCGGTGAGGGGTGAGATTTCCAGGAGTGCTCCTTTTGAAGATGCCCAAAAATTAATCCACCACTACACACATGACAGGCAGGCACGAGACAGTCCATTTATCTAACGTAAAACGATCCAGGGCACAATTGACTTTTTAGACGACACGTTGGACAGGATACACAAAACACTGATCTCCTTTTTGCTCCGTCAGGCCTCCCTTTTCAACTTTCTCACTGGCCTCTTTCGTCCCCAGCAGCCCCTACTTCTGTTCCTGTCATCCTATGTGGGTAACTCCCTTGGACTTCTGGGAAGTGACGTTCTCCACACCGTAGCAGTGCTACAACCGTTTCTTTGGCTACTTAAAAGAAACTTGCAGGGATTCACAATTCCTTTATGGAAAAGCCAAAGTATTAGATTTCAAGCACCTATGCAGATAGATGACATCATTGTGTTTATTAGCTCCAGTGCAGATGTTTGGGATGTTCTTTGTTATAGAAAGCTGCTATACAAAATACAGACTGTTTGCGAATCTCCAAAAGCCTGGAAATCGTTACTTGATAATGGTTATATCTAGGTCAGCTTGTGTGGACCAAGTGGGCTCCTCTGTCTTCTGTTTTTGAATGTTCTTATGTTCATTGGACTACAGATGTAGGCTCCTGCTGCCTGTAACCAAGAAATGAGCTAAGTAAATGAATGGACGGATTATAATGTAAATATATTGCTGTAATAACAAAACATCTCCTAGTTAGACCAACTGACTTTTTGGCAAACAAAATCTACTAAACTTCCGTTTTCTTCCTCCTGCAAAGTGATTAGGTATATCTTCAAAGACAACTATGGACAAAAAAATTTACGGAATTTTTACGTAAATTTCAAAAAATGTGAACAACACAATAGTTTGTGTCTTTTAATAGGAATATGTTTCAGCATTTCTGAGCAACGTGCGCTCTTCACACATGGGTTATTCCTGTACACCCTGCAGTCTCTGCTATGCGGGATGACTGAGTTTTTTCCCACTTTCTAGGTGTGAGATTCTTTTTAAAGCCTCTAAATTCCACCTCAATTAAGATGGCAGCAATTGTTTTGTCAGACTTGACTCCAGCTATTCCTCTTTTCTCTGCTGCAATTTCTTTAAAGAGTTGCCGCTGCCTGTATTTCTGGCCCTTTCTCACAAATTGACATACTCTTGTCTTTTCATGTTACATTTTCCATTTACTTTTCCTTTTTTGTTTACTTTATTTATTGTACAGTCAACAGCTTTCAAAGTGAGCACCATCCAAATGCTTTAAAGCATTAAAAGATGTCTCTGGTAATGCCTTTGCTATACATTATTGTTGAAGCAAAAACTAATGTTCATAGACAAAACAGAAAAGAGGAAAAGTTAGACAAAAGAAAACCACAGACACATGGAATTAGTGACCAGGTAGTGTGGTAGACAGCAGGACTTTAGGGACTTTCAAACCTCGATTTGATGTTATTTGTGAAGAATTAAGTGCATAGGACTAGTGAGCTTTGTTAGGCTGAAAGGCCTGTTATCACCTAGACTGTTCTAATGATGCAAAGTAATAAAAATAAAACAGTGTCATTCAGCAGTAAAATGTGAACACATATTTTCTCATAAGTTTACATTCAACAAAAGGGCAGGGGCAATTGCCCCTCCGGCCCCATGCCATGCACGCCAGTGATTCCCAGAACTATAAGCATTTAAAATTCTTCTACTTGTAAATGCTAAATTCTGAATTATTACTTTGTGTACTGTTAAAGGTAATTACTTATAATTACTTATAATTTGTAATTACCTAAGGTTATTACTTATCCTTGTACTAATCTTGAGTGTGTATACATTTAGCGGTGCTACTGGGGAGTGAAAAATTCAACTCCCAGCAGTCCCTGCATGGCTCTGATTGGTCGTCTGCAGAGGGTGCAGGGGCTGCTGGGGACAAGAAGGCCAGCGTGAGATTTAAAAGGTCACTTCTACAGAGGAGTTTTTTTTGTTTTGTGTCTGGAGTTACCTTTCTGTTTGCTTGTGAATTCTTGTTTTTGTCCTGGATTGTCTTCTGTTCAGGTCTATGGACTGTCTGATGTCTTCTTGCTGCATGAGGACTGCATGTATTGGATTATTTTGTCGACATTCTAAGAAAGGAGCGCTCCTGATTCCATCACACATGATCATCACGAAATACCAGTAGGACTGTTCTTTACATTCAAATACAGCGAGCTGATCTCTGGACTATCCATCTCCATCATTTCATTACATCAGTTGCCGTTTTTTTATGTACTTCATCGTGTGGGAGGTTTTTGTTATTTGTTTGTTATTGTTGAATTTGTGTTTATTGTGTATCGCCGGAAAGGGAGCTGGGGTGAGATTGTTTATGTAGTACATTTGCTTTTTTCCTGTTTAATACAGTTGTTAATTTCTGTTTTAATGCTGTTGCTTCTGTTTCCCTTTGAGAGAGTGTGCATGAGTCGGGCCAAGGATAGCTGCGTTTTTGGGGTCCCCGCCAAAAAATTTAATAAATCATCGTCAAAGGTGGTGTGAATCTTAGCTGGGTCTTTTAGTCCGCTACATACTTATGATAACACTACTTGTCAGCTGTTGTGTCTTGGCTTATTTTCTTCTATCTGTGTCATAATGTCTTATATTTTAGTACCATCCAGCTGCAACAAATTTCCTTCTGGAATAATAAAGTCTGTCAATCTACCAAACTCTCCAGGCAGTCTCTACACCTCTTAGCCAGAATGGTTCAGCCCAGTCCTCATGAACTTGAACTGTACAGTGGTAATCCACACACTTGCTAACCAACGTTCATTGTGCTTAAATTGAAATGTCGAAGCCAAATTCCAGATTTTAGAAAACAAAGGTCGGAAAAACGTGAATTAGGGAAGAGGGAGAGACACATACTCACCTAATTTGTCTTAAAGAAAAGTCAGTTTATTAACACTAGTCCATTCTCCATATATGGTGCAAATGGAGCGTTTTCCAGGATCGTTGTACCAGCTACATCTTTGTAAGCTGTGATTTTCTTCAAAAGTTTGCTCTGTATTGTTTGTTAGTTTAGTTTTACTGTTAAACACTAAAACTCATTTTACAGAATTTATGTTGTGCTGGAAACATCTGCTAAATAAAAATAATGATGACCAAACATGTTTAGATCTTTACAATGCAAAGTGGCTTATTGCTCCTTGAGGATAGAAGATAATCTCTTTTAGACAAATGGAGGCAGTATGACTCAGTTGAATAAGGTGATTGCTGTGTTTGCGTCTCACACGTAAAGTAACTGAATACACTAAAGGAGAGAAAACAAGGGTTGATGTGTTTTTCCAATGGTGACCCTGTTGTTATTGCTAGCTGTCCCATCTGTCATCCACGCTACTCCTCCATCAATGACTCTGCTCTCGTGAGTTGAGAATTTGTCTGACTGGAATCCTGAATTCCGATAACTATGAACGCTGACATGTCAAAAAATTTTACTTTTTTTAATGCTTAAATTATGAAGAAACAACCCTGTGATTCTCCTTTGTGGTGTGCTGCACTTCCACTCTCAATCAAGCGTCACCCCCTTTCAAAACCCATGATATTCTTTTTTATTTTACCGTACTGTAGATAGAAGCTGCACGTGGTCTGAGTAGTGACGGAAAGAATAAGATTACAAGGTCCAAGGCCCCAGAATGAGCTTCATGAATAATTTGCTAAGCTCAGTCTTCCTAATTTAATTCAATTCAGTTTATTCTTTTTTGTATAGCATTCTTCACTGAGTCCAAGCTTACAGGTTATTTCTAGAGCATGTTTTCATACAAATGATGTAGTTCAAAGTGCTGTACAGGATGAAGAAAGAAAAAAGACAAAAAATAAAAAATAAAATTAGGCAATACTAATTAACTTAAAATAAAAGTAAGGTCCAATGGCCAGGGACGACAGAAAAAACAAAAACAAAGAAAACTCCAGAGGGCTGGAGAAAATAACAAAATCTGCAGGGATTCCAAAGCCACAACACCACCCAGCCTTCACTAGACATTCTACCTAAAATCAATGATCTCAATCAGTCCGCATGGTTTTCAGGCTCCATGTGGAAGAATTAGTCGGTGATGGTCATGTGGCTTACTTGTCTGAACTTATCATGACTTACAAACCAGAGCGCACATTAAGATCTCAAGATGCTGGTCTGCTTATGGTTCCAAGGATTAATAAAATAACAGTGGGAGGTCGAGCTTTTAGTTACAGGGCCCCTAAACTGTGGAATGGTCTGCCTGCTACTATAAGAGATGCCCCTTCGGTCTCAGCTTTTAAATCCCAGCTGAAGACTCACTACTTCAGTTTAGCATACCCTGACTAGAGCTGCTGATTAGCTGTACAGATTGCATCTCTGTTGTTAGTGATTAGCACTTAAACATAAGTAACATGATAGTTAGAATTTGTTACTAACCCTCACCTATTCTGTTTCTCTTCTCGGTACTCAAATGTGGTACTTGGTGCCACGGCCCACCTGCCAAGTTGTTTTGCCTGCCTAAGGTAAAGTCATCCCTGATGGAGGATCAAAGGAACTGTGAGAAAGAGGGGTCCTTTCATCGGATTGGCTGGCCCAACAATGTTTCAGCTGTGGAATGGCCAAATGGGGGAGGCAGCTTGATGAATGAGGTCTCCAGGAGTCTAAAATTATCCAAATCTTATTATGTGATATCATCTACTGTTAAATTCTGCTCCGTACTTCTAAAAAAGTTTTATTTTTATTGAGGATTTGTTCTGTTCTGTGTATTGTATTGTATTGTATTGGCCCCCTTCTTTTGACACTCACTGCATGCCAAACCTACCTGGAAAGGGGTCTCTCTTTGAACTGCCTTTCCCAAGGTTTCTTGCATTTTCCCCTACTAGGTTTTTTTGGGAGTTTTTCCTTGTCTTCTTAGAGAGTCAAGGCTGGGGGGCTGTCAAGAGGCAGGGCCTGTTAAAGCCCATTGCGGCACTTCCTGTGTGATTTTGGGCTATACAAAAATAAACTGTATTGTATTGTATTGTATATTAGCCTGGTGAATTTCTATCGGTAAACTCGTATCCCAGATTTTAGGTGTATAACAGCAGAAGGCCGCCTCACAACTTCTTTTAAGTTTAGTTCTTGGAATTATAAGCAGACACTCATTTGAAGATCTAAGGTTATGATTTGGAGTGTAAAGTAACAGAACAAAAATGTAGCAAGATTATTTAAGGCTTTGTAAACCATTAGCAGTATTTTAAAGTCAATTCTAAATGGCACAGGTAACCAATGTAGTGACATCAGAATTGGTGCGATGTGCTCTGATATTCTCTTCCTAGTTAAGATTCTGGCAGCTGCATTCTGCACTCATTGCAATCAATTGATGTCTTTTTTGGGTGGTCCTGAGAGGAGTGCGTTACAGTAATCTAGTTGACTGAAAACAAAAGCGTGAACTAATTTCTCAGCATCTTGCAAAGTTATAAGAGGTCTAATTTTTGCTATATTTCTTAAGTGAAAAAATGCTGCCCTAGTGATCTGATTAATATGTGATTTAAAATTCAGGTCAGAGTCAAAAATTACCCCTAAATTCTATACCGCTGTCTTGACTTTTAATCCTAATGCAGGGGTGGGCAAAGTCAGTACTGGAGGGCCGCAGTGGGTGCAGGTTTTTGTCCCAACCTACTCGCTTAATTAGAAAACAATCCGTGCCAATAATTTAATTTCATGGCTTGTTAGTGCTTTAACTTTGCCATGCCAGGTCATTCTCATATTCTAGATTTTTTTTTTCCTTTCTAAGGATATCACTTAAATGATTTGAAGGCTAAAACAGATGACTAATTCTCAGTCCTTCACTTTTTTTCTCTTCACTTTCCTACCAAGTATTTAATAAAACCAAATAGTGCATGATAAATACACACAGGTGTAAATGGAAACAAACTAAATGGAGAAATGCTGGTTTCTTTTGTTATTTATATCTCATTGCTTATAAGGAGCAATTAAAAACCAAAATACAGCTGTTTAAGACTAAAATAAGCAATAAGGGCTCACAGTGTTAACAAGTGAGACAATTAAAATGAAGAAGTGTTACTTCAGCAATAAGTGCTTGTTATTAAGCAACTGGGTTGGAACAAAAACCTGCAGCCACTGCGGCCCTCCAGGAATGACTTTGCCCACCCCTGTCCTAATGCATTAAATTTATTTCTAATAACCTCATTATATCCATTTTTGCCAATCACTAAATTTTTTGTTGTCACCTTATTTAGTTTGAGCAAAATACTACTCATCCATTTAGAAACACAAGTAAGACCTTGTGTCAATGAATCAAGAGAGTCGGGGGCATCAGGTGCTATTGATAAATACAGCTGTGTGTCGTCAGCATAGCTGTGATACCTCAAGTTATGCCTCGACATAATTTGACCTAACGGAAGCATGGAGATCAAAGAGAGCAGGATAGAGCCTTGTGGAACACCATATAGAACATCATGTGTCTTTGAAGTACTGTACAGTATAATTACCACAACTAACAAAGAATTTTCTATCTGCCAGGTAGGACTCAATTTAAGACACTGCCAGGGAGGCCCACCCATTGACTAAGGCGATTTCTAAGAGTATTGTGATCAATGGTATCAAATGCGGCACTCAGATCTAAGAGGATGAGAACAGACAAACGGCCTCTGTCTGCATTTACCCGCAAGACATTTACTACTTTAACGAGTGCAGCTTATGTACTGTGATTTGTTCTAAAACCCGACTGAAACTTACCATGAATAACATGTTTATTAAGGTGGTCATTTAGCTGCCTAATGACTGTCTTCTCTAGAATTTTACTTAAGAAAGGTAGGTTAGAATTAGATCTAAAATTTTCAAAAGCAGAGGAGTTGAGATTATTTTTCTTGAGTAGGGGTTTAACAACAGCATTCTTAAGACAGTCTGGGATGACCCCCGTATCTAATGACAAGTTTACTATATCAAGAATATTATCAATTAGCACGCCCGATACTTCTTCAAGGACACAGGTGTAGGGTCTCAGTTGAGAAATTATTTTATATAAATCAGGTAAATCTATCCTGGTGAAAGAATTTAATTTGTCTATAATGGAGTACTGGGGCTTAAAAGGATCAGTGTTGGGGAGATGTATTATATTGTTTCTAATATCTTTAATTTTTTGATTAAAAAATAAAGCAATAGCCTCACAAGTTTCACTGGAAGTATTTTGGAGGCATTCCATTGAGTGACCTGGGTTTAGCAGACGACCAATTGTAGAGAATAAGACTCTGGGATTACTAGCATTGTTATTTATAATTCTAGAGAAATAACAGCGCCTCTCAAGATGGACTGTGTTGTTGTATTCTGTTATTTTAACCTTCAATATTTCATAGTGGATAGTCAGTTTAGTTTTTCTCCATTTATGCTCAGCTGTCCGGTATGTTCTCTTTAAATCAGACACTCTTTGGGTCTTCCATGGTATAACAATGCTAGAAGAATTTTTAACTGTCTTTTCAGGTGTGACTATGTCAGCAGCATCTCTAACCTTAGAATTAAAATTTTCCACCTTACTATTTACGTTATCCTCGCTTTTGTAGTTAGCACTACAAATGGACTGGTTGCTTACAATGTTTATAAATTTTGAAGCTGCTGATAAATCAAAGAAGCATTTTTTAACAATATGCTTCTCATGAATATGTTCTATCATTTTTTCTATATTAAACAGTAAAAGAAAATCGTCTGATAGACCAATATCAACGATCTGCTTTACATCAACTTTTAGTCCTTTAGTAATTACTAAATCTAACGTATGACCTGCTTTATGTGTAGGCTGACTAACGAGCTGTCTCAAATCAAAGAAGTCCAGGAAGTTCATTAATTCTTTTACTTTCGGGTCACACTAATTATCGATATGAACGTTAAAGTCACCGACTATTAGGAGTGTGTCATAGTTTGTAATTATAATTGACACCAAGTCTGAGAATTCCTCAAAGAAAGACGCATTGTATTTAGGAGGTCTATACACAGACAATACTACAGACTGAAAAACTCCATGAATAACAACGGCAAGATACTCAACATTCTTGAATGTACCAAAGCCAACATCTTTACACTTTAACCGGCTCGAGTAAATATTTGCTAAACCGTTTCCTTTCTTACCTTGGCGATCCACATGAGCAAAGCTGTAATTTGTAGGTGCAGATTCGATTAAATCAGCTGCACCATCAGAGCAAAGCCACGTTTCACTTAATGCAATAAAATTGATTTTCCTATCAGTAATAAGATTGTTGATGGAAAATGTCTTGTTGGTTAACACTCTAACATTTATTAAGACCATATTTAAGGTCTCGGAAGAGCGGAACTGAATTGTCGGAGTGTTACGGCTGTTCAAAATGGTAATTAAGTTATTTGTATTAGCACCGCTTTGTGCAGATTTTTTATTTAATTTATAGTGTGTTTTTATAGTTTTAATAAAGTGCACGTCTAGAGGTGAAATGGTAATTCAATTATCCACATTTATGCCGCACTGTCTGGATTTTTTTACATGAACTGAGGTTGGTTATTAAAGTATTGATGCAGTGTACTTTTGAGAAAGAAATTACAGATTAATGAGTATGCATAACAAGAAATGTTTCTTCAATCGGGGAGTTAAACAAAATAGTTCAAAACTGTTTAACATAAATAAAACCTATCAATATCTGTCCATTAATTAATTGTTGAACTGTGGACAGTTGACAATAGAGGAGAGGAAAGTAAAAACTCCTGTCAGAAGCATCTCTGGAGAATCTAAACCTCTGGGGTCAATTATACCAGATATGAGCGCAGTCTTGAAGACCTCAGCCAACTGGCTGTTCACCTTCTCCTGGGCATTCTGCAGCAGAGTGTCTACTGTGCCATTTATTTTGTTGACAGAATGTTTCCCCCATTTTTAAATCCATTGCTCCCAGTATCTGTGATGTCTTTTCATTACAGGGTGAGGATCTTAAAAACATGGAAAGAGAAAACACTAGAGCTGCAGCTTCTCCAAACTGAGAGGAACCAGTCTAAAAGGGTGGAGATTGACATTTTCACTTCATTTTTTACTGTGCTTCCATTTAGCCCAAAAATCTATTATACATCTTTTCTGGTGTTTTCTATCCCAGGGATTCCATTTGTGACATTAGTTTTGTGTTTTGGTGGGGTTTATTTCAAAGTCGATTATTTTTTCATGTTTACTTTTATTACATTTTTGTTTTTATTATGGGAGCAGCAATACTGAGGATTTTGTGTCACCTGTTACCATGGTAAGGCATCTCATGATGCCCTGGGACTGTGCGACGGTGACATCATCGGCGCAGCCTTATAAAGGACACCTCACGCAATTCTATCTCAACCATAAATTGGAAAATTATATAGAGTGTAAGGATACACAAAGAAGGCAGAAAAAGGTTTAGAGAACAGCCCCCTATATTGTACAATGTACAAAGCAAAATACGTCAAACTGTCAATAAACAACTCCAGAGCAACGTCTGGTTCCATGTCCAAAACATGGACAACTAAACACTAAAAGGAGTTGGGCTTTTATAATAGCCAGGGAGGAAGAGATGGCGTCCAATAATTGAGGCCTGATGTGACCTTGGAAGGTGAGGCGGTTATGCAAGGAATGCAGGAAGTACTCTATGTTGGTTTCCCTTCGGGGATCTGTAGGAGGAGAGGAGAGGAAAGGTTAGCGCACTTCGTCAAAACCTGCTCTTGTTTTCCGCCCTCAGTTAAGCCCTTAGCCTGCTTCCCAAGCGCATGTGTGTGAGAAGAGATGGTGTGCAAATTTCTTTTGGATGTCCGTAGTGATATTCTGCCCATTTTTAGATTTTGTTTTCCGATTTAGCACTAAGTGGCTTTGCTGATCATTTTCTTGACTCTCAGCTTTGACCTATGCTTTGATTTTCTGACCTACAGTTGTGCTTGAAAGTTTGTGAACCCTTTAGAATTTTCTATATTTCTGCATAAATATGACCTAAAATATCGTCAGATTTTCACTCAAGTCCTAAAAGTAGATAAAGAGAAACCAGTTAAACAAATGAGACAAAAATATTATACTTGGTCATTTATTTATTAAGGAAAATGATTGAATATTACATATTTGTGAGTGGCAAAAGTATGTGAACCTTTGTCTGTTATGTCTGGTGTGACCCCCTTTGCAGCAATAACTGCAACTAAACGTTTCCAGTAACTGTTGATCAGTCCTGCACGCCGGCTTGGAGGAATTTTAGCCCATTTTTCCATACAGAACAGCATCAACTTTGGGATGTTGGTAGGTTTCCTCACATTAACTACTCGCTTCAGGTCCTTCCACAACATTTCGATTGGATTAAGGTCAGGACTTTGATTTGGCCATTCCAAAACATTAACTTTATTCTTCTTTAACCATTCTTTAGTAGAACGACTTGTGTGCTTAGGGTCGTTGTCTTGCTGCATGACCCACCTTCTCTTGAGATTCAGTTCATGGACAGATGTCCTGACATTTTCCTTTAGAATTCTCTGATATAATTCAGAATCCATTGTTCCATCAATGAAGGCAAGCCGTCCTGGCCCAGATGCAGCAAAACAGGCCCAAACTATGATACTACCACCACAATGTTTCAAGGGTAAGGTTCTTATGCTGGAATGCAGTTTTTTCCTTTCTCCAAACATAACGCTTTTCATTTAAACCAAAAAGTTCTATTTTTTTGGTCTCATCCGTCCACAAAACATTCTTCCAATAGCCTTCTGGTTTGTCCACGTGATCTTTAGCAAACTGTAGATGAGCAGCAATGTTTTTTTTGGAGAGCAGTGGCTTTCTCTTTGCATGCCATGCACACCATTGTTGTTCAGTGTTCACCTGATGGTGGACTCATGAACATGAACATTAGCCAATGCGAGAGAGGCCTTCAGTTGCTTAGAAGTTACCCTGGGGTCCTTTGTGACCTCGCCGATTATTACACGCCTTGCTCTTGGAGTGATCTTTGTTGGTCGACCACTCCTGGGGAGGGTAACGATGGTCTTGAATTTCCTCCATTTGTACACAATCTCTCTGACTGTGGATTGGTGGAGTCCAAACTGTTTAGAGATGGTTTTGTAACCTTTTTCAGCCTGATGAGCATCAACAACTCTTTTTGTGAGGTCCTCAGAAATCTCCTTTGTTCGTGCCATGATACACTTCCACAAACATGTGTTGTGAAGAGCAGACTTTGATAGATCCCTGTTCTTAAAATAACACAGGGTGGTCACTCACACCTGATTGTCATCCCATTGATTGAAAACACCAGACTCGAATTTCACCTTCAAACTAACTGCTAATCCTAGAGGTTCACATACTTTTGCCACTCACAAATATGTAATACTAGCAAAATACCCGCGCTTCGCAGCGGAGAAGAAGTGTGTTAAAGAGGGTATGTAAACATATATATACATATACATATCTACATATACACATATCTACATATACATATATATACATATATATGTATATATATACATATACACATCCACATATATATACATATATCAACATATATATACACATACATATACACACATACATATATATATATATATACATATATATATACATACAGACACATATATACATATACATATTTACATATCTACATACATACACATATATCTATCTATATATATATATATCTCTATCTATCTATCTACCTATATAGATATATATATATCTCTATCTATCTATCTATCTATCTATCTAGATATATATATATATATATATATATATATATATATATATATATATATATATATATATATATATATATATATATATATATACATCCCCATGCTTTGCAGCGGCGAAGTACTGCTTTTAAATTTTTATTAAGAAGAAAACCTTTTTAAATTGAGTGAAAATATACCAATAACAATTTGTTAAGGATCTGTTTTTTTGTGAAGCTGACTTCACACAGCCTCTCCGCTGTTTTATAAACGAACGTCATATAAGGTCTTCCTTTTTCGTTGCTTTGTCAACGGAAGCAGCCTTTTTATTTAATCCTATTTTTACGATTGTTCTGTTTGTATATCACGTTGTCAGTTCAGCACTCTGGTTGTAATATGACCAAGCCGTGCAAGCACACTCTTGAGAATGCAACGTATAGTTGTACAGGAGAAAAGCAATCTTGCCTGAAATCAATGGCAACCTTTTGTAGGTCTATGAACTTAATTTAAACTTTAGGTTTACACGGTGCTTTCTTTCCGAAGTACCTGCACTCATGAATATGTCTGTATGCGTCAGTCACTCAAATCCCCGCGGTTCGCACCGGCGAAGTTCTGCTTTTAAATTTTTATTAAGAAGAAAAGAAAACCTTTTAAAATTGAGGGAAAATATACCAATAACAGTTTGTTAAGGATCTGTTTTTTTTTGTGAAGCTGCCTTCACTCAAGTGATCACTTCGAGCTTTAAGCCTGAGAAATCACCCCGCAAATGCACACGTTTAATTGCACATCTGTTAATATGTATGCTTACAAAGTATTAAAAGACACTCAACAATTAACGTCATTTACCTTCGTTCCCGCGTTTGACTCGTGCTGTAAATCTCTTCCTTGTTTTCACTTCACGTGATTACGTAGGAGGCATAATACGTGATGACGCGATATGTGACTCCGCCTCCTCCATTAGAGTATATGGACAAAAAACAGGTTCCAGTTATGACCATTACGCGTAGAATTTCGAAATGAAACCTGCCTAACTTTTGTAAGTAAGCTGTAAGGAATGAGCCTGCCAAATTTCAGCCTTCTTCCTACACGGGAAGTTGGACAATTAGTGATGAGTGAGTCAGTCAGTCAGTGAGTCAGTCAGTCAGTGAGGGCTTTGCCTTTTATTAGTATAGATTTGATCATTTTCTTCAATAAATAAATGACCAAGTATAATATTTTTGTCTCATTTGGTTAACTGGTTTCTCTTTATCTACTTTTAGGACTTGGGTGAACATCTGATGATGTTTTAGGTCATATTTATGCAGAAATATTGAAAATTCTAAAGAGTTCACAAACTCTCAAGCACAACTGTACGTCTATTCTCCCGGTCCATCTCTTTAAGTCAGACAAAATTTAACTTTGCTACCCAGTACAGCGTAGTATGATCATGGATCATGCAGGCCTCCCACAGTAAGTTTGACAGGCACAAGTCAGTGAGATAAGAACCCAGAGGTAGACGAGTGCACACTGGAGAGATTTTATCTTTTAATTCTCAGGATTTCCCTGGAGAATATGAAAATATTTCCTAAGGAGCGGGTGGCCTGGGCAGCCTTACTGAGAATGTTGCCTCTACAATTCTCAACATGCTCACAAAAGCTCAAGTCATTTAGCTACATAAATGTTTGCCCAGGGCAATAAGCTGTTCTGAATTATTTTAATCCTAAACATTGTAGTGGATTCAGCTGGTTTATGATAAAAACATAAGAAAAATGATTTTGACAAGAGAAGACCATTCTGCAAGGCTTAACTTGTCAATTTCTATTCAGCTTACTTCTGCAAAATATTATCTATTCAAAAGTGAATGTCCCCAAAGTACAGTGTCTACTACATTATTTGCCTCTCTGTGTGAATAAAAATGTCCTTCTGTTTGTGTAAAACGCATCATTAAACAGTGCAAATCAGGAGACGGCAAAATCATAAATGGTTAGGGCACCTAGGTGATCCATGTATAATTGAGAAATCAAAAATGAAGAAAAAGCATGCAATACGTATGGAGACATCCTGTGCACACAAGAGTCTGTCTGTCAATGAATCCAAGATGGCAGTGGAGCCAGTTTTCAGGAAGATGAGGTGGAAGGGGTGCATTCAGAAAGTCGGAAGTGATGCGATTGGTTGTTTGGTCTGTTAATCATCCGCTCTGCTGAGTGAGGAAGAGACACACATTAAGTGACAGTGTCACCCCCTGGCTTGGAGTGTAATTACAAGTAGACGAGCTCTGAAATTGTCTTCCATGCTCATTTGTGTGACAACAGCTTCTGTTTGTGTCCCTAGTTGAATAAAACATTTTAAAGTAGCAGATGGCATCCACTGTGCGAATTCTCTTCATAATTTTGGTACATTCTATCGTGTCTTCTCTTGCTTGTTTAAGATGAAAGGATACACCATCTTCAGAACTTCATTATACTCTAGTTCATACCCTGATGTCCTTGTAATAAGTCCTGCCAATCTTCTCTGCATTTTCCCCAGCACAGTTATCACAAGATATAAAGTGCAATATAAATAAAATTTATTATTATTATTATTAAGATGTCACACGACATTCTACACGAGGCCTCACTAGTGGGTTGTACAGTTTAAGGAAACTTCTCTTGATGTCAACTTGAGACGCTTTGCTGGGAAGCTTACAACATCCCATTAGCCTTCTGTCTGGATGTGGACAGTGACGGGTCCACTAAGACTCCCCCTTTCTTCTCATAAGGAGTACTTTCAAGTTTCAGACCTCCTTCTGTGTATTCATTTCTAACATTTTTACTTTCTATGTGGATATTTTACATTTACATTTAATTTCATCTTCCATGTATCTGTCTAAGTCTGACTTCTGTCAAGGGTCATCTCGTACAATGATTTTACTGACTGTTACGGCCTACCAAAAAGTCTAGGGATATATAAATAGGTCACACACAAGTGAGAGTGAGGGAGACAAAACACAAAAAAAAACTAAACCAGCTAAATAAAAACAGGCTCCATTTATTGTAAAAAAAAACACAACTCACAAAATGTGGAGGAAATTACACAAAACAAACAAGGCAGGAGAACCACACTAACATAGCTGTCTAACTTCACGAAGTTTTATAGCTAGATACAAAAACTATCTGCATTTATTACTTTGATGGCTAGCTTACAATTACATTTCTTTAATAAGCAACCAAAAACCCAAAGCCAGACCATCCAACCCTAACTCTCCATACCTTGCTCTGTCGTCGTTCTCCTCCTCATCCTCATCCTACTCCTCCTCCTCGTCGTCCTACTCCTCCTCCTCCTCCTCGTCATTGTCATCCTACTCCTCGTCGTCGTCGTCCTACTCGTCGTCCTACTCCTTGTCGTCATCCTACTACTCTTCCTCCTCCTCCTCCTCCTCGTCATCGTCGTCGTCCTACTCACACTCGCACTCTCTCTCTGACCTACCACCCAAAGAAGCTTAATTTATAAACCTACACCTCACCCATAACCTAGGTGAGTTAATTAACAAGCAACTTAAGTGGGTAATTAGGGCAGGACTCAATTAAGGTAAACACCAAATTAGAGTATAAAAACAAAAGTCTAGAGTAGGTCGTAACACGGACTCTGTGGTATCCACCAACCACCATAGTGTATTGTCATCTGCTCACTTAACCATATATTTAGTTACAGTATATTTTTATGTAACTATATATTGTGAACCACCGGGGAGCGTATAGCCACCCCCTACCCGACACAGAGAGGCAGGACATGAGTTCCAGTCCAGCACACACATTTATTTACAGCTGGAGAGAGCTTTTCTCTGCTCGCCATATCACAGTACATACAGCACAATCCTCTTTTCCTTCTCTTCTCCTCCACTCCTCTCCCAGCCAGCTTTGTCCACCTCCTCCTGACTCTGGCTCCTCAAATGGAGTTAAGCAGCTCCTTTTATTCAACTCCTGGGGGTGCTCCAAGTGGTTCATCAGAATTACCTGGAATCACTCCCAGGTGTGGTGGAAATCGAGCATAGGGCTCTGCTGCTCCCCCTGGCAGCCCCCACGGAACCCCACAGGACTGTGTCAAACTCCAAGTCCTAGCATGCCCTGCGCGAATCCGTGGCACCACAGCCATTCAGGAGGGCTGCCCTCTAGCATCCCAGGGGAGGTATTGCCTCGGAGATGCTCTCTCCCCCGGTCCTTCCATCCAGCTGGCATCCCAGTCGGGTAATGGCCACCCATCTCAATATTTTTATATATTAAAAAAGCAGCAGAATGGCTTTTGATCCCAGAGGAGCACCACTTTTAACTTCATCTAATTGGGAAAAAGTTCCTTGCACTGTAACTCAGTGGTTTCTGTCTTTAAGTCAGTTTTATACCCACCTATAGTGTATGCTGCACCTAAAACTCACTCTTATTATAGTTTCATTATAACTTTTAATGTTGACCTTCATCAAAAGCTTCTTGAAAATCAAGATAAATAATATTGCAGGTGTCTCTCTGATAATAAGCAATTCTCAAGTGGGGTCAACTTGTGCCTTAAACTGTCATTTTATCGCTTACTATATCTTCTTTTTCTATTTTATTTTCTCCCATTTACCTTGCCCTTACCTGTCCTGCCACTAAATTATTTTCCCTTTCTGTTCTTCTCACCTTTGACAGATATCCTAACTATTAACCAGGTACTCAATATTAAAACAAATGCGTTTTTTTTAACATTACATGATTATCTCAAAACTTCTCCTGATTAGTGGGTTCTGTCGCTTGACAGTCACGTGCCTAGAGCTGTAGTCCACCTGAGAAGTATGGAAGGCAGAGTAGTTTTACTCTGTTGTACATTGGCCTTTTACACTTCATTGCTTCATTATGATACAACGTTAGCATTGTAGTTCTGCACAAGTGCTCAATGGCACCAAATGCCAGTGGATTGTTTGTTTTTTACAGTGCAGGGCTCTTTATGGTTGCTCACTATCCTTCAAAAGACCACTCGCTGTTGCCACACTAGTTGGATTTGATATGCAGCTTTTCAGGCTTGCCATTTTTATAGGCTCCCCTGCAGCTGGCTATAAAGTTGTTCATGTACACGAATGGTAGCTCATACTGGTAGTGACATGTTGCTAGGCTGATGCAACTTGGCAGAGACATGACTTAGTTCTTCCTTCAAATCACTTCCAAACTCATAGAAATGACAAGATGGTCTTCATTTTCTTTGTGGCTGAGCACTTTATTTTCAGGTGGTCTACCAAGGATGTTAAGTAAGGTGCAGCAGAGATGTTAAATGCTGCACATCTGTGGTGATCTGTCCAGTTTTTTTTTTTTTTTTTCGGTCCTCCCTGGCCATTGGACCTTTCTTTTATTTCTTGTTAATTAGTATTGCCAAATTTTATTTCTGTATTTTGTCTTTTTTATCTTTCTTCGTCTTCACTTTGAGCTACATCTATTGTATGAAAATGTGCTATATAAATAAATGTTGTTGTTGTTGTTGCTGTTGTCCATTACATGTGGACAAGCAAACCTTCGTGTATAGAGTTTTATCTTTTAGCTGCTTTCCTTCACTAAACTGATGCTGCCAATGGTGTTCGAGGTCTTGCATAACTCTCTGAGACTCTCCCTCAATGGCTGCTCTGTAACACCTCTGAAATCCATCTCATCCTTTGCCTGCACAGTTTTATCAATGGCCCTGCTTCACACTGCTCACCTGGGGTCAACTTCATCTGCTACATTTTTCCCCAACTTCATGAACCTGAAGCTACACCAGTGACCACACACCCAGAACAATTGACATCAGTAGAAAGAGGAGAGGTGGTGGAGCTACAGAGGTAGCAGTTTCTCGGCAGTCTTTCTTCCTGTACCGATGCTTCAAACGGCATTCCAAATCCCAGATTTCAATATCAAGACAACTCTTCAGAAGATCCCGACAAGTTCTTTGTAATACTCAACACTTTGCTAAGTCAGACTGTTGGTCTTCTCCTAATCCCACTGCTAACACCAATGTAGTGCTGGCGCCAAGTGTCAGTGACTCTTTACATGGCTTTTTAGTTAGATCGAAATCCTTTAAAGGACCACACTAGATGGAATTCAGTATGCAGATCTGCACACATCCATTTTTATTGGCTCCCCTGTAGCTGGTACTGAGGCTGCTCATGATAAAATACCAGCCTATACTGGTGGTGCCTCATCCCCAGGCTGATGCAACTTGACAGCGCCAATACAATATTAAGTAATTATGCTTTAATTAGCTGGACCTTTCTGCACTCCTACCAGGATGTATGAAAGGCTAAGAAATAACAAAGTGCAAAACCTATGGTGGTATGGACTAGGCTTCCAGAAACATTCGCTTCTGGACCGGAGACCCATTGGCTAGTCTTTCCAGGTTATGCAACTTGTCCCTTATCATTATCCATCCATCCATCCATTTTCCAACCCACTGAATCCGAACACAGGGTAACGGGGGTCTGCTGGAGCCAATCCCAGCCAACACAGGGCACAAGGCAGGAACCAATCCCGGGCAGGGTGCCAACCCACCGCAGCCCTTATCATTATACTTTAAAATATATTACTTTGCTTATTGACCTTGAGTGAAGGTCTCAATGGCTGCTCTGTAATACCTCTGCAATCCACTTCATCCTTTGCCTGCACAGTTTAATCACTGGCCCTGCTTCACTCTGCTCACCTGGGGTCAACTTGATCGGCTACATTTTTCCCCCAACTTCAAGAACCTGAAGCTACACCAGTGACCACACACTCAGAACAATTGACATTAGCAGAAGGAGGAGAGGTGGTGGAGCTACAGAGGTAGCAGTTTCTCGGCAGTCTTTCTGCCTGTACTGATGTTTCAAACGGTATTCCAAATCCCAGATTTCAATATCAAAACATCTCTTCAGAAGATCCCAACAAGTTCATTTTAGGTTTTTGTGATACTCATCACTTTTCTAAGTCAGACTCTAAGTCTTCTCTTAATCCCACTGCTAACACCAATGTTGTGCTGGCACCAAGTGTCAATGACTTTTAGTTCTTTACACAGCCTTTTAGTTAGCTCGCTATCCTTTAAAGGACCACACTAGAAGGAGTTCAATATGCATATTTGTAGGCATGACATTTTTATAGGCTCTCTTGCAGCTGGCAGTCAGAATGGCAGTTCATAGTGGTACTGATACATTGCCAGGCTGATGCAACTTATAAGAGACATTACCTAGTCTTTCCTTCAAGCTGCTTCCAAACTCTGTGAAACGGCACTGTGGTCCTCGTTTCCATAGCAGTTGAGAACTTTGTTTTCACCTGGTGCAACAAGGATGTAGAGTAAGGTGCAGCAGAGATGTTAAAAGCTACACATCTGTCCATTACATGCGAGCAAACAAACCTCCTTGTGTAGAGTTTTATCTTTTAGCTGCTTTCCTTCACTGAAGTGATGCTGTCAATGGAGTTCCAAGTCTGGATCTTGGCTTTGAGATACTCTCCATCAATGGATGTTCTGTAATAACTCTACAATCTGCCTCAACCTTTGCCTGCACAGTTTTATCACTGGCCCTGCTTCACACTGCTCACCTGGGGTCAACTTGATCTGCTACATTATTCCCCAACTTCATGAACCTGAAGCTACACCAATGACCACACACCCAGAACAATTGAAATTAGCAGAAAGAGGAGAGGTGGTGGAGCTACAGAGGTAGCAGGTTCTCGGCAGTCTTTCTTCCTCTACTGATGCTTCAAACGGCATTCCTAATCCCAGATTTCAATATCAAGACAACTCTTCAGAAGATCCTGACATGTTCTTTGTAATACTCAGCACTTTGCTAAGTCAGACTGTTGGTCTTCTCCTAATCCCACTGCTAACACCAATGTAGTGCTGGCGCCAAGTGTCAATGACTCTTTACATGGCTTTTTAGTTAGCTCGAAATCCTTTAAAGGACCACACTAGATGTAATTCAGTATGCAGATCTGCACACATCTATTTTTATAGGCTCCCCTGTAGCTGGGACTGAGACTGCTCATGATAAAATGCCAGCCTATAGTGGTGGTGCCTCACCCCCAGGCTGATGCAACTTGACAGCGCCAATACAATATTAAGTAATTATGCTTTAATTAGCTGGACCTTTCTGCACTCCTACCAGTGGGTATGGAAGTGCAAAAACTATGGTGGTATGGACTAGGCTTCCAGAAACATTTGCTTCTGGATCTGAGACCCATTGGGTAGTCTTTCCAGGTTATACAACTTGTCCCTTATCATTATACTTTAAAATATATTACTTTGCTTATTGACCTTGAGTGAAAGGTCTCTTCAATAGTGGATAGTGAAGAGCGAAACAGAGAAATTAGTTTTCCTCGTGATTACGCAACGTAAAATGTGCAACATTTTTTAGGGTGTTTAAAAGGTTTCTACTGTGGAAAACAAAGAATGTGCTCCCTAAAGCCTCTTTTGCACTTCTGCATTAATCCATGTTCTTTTTTAAAGCTGCATAACGCACGGTAAAATCGATTCGTTTTAGTCTTTTGTTCACATCGATGTGGAGGTGCGGTGCATTTTCTGTGATTTAGAACCTCATGCTGCCAACATAATTTGTAAGGTACAAACACGTTTCAAAAGCAAACAAACTTGTTTCAAAAGTGATTGAACATTCCTCGTTGTATGGAGACTGGCTACTTCTGGACCCTTTCCACTTTATTTTTATCCTAACAGTGGTCGTCACCCTATTCACTGTTCCTCCTGTAAAGTGTAACAGAGCTCTTTTGATCAGACTATTCAATATACCCCACTTTTGTTCCTTGGAATCCCTTGCATTCTCAGATGTTGCAGACGTAAGGCAGCCTTCATATCCTCTTCCTGTGACCTCTCTCAGGTCTGCAGCTTATCGGAAAGGAGGCTGAGATGAGCCAACACTCGAGTTTGACAGCAGTTTACATATTTTTAGTGACAGGCCATCTTTATCGATAATCAAGGAGACGTCTATTGCATTTTTTTTGTTCTTTTTTTGTTTTTTATATGGCCAACTGGATCATGACACACATTAAGAAGCCTTTAATGAGGCACCCATCAATATCTAACAGACACACATTTAGGTGTATGATTTCTTACATGATTTCAGATCAGAAGAAAAGGAATGGAATGAGAGGCAGGCAAAGATTGTAACTGGTTAATAAGAAAAAGTACTTGTGTCAGAAATCCCAAAATATAAAACATCCAACCCATCCATCCATTATCCAACCTGCTATATCCTAATTACATGGGTCACGGGGTCTGCTGGAGCCAATTCCAGCCAACACAGGGCGCAAGACAGGAAACAAACCCCAGGCAGGGCGCCAGCCCACCACAGGGCGCACACACACACACACACACACACACACACACTCACCAAGTAAACACTAGGGACAATTTAGAATCACCAATGCACCTAACCTGCATGTCTTTGGACTGTGGGAGGAAACCGGAGCACCCAGAGGAAACCCACGCAGACACAGGGAGAACATGCAAATTCCACACAGGGAGGACCCGGGAAGCGAACCTGTGTCTCCTAACTGCAAGGCAGCAGTGGTACCCACTGCGCCACTGTGCCGCCAATATAAAACAAAAAGCTAAAATTTTAAACTGTGAGATTAAAAATGAGAAAGTTCTTTTAAGAATCACAGAGAGGTTTGTTATATTTATTATATCTGGAATCTTGAAAAATGAAAGGTCATCGGTGGTGACCTTTTATTCTGTCACCCTGATGCTGTCACACACGGTGTCATTTCCTGGTAGTGACTGAGAAAGTGAATAAACAAATAATGGCACCCATGCTGGCCAGAACGTTACCTCCCCCAGAATGCTAGATGGCATCCCCGATGGGTTGCAGGAGTGCTTTGGACTCCCGCAGGGCTTCATGGGAGTGGGAATGGGAGTTTGGTACTGACCTGTTGGGATCCGTGGGCACAGACAGGGGGTGCTGCAGCTGAGATAGGAGGTGCTGAGCCTTGAAGAGAAGCTCTTCCAAAACACCCAGAAGTGTTGCTGGAGGCAGGTCAACGAGCACCTGGAGCACTTCTGAATGACCTATACAAGGGGCCAGCAAGCAGTATTCCAGGAGGCAGAGTCAGGAGAAGGAGGATGATGATGATGATGATGATGCTTCCGGAGGAGGAGTGGAAGAGAAGGACTGAGAGACAAAGATAAAGTAAAGAAAGGAAATTGTGTGATTCATGTGTGCTTTTGGACTTGAGCCTCTAGCGTCTGTCTGTGTCGGGTTAGTGCATCTATCTGCCATATATATATATACTGTATGTGTGTGTGTGTGTGTATATATACACTAGAGGGATCAAGCCCCTGGCCCCTTTGGCGCCCAACCCCCAGTTGCGTCCAGAATATTAGTATAAGCTGTATAAATGTACAAAAGCAAAATTATTTATTTATTGGAGTCAAAATAACAAAATTCTATAAATATGTAAAAGAAAAATTAATTATTATTTAACGAAGTAAAAATCATGAAATGCGAATAAAATATTTACTCTCTTATCAATTGGAGTATTCCTGTTAAACTGAGGTCCACTATGCTCGATGAGTATTTATAAGAGACTAAATAAACGATCCATTCATTTTAACTGACATTCTTATAAATAAAAAAAAATTTTCTTAAAAATGACGCATTTAAATAACAGGAAAAATCACGTGAAAACTAACGTGGTATGCAATGGGTCATCGTAACTCGACCTTCAGGTAACTAAATCACCTAAATACAAATGTTGTTCCTGTGTGTTATGTTATAAATAGATAATTTTTTTAATAGTTTGTTCCTGTGAAAGAAAGTTTGCTTAATCAAAAATAATGTAATTTATTGAATTAAATTATTAAAATTAATTATTGGAGTAATGATTTATTGAAATTAAAAACCACAACTTTCTTAATATTTTAGTTTATAATTTAAAAATGGAGTAAGAATCTGAAAATCTAACAACATTACATTAAAGTTTGATAAATTCCAAAAAGAATGATACCAAACATATATATGTAGGTCTTAAAATAAGCCAGATTTAAAGCGTGACAAGAAATGTGACATAAAAATGTCACATAAAATCGTTGCACTTTTATGCTTATGCCCACTTTTCAGGACAGAACTACTTAACCGATTTTAGATCAGGTTTTTTTCAATAATTTGCTTGAACATTCCGGTTGATTTTACGACTTTTCTCATCACGCTAAGTATCATAGTTCGCTTGCAGTACTGATTTATTTGCGTGAATCCAAGAGAGAGGATGTGGGCCGAGCGGCAGGGCCCTCCTCACTCACATGCCAGCCTCTGTTTGATCTGTCTACCTCTCGCCACGTGTTGGAGTGTACCTTGCCTCCGCTTAGCTAGCATTTCTGTTTGTTCAGCAGACATTATCATCTAGCGATTGTTAAGGAGTAACGTTTGATGTTTTAGAGAGACAGATCAGAGCACCATGTGTTTTAGAAGGTAGCTGCTGATTGCCAGAGATATCACTGCCATTTGCTTTTCTCCCTACACGGGGGACGCTCTTGTGTCAGAACTGAACATGATCAGATACAGTACCAACGTTTGACATTGGAGCGTACCTACTCTTCCGCTTGGAAAGAGGCTTCACTACTTACCCAAAGGACCTGCAGAGAAAAACGGCGTTAAATTCCTAAATCCAGGTGTGCTAAGTTTGTTGTGTCATATTCAAGAAGACTCTAAGCTGTAATTGCTGTCAAAGGTGCTTCAGCTAAGTACGGCATAATGTCTTGTTCGGGCAATGTCCAACTGCAAATACATCCATAAGATTACAGAGTTCAGAAATCCTGATTGGAGGATGGGACATAGCGGACATAACCAGACATAGCAAATGCCACAGCTTTCTACACAAAATGTGTGAATCTCAGGACTCTTGCACATAAAGTGATTGCACTGCCAGTACAGTACTGTATCTTGCATCGTTATTTTAATGTGAACTTTACTAACTTACTGTGTAACAGGGCATGCTTCGACTTTTAGGCAGCAGTACCCAGTCTCACATTTCGCATGTCTCTGGAGTGTTGCAGCGTTATCTCTCTGTATTTAGTCATCACAGGTACCCCACAGTATCACATATGGCTTTGCTAAGTACTTTATATTATACTAGCTGTGTAGTATAATACTACTACCGCTATGTAGTAGTGAAACAGGACAGTGAGGTGGGCCCTGCCCGGCTCCCCACTCCTGACGTCACGCTTCCCGCTCCCCTCGGCCTGCAGCCTCTGTCTCAGATTCATGCAAATATATTGCTCCTGCAAGCGAACTATGATTCTTAGCGCGATGAGAGAAGTCGCACAATCAAATGGAATGTTCAAGCAAATTATAGGAAAAATCCTGATATAAAGCCGTTAAGTAGTTCTCTCGTGAAAAGCGGACAGACACACAGACAGAGATTAGATTTTATATACAGAGATGGTGTTCACACAATGTCCTATTTCACTAAACATATCACGGAGGTTAAGCAGTACATACCTGTACTGAGTAAAGGGTCTGATGACTTGTGTCTATGTTATATTTCAGTTTTTTATTTTAAATAAAGATGCAAAAAAACCTAGGCCTCTCGAAAATCATGATGTCCCCCATTGTAACATATACCTTATTCTTATTATTGAACTCCAACTCACGTGGAGGAAGCCTGTAATGTCATTAATTTGGCCTAAATAAGCTTCCAAAGAACATGGAAAAAAAAACAGGGAAAGGATCGTTGAAGTACTGACAAAGAAATCACTGAGAAATTGATAAAAAAAAATATAATATGAAGTAATATGAAAATACAGCAAATACAGTTTTGAAAACATATAATAATAAGATACGAGATATTCATAAATATAAAATAACTTTAATGACAGCTTTTTCTGTAATATTTTGATCATTTTATATTTTTGTTGTATTGCAAATTTTTATAATTTTTGTTACAATTAATATTATTTTAATGGTACAAACGATTTCTAAGTAGAAAACCCCAAGCTGGTTGTAAAATTGTAAATTAAAGGGTTCTTCACCGTCCCTTCTATGTTTATGTAAATATATAAATGTCTCTGTTAGAAATAAACATTTTTTATTTTTTTTTTGTTATTTTTAATTTGTTTTTTCATTTTATAAATTGTTTAACGTACCTAAATTCTCGATTTGCCCCACTAAAAAAATCAAATTTCCCCCCAGTGGGGCGTGTGCCCCACATTGGGAATTACCGGTCTTGTTTTCGCTTTGTTATTCTGGGGTATTAAGTGTTGTTTGATGTAGTAAAAAGAAATTTAAATGATTTTAACACAAGGCTGTAACATAACAACTTGTGAAAAAAGTGAAGAGGTCCGAATACTTCCTGAATCCACTATAAGAACACAGGGGCAAAGTGACTTCACTAAGGAGCCCAGCGGCTTGGCTTTGTACAATGGAAGGACAACCTGAGACTTGAGCCCCAGGAACACATTGACAGCATGCAAACACCACTCTGAAGGCTGCATGGCCATTTATTTCAAATCGGATGTTTTGTGAAAGAATACAAACCTGCCTGAATTCTGGGGGCAGAAAATGTATGGCTCTTTAAAAAGCACCCTGGAGAGACAGAGTTGTTCTTTTATATATTAAAACATACTGTACTATAAAAAGACAACTGAACTTTCTGTAACATTTACATTTTGCAAGGGATTTTCTCGCTTTTGACAGAAATACTCTTTTCAAATGATCTCATTACTTTTCATAAATTAAAATAGATCATCCTATAGGAGAGTTCTATGAAAAATGGATCATGACCCTTTACTTTAAATCCTGGATGGAAAGAGAATAAAAAAAAAAAACCTGACATGATAAGCACAGGACACAAAAAGCCAAGGGCAAGTAACATCTAAACACCATGATAGACAATTTATATTGGATGGTCATGTGCATTCAGCACCCAGCAGGAAAACTGAGGCAGAGGTTATGTTCAAAAATACGTCTTTTGAAAATTACAATTTATCAGAGGGGGAAAAAGAAATCCTGACTGGAGGCATTAAACATATTAACACCTTAAATCTTTTTGCTATTATCTGTTAAAGGCTATTAGAAGGATTTAAGGCTCGGACTTGCCTACCACCAGAGAACTATCTGATGAGAGTTGTCATTTTTAATATTTGATAGTTTTACACACAAGCACATACATACACACACACATTATATATTTTATATATATTTATATATATATATGACAGATTGAGGAGATCGTTTCTCCCCCAAACTATGCGACTCTTCAATTCCACCCGGGGGGGTAAACGTTAACATTTAACATTATACATAGTTATTGTCTGTTTTTCACCTGCATTATTATCATTCTTTAATTTAATATTATTTATTGTATCAGTATGCTGCTGCTGAAGAATGTGAATTTCCCATTGGGATTAATAAAGTATCTATCTATCTATCTATCTATCTAAATAAATAATTAAATGAGACAAAAAACCAAGATGAGGAGTTGGGGTACCACCTTGGTTTCCTCATATAGTTTGACAAGTTTTCTGTGTAAATAAACATGCAATTAGTAGCACAAATGTCTTTACAGACTTGAGTTCAATTAGAACCAAAGTAAGCAACTGGTTTAACACTTTATGAAGGAAAATGACAGGAAGGGGACGGTCCAGAGAGACGTCAGTGCTGGAAGAGCCAATGATCACCTGGCCTGTAGATGCAGAAAGAGAGAAAGGATCATAAAACAGTGCCAACCCCTGGTTAAGCGGGTAATTAAATTCACTACAGCCCTTACATATATGTATATATACATATATATATTCATAGCATTCGTAGTCTTAAACACAATCTGACTGTATGGGTGGTTACCTACCAGGTAACGCATGTGGTTGATCTGCAAGTTGACAAACGTCCACCACGCCCTCTCTGCCACGAGAAGCAGATCATAGAATGTTATATAGTTTTACTGTCAAATAATGCAAAGAGTACGCGACATGTGTTTCGCTCTTATTTGGTCTCATCAGGAGTACACACTCCACTGCATCCCCTCGTGGGGATCGAACCTCGTGTGTTGCGTACTCTTTGCATTATTTGACAGTAAAACAGGGGGTGCAACAGCAAAAAGATCTGAAATACTTATAGGAATTAAGACACTGAGTGTTGTTTGATTTGCCAAAAAAAAAAAAAGAAAAAATGCATTTAGCATAAGCCTGCAACTTAGAAAAATGTAAAAATGTTAAGTGGTCTGAATACTTTCTGAAGGCACCCTACAGTGTTCTGTTGGGTAATAGTACGTATCCAAGTGATGAAAGTGTCCTAACTTTATTCTATTTTTGATATATCTTAGATAGATAGATAGATAGATAGATAGATAGATAGATAGATAGTACTTTCTTTTTTTTTAATTTTATTTTTTAATTTTATTGTAATCATTCCATACAAATAGATTAATTTATAACAAAAAAGAATTGATGACAAATCAAACCCCACCCCTGAGAAGGAGAGCTTAGCCAAAGGAGAATTGCTTAGGGCTTTTTAATAAGGCAACAATAAACAAAAGAAAGGAAGAAATATATATAGGTAAATAAAAAATGGAGAAGGGAAATAAATGCGGTAATAGTTATTTCTCTTATTCTAAAATAATATTGATTAGATCCTGCCAGGTTTTGAAAAAATTCTGTACAGATTCTCTAACTGAGAATTTGATTTTTTCCAATTTCAAATAATATAAAACATCGGTTTCCCACTGACTTATAAGAGGGGAATTAGGATTCTTCCAATTTAACAAAATAAGTCTGCGTGCCAAGAGTGTAGTGAATGCAATCACAGTTTGCTTGTCCTTCTCCACTTCAAGTCCGTCTGGAAGAACACCGAACATAGTCTATCTATATCTATCTATCTGTCTAGCCACTAATTAATCATTTTAGTCTAATAATAATAATAATAATAATAATAATAATTGGATGTCCTTCAGGGGTAGCAGGTACTAATTTCTCTACAGGTTCTCTACAGTTCATGCCATTTTAAATACGGTTGAGTCCTTTTTTTCACTACTTTGTTGCATAGGCTGACATCTCTGCAGGGATTGGCTCCACCCCTTTAACTAGCTGGGGGGGAGGCAATGCAACAGAGAGATGGGGGAGGTTCTGTTTCAAAGCTGTATGTTCCCGCAGCCTGCTAGATAGCTACATCCTGGGGCTTTTATACCTATTCAGATACTCACAGGGAATGCTGGGAACTGTAGTGCAGTGGGGCAGCCCTGCTGGGGTCAGTGGGTGCTGCCAGTGTGCGCTGCAGGGAGTTAAGCTCCCTATTTTATGGGACTTCCAATTGACTCAGAAGTACTTCCATTAAGCTATGCGCTAGCACCAGATGCAAAAGAAAAGAAGCTGCTGTACCTCACTCAGACAAGATCGAGTCAGGAGTGGAGGATGGACAAAGCTTGCCTGAAGAAGAAAAAGTGAGATAGAGAGGAGAAGAATTGTGCTATTATGATTTCAAGGCCATTTTGTAAGGTATTAACACAAATAAACCTTTTTATTACAACTGGGACTCTTGTGTCTGTGGTTTGAGGTGCTGCGACACCCCCTAGTGGTCACATGGTTTAATGTTCTGCCCTAATCAGCAGCTGAGAACTCATGCCAAGATTATCTCTTGGATTAAATGTATTTCAATTATCCCAGAGTGTGTAAATCTTCCTGAACAGTGAACTAGCCATATTGTAAGGTGCTTTCTTGTAAGGTACTTTAAAATTCTGCTTATGGTTTATAAAGCCTTAAATAATCTCGCCCCATCTTATATATTGGAATGTCTGACATCTTATATTCCAAATCATAACCTTAGATCCTCAACTGAGTGTCTCCTTAGAATTCCAAGAACAAAACTTAAAATAAGTGGTGAGGCGGCCTTCTGCTGTTATGCACCTAAAATCTGGAATAGCCTGCCAGTAGGAATTCGCCAGGAAAATACAGTGGAGCGCTTTAAAAAACTACTGAAAACACATTATTTTAACATGGTTTTCTCATAACTTCACTTTAATTTAATCCTGATGCTCTGTATATTCAATTCATTATAATAACTATTCATGGTGGCTCTAAAATCCGTAATAACCCCTACTCTCTCTTTGTTTCTTTTTCCGGTTTCTTTGTGGTGGCGACCTGCGCCACCACCACCTAATCAAAACACTGTGATGTTCCTACATTGATGGATTAAAAGCCAGAGGTCTGCATGACCATCATCATCAAGTCCTTCCGTGAGAACCCTAAATACAAAGAGGACTATTTCATTTTTGTTAGGTAGAATGCCCAGAGGGGACTGGTCGGTCTCGTGGCCTGGAACCCCTGCAGATTTTATTTTTTTCTGTCCCCCTGGCCATCGGACCTTACTCTTTTCTATGTTAATTAATGTTGTCTTATTTTAATTTCTTATTTTGTCTTTTATTTTTCTTTTCTTCATTATGTAAAGCACTTTGAGCTACTTTTTTTGTATGAAAATGTGCTATAGAAATAAATGTTGTTGTTGTTGTTTCTAAGAGGTTTCATTGTCACTTTATGACATTGAGTTTATGATATGTCCATAATTAGACCATGACCCTAGGTAGGCCTGACAGGCAAGTAGTCATTAACCATTGTGGAGAAATTTCATCCATCACCAGTCCATACTGTTGAAAAGCGTGGCCACTGAAAACCAGATTAAAAACAAACTCTCAGGATCCATACATGTTCCAGAACACCTACTTTGATTTACGGCAGTTTCATTAGGGTTAGGGTTAGGGTTAGGGATTAGGGTAGGGGATTAGAGCACGAAGGCAAACCTGGGCACACTGACTTCCTATTTAACAATTAAATATAATATGTTTAAACTACAGCCTGCAATTAAACTAAATACGTCGCCCCTACTAATCAAGCTAAGCATGGGTCACCAGGAAATTCTACAAAAAGGCCCCTTCCTAATTGCCCAATTTAATAACCATTTTTTTATGTGGTATCCCTCCATCACCTCTCATTGAGTCCCTGTGGATAAAAAGTATCAAGGTCCTCACTCCAATACAGTTCCCTTCTGAGTCGCAGTGTCTTATTCCACATCCTATTATGCTCTAAACCAAACATGACTGGCCTATGTCCTTCCTGATTAAAATGCTGGTACAAAATTGTGGGCTAAATAAAACAGAGGTGCTGGATGAATCTAGCCCTCAACAAATTCTTTGTTTCCCCCACATAGATTAGGCCACAATCCCTGCATTGAACCGCATATATACAATTGCTTACATTTAAAAATCAACTCACAGGATCCATACATGTTCCAGAACACCTACTTTAATTTAGGGCAGTTTCATTAGGGTTAGGTTTAGGGTTGGGGTTAGTTAGCATTCATTAAGGCAATGAATGTTTTTAAGTGTAAGACTAAAAATAAAGTTATTGCAACCTTTATCTGCTTATAAAGCTGCAGCCTAGACAGCCTTTAAATTGTCACCTCTTACTGTAGTGTGCTGCTTTCTTTCAATATAAAATAATTAGGTCCTTGTCTCACATACTCCATCCTTATAACTATCACCATTACAGCACAATCTACCAAGCTATTGTACCTTGACTCTAAAACATGAGTTCAAATAAACTCTCCCTTATTATTTTACCTGACCTTGTTACAGAATCCGGCTCTAGCTTTCCAAGGACAATTATGTTATGGCTGTGTATTGAATCTGTAAACAATAACGGAAGGGAGCAGAAATACTTTGCAGCGTATATAAATTGATAAAAATTGTTGGCGCTCTGATGCTATGAGTCGTGGGTTTTTTTTTTTTTTTTTTTGGCTGCTGCTTTATGTGTTTGTTTTCAGCAATCATCTCTGTTAAATTTCAGGAGTGATAACAGCTGCTAGAGCAATGAAATGAAAAGGCATAACAGCAGCACCAAAGTTTTTAAAGACAAGCAAAACCACAGGCTGAGTTCTCATAAAAGGAATAGCGCAATATTTCTGCTGTTGTTGTTTAAGTAAAGGTGAATATTTAAAAATAAGATTGTGCCAGATGTAGAGAAAGAAAAAATAAACTTGGCTTTCTCTCAAGAGATTTGCCAGGCTGTTATGTACCTTTAGAGAAAGCATCTGTAGAATGCCTTTACATTCTCAAGGAATCTCTAATTTCACAGCACACATTGGTAGATGTTTGTGAAATTTGATTTACAGCTTATAATAAACATTCTGCGCACTTAGCCTGCAGTGTACGACTCATACAAAGGCTGAATCCTCAATAGGTTCCTCACAGTTTTATCTTGTTGTAGCCTTATTTGACTGTAGTGATAAAGGCTTAGAAAAACATTATTCACTGCAAAAAAAAGTCTTTATTTTGTTAAGCATTTAACAATAGCATCTGCCAAGCTGGTTTTGCAAACATAAATCTATGCCTGTTATGACAACTTCTGCTATTGAAAAAAAATTCCCTTTTTCGAAATTTGCAATGTGCCTTCCTCAAATAAACTGTGTGTGTGTGTGTGTATATATATATATATATATATATATATAGTAAAGCATGGCAAGCATTTGCTGGAGACCTGGCCAGGATAGTTCAAGGACCTTTGACCATCTGAGAAGCCAAACCAATACTGAGGCAGGAACAAAGGCAGGAAGTTTCCTGCCTCAACCAAAAGATGGACATAAGGTGCCAATGAAGGTGTCATCGTGGTGGAACTCTATATAAGATCCAGCCAACATAACATAAAGGCAATTTGCTGGGGCTATTTGCTCCTCCAAAACAATAGGTGGCAGCATCCTTGGGCTTCAGTACTCATTTGGACACCCACAGAGCATGCTGGAATTCGTAGTCCCGTGGGACAGCTCTGTTCAGTTCTGTGGGTGCTTTTAGAGGATTTGCCACCCCTACTTCATGGGAACCCAGAAGTATTTCCAACAGACCATCCCCTAGCACTGGCAGTATTCCCATGTCCTGGATAAAAGGAGTCGCTTTACTTAACCTCAGGGAGATGGAGTCGAATGGAAGAGGGATAAAGCTTGCCTGGAGAAGTGAAAGGAGAAGGAAAAGAAAAAAAAGAAGAGAGTTGTGGTTGTGTTTATTATTACAAAGAAACCTGTTATAGAGCTACTTGATTATAGTAAACCTTTTATTTCAACCTGGGACTTGTGTTGTTGTGGTTGTGTCTGGGGTTTGGAGTGCTGCATCGCCCCCTGCTGGTCACAATATATATATATGGAACGAGAGATTGAGCAAGAGTGAGAATTCAGAAAGTATTTAGGTCTCTTTACTTTTTTCACATTCTGTTATGTTGCATCCTTCTGCTAAATCATCTCAGTTCATTTTTTCCCACATCAACCAACAACAACAACAACAACATTTATTTATATAGCACATTTTCATACAAAAAGTAGCTCAAAGTGCTTTACATAATGAAGAAAAGAAGAATAAAAGACAAATAAGAAATTAAAATAAGACAACCTTAGTTAACATAAAAAGGAGTAAGGTCCGATGGCCAGGGTGGACAGAAAAAACAAAAAAAAAACTCCAGAAGGCTGGAGAAAAAAAATAAAATCTGTAGGGGTTCCAGGCCACGAGACCGCCCAGTCCCCCTTTGGGCATTCTACCTAACATAAATGAAATAGTCCTCTTTGTAGTTAGGGTTCTCACGGAGTCACTTGATGCTGATGGTTATACAGACTTCTGGCTTTTAATCCATCCATCATTGTTGGAACATCATGGTGCTTTGGGTAGATGGTGGTGTTGTGCCACCACCAATAGGACACCGGAAAAGGAAACAGAAGAGAGAGTAGGGGTTAGTACAAATTTTGAATGAATAGTTATTATAATGAATTGGATATACAGAGTGTCAGGATTAAATTACAGTGAAGTTATGAGAAGGCCATGTTAAAGTAATGTGTTTTCAGTAGTTTTTTAAAGTGCTCCACTGTATTAGCCTGGCGAATTCCTACTGGCAGGCTATTCCAGATTTTAGGTGCATAACAGCAGAAGGCCGCCTCACCACTTCTTTTAAGTTTTGCTCTTGGAATTCTAAGGAGACACTCAGTTGAGGATCTGAGGTTGCGATTTGGAATATAAGGTGTCAGACATTCCGATATATAAGACGGGGCGAGATTATTTAAAGCTTTATAAACCATAAGCAGAATTTTAAAGTCAATTCTGAATGACACAGGTAACCAGTGTAGTGACATCAAAACTGGAGAAATGTGTTCGGATTTTCTTTTCCTGGTAAGGATTCTAGCAGCTGCATTCTGCACTAATTGCAAACGATTGATGTCTTTTTTGGGTAGTCCTGAGAGGAGTGCGTTACAGTAATCTAGCTGACTAAAGACAAACGCATGAACTAATTTCTCTGCATCTTTCGATGATATAAGAGGTCTAACTTTTGCTATGTTCCTTAGGTGAAAAAATGCTGTCCTAGTGATCTTATTAATATGCGATTTAAAATTCAGATTACAATCAACGGTTACCCCTAAGCTTTTTACCTCCGATTTGACTTTTAATCCTAATGCATCCAGTTTATTTCTAATAGCCTCATTGTATCCATTATTGCCAATCACTAAGATTTTGGTTTTTTTCTTTATTTAATTTGAGAAAGTTACTATTCATCCATTCTGAGATACAGGTTAGACATTGTGTTAGCGAATCAAGAGATTTGGGGTCATCAGGTGCTATTGATAACACTCAACACTCAATACCCCTGAATGACAAAGAGAAAATGGGATTGTAGAAAATTTTCCAGTTTTACTAAAAATAAAAACCTGAAATATCACATTGAAACAAGTATTCAGACCCTTTGCTATGGTACCTGGCTCAGGTACATCCAATTCTATTGATTATCATTTAGATGTTTCTACACTTTGTTTGGAGTCCACCTGCGGCCGGTACAGTATCACGTTGACACAAGTATTCAGACCCATTACTCAGCACTTGGTTGAAGCACCTTTAGCAGCAACTGTAGCTTGGAGTCTTCTTGACACGAGAAGATTTACGCAACTTGATTTAGGGATTTTCTGCTATTCTTGTCTGCAGATCCTTTCAAACTCTGTCAGACTGAAAGGAGACAATGGTGTACAACTGTTATCAGGTCACGCCCAAGAGTTTTTGATTGAGTTCAAGTCTGAACTCTGGCTGGGAAACTGAAGGACATTCCCAGAGGTGCCTTTAAGTCACTCCTGTGTCATTTTTGCTTTGTGCTTAGAGTCGTCGTTTTGTTGGAAGTTGAACCTTCAACGCAGTGTGAGGTGAAGAGCTCTCAGTAGCAGGTTTTCATTAAGGATATCTTTGTACTTGGCTCTGCTGCTGATAAACAACCCTACATCATGATTTTGCCACCACCATGCTTCACCACTGGAATAGTATTGCACAGGTGATGCGCAGTTGACTTCCAAACATGATGCTAATCTTGGTTTCATCAGACCAATGAATCCTTCTCATTGTCTTAGAGTCCTTTAGGTGCCTTCCTGCAAACTCCAAGCAGGTTTCTTTGTGTCATTTACTCAGGAGGGGCTTCCATCTGGCTATTCTACCATAAAGCTTAGATCAGTGGAGTGTTGCAATCATGATTGTCCTTCTGGAAGTTTCTCTCATGTCCACATAGATTGTGACCATTGGATTCTTGGTCACCTCAAATACCCTGGCCCATCTCCCATGATTGTTCAGTTTGGTGAGGCAGGAAACTCTACAAAGAGTTGTGGTTGTTCCAAACTTCTTCCTTTTAAGATTTATGAAGGCCACTGTGCTCTTGGGAACGTTCAATGCAGTGACACAATTCTGTCTGTAAAATCTGCAGGGAAATTTTTTGACCTCATGGCTTGGTCTTTGCTTAACTCTAGGACCTTCTTTCTATACACAGGTGTGTGCCTTTCCAAATCAGTCAGTTTAGTCAATTAAATTTTCCACAAGTGAACACCAAACAAGGTGTGGAAACATCAAAGATCAAAGAAATGGGATCCATTCCAAATTTCAAGTGCCATAGTAAGAGGTCTGGATACTTGTGACAATGGGACATTTCAGTTTTTTTTTAATACATCAGCAATGCTTTCTAAAGTTCTGTTTTGCCTTGTCATTATGGGATACAGAGTACTGTTTGATGTGGAGCAAAAAAGGAATTGAAATGATTTTAGCACAAGGCTGTAACATAACAAAATGTGAAAAGAGTGAAGGGGTCTGAATAGTTTCTGAAGGCACTGCATATACAGGATAAAGACCATATAACTCAGAAAAAGGACTGAGTGGATATGCATGATGAATTTGTATATAGCTATAGTAATAACAAAGCAGAGGCAATAAAAATTGTTGTAGCACCCGTAGGTAAACTCCATATAACTGAGATTTCAAATAAAGAAAACACTAGTAAATTGCATTAAAGAGAACAACCTTTCAGAAAGGAGACTGGCTGTGACTGAACAACATGGTGATTCTTCTGGTTATTATGGTTTCTGGCAGGAAGTGGCAGGTCCAGGTGGGCAAACACCAAAAGTGATGCCAGTGTTGTAAAAAACATTAGTCTTCTGATCTACAGAGGGAGGTAAAGAAAAGGCATCATCACAGAGCGCCAACCTCTGGAGCGGCGGAGAATTACCCAATCGCCAAAGCCCTTAAACGGTCCTCTAGGCACTTGTACATGCATGACTACATACAGTAGATAGATAGATAGATAGATAGATAGATAGATAGATAGATAGATAGATAGATAGATAGATAGATACTTTATTAATCCCAAGGGGAAATTCACATGTGAGTTTTAAAGAGAACAAAGTGTTATAATCCACATTTATGAACTCATTGAATACATTTTTGTGTATTTTGTGTTTGTACATGTTGTTTTTGGGAATTTGGAAATATTTCATTATTATTCTGGCAACTCCATTTTATGGTTGCTATGCCCATTGACAGTCACATGACAGAAAGCTTGTGATGTACTAGCTCATTTTGTTCTGCCTGTTTAACACAATGGCAGATTGATTCTGTCATCTGAGTGTTAAATATACAAACATCTTCATTCCTAGATAGTTGAGGTTATTTCCTTTTCAACCATGATTCTTGCTCATACATCTTATACTTCACAATTGTTATTGGAACTTCGACTTTGTCTTTCTCACATTTTTTTTTATATCAAAATCATACCTTTGGCTGTGGTCAGTCTATCTAAGATCACAACAGTATGAAGTCAAAATAGCATTGGAATATACCAAAAGTGTACACTGCATGAACAGATATGTACATAAGTGTAATGTTACAGAATGCACTCTCTGTTTATACATTTTAATAGCTCTTTTATAATTGATAAAAATAGAAACTGTATTTTGAATGTAAATCTAAAGGTAAAATAACATTACAAAACATAATATACATAATCCCTTTGTCACCGATTCTGTTCATAACTTTTATGGACAGAATTTCTAGGCGCAGCCAGGGCGTTGAGGGGGTCCGGTTTGATGGGCTCAGGATTGGGTCACTGCTTTTTGCAGATGATGTTGTCCTGTTTGCTCCATCAGGCCGTGATCTTCAGCTCTCTCTGGATCGGTTCGCAGCCGAGTGTGAAGCAGCTGGGATGAGAATCAGCACCTCCAAATCCGAGACCATGGTCCTCAGCCGGAAAAGGGTGGAGTGCCCCCTCAGGGTTGGTAGCGAGATCCTGCCCCAAGTGGAGGAGTTCAAGTATCTCGGGGTCTTGTTCACGAGTGAGGGAAGAATGGAGCGTGAGATCGACAGGCGGATTGGTGCGGTGTCCGCAGTAATGCGGGCGTTGTATCGGTCTGTCGTGGTGAAAAAAGTGCTGAGCCGCAAGGCGAAGCTCTCAATTTACCAGTCGATCTATGTTCCTACCCTCACCTATGGTCATGAGCTATGGGTAGTGACCGAAAGAACGAGATCGCGAATACAAGCGGCTGAAATGAGTTTGCTCCGCAGGGTGTCTGGGCTCTCCCTTAAAGATAGAGTGAGAAGCTCAGTCATCCAGGAGGGGCTCAGAGTAGAGCCGCTGCTCCTCCGCATCGAGAGGAGTCAGATGAGGTGGCTCGGGCATCTGATCAGGATGCCTCCTGGACGCCTCCCTGGTGAGGTGTTCCGGGCACGTCTAACCGGGAGGAGGCCCCGGGGAAGACCCAGGACACGCTGCAGGGACTATGTCTCTCGACTGGCCTGGGAACGCCTCGGGATTCTCCCGGAAGAGCTAGAAGAAGAGGCCGGGGAGAGGGAAGTCTGGGCATCTCTGCTCAAGCTGCTGCCCCCGCGACCCAACCTCGGATAAGCGGGAGACAATGGATGGATGGAATATACATAATCTGTAAATAACTATGTATGTTTATATGTATACTGTTGTAAGGAAAAGTACTTAAAACACTCTACCCGTGAAACTAGGACATACTGACTTAATATGTACTATACATTTAAATTAGAAAATTAGATTATATATAACATTTAACTTTATATTTTGTCCTCTAATAACAGTTTACATATAGGAAGTCTTATTTCTTTTAACCATGACTCTTAATGATTCATATTTTTGGATTTTACGTAATACTTAATGGAAAAGGGATTTTTTTAAATACGCCATATATGTGTATGCTGATTGGTGTTAATGAAATGCTTCATAGTCATTATATGTAAATAAATATAACTGATTAAAGTGAGCCCTCTGTTAGGTTTCTTCTGTCAACAAGAGCATGTGGGACTCCGCCAGCTGGTGTAAATAAAGAATATCTATATTTGAATCTTTCCGCAACAACTGTATATAAATATGTATGTATATATCTATACTAGCAAAATACCTGCGCTTCGCAGCGGCGAAGTACTGCCTTAAAATTTTTATTAAGAAGAAAAGTAAACCTTTTTAAACTGAGGGAAAATATACCAATAATTATTTGTTAAGGATCTCTTTGTATTTCACGTTGTCAGTTCGGCCCTCCGGTTGTAATATGACCAAGCTGTGTGCTGAGCTTACTCTTGAGCATGCAACATACAGTTGGCCATGTGAAAAGCAATCTTGCCTCAAATCAATGCCAACCTTTTGTAGGGTCTGTCCCTGAGACTAATTAATTGTCATTGCGAAGCAGAGCCTTACTGAAAATTGGAGGCGTTTGAATTGAAATGGGAGATCAGAGGGTATAACGGGTATGCGAGGAATAAAAACTCTCTCCCCTGAGCCACTGCCAGTAAAAATAGTTGCCTCAATTAGGTTCTTTTGCAGACATGTGACCTGAAGTCTCGTGCCGTTACAAAGTTTCAGTGGCTGTAAGTTTCTCAGTAACATGGTGCCCCAACCTTCAAAATTAGATTATGCTCAGGAGTGCCTGGAGGATTCAGAGTGTGGAGAAACTCTACCGGATAGTGCACTGCGTCTTCCACTTCTACAACTGAATCCACAGACTGAAATGTTTTTGGTTGTGAAGGTAGTTCTTGAAGTAAAATGTGGTTTATAGTCGTAGTCATGTCATTTCTTGGTGTCAGGATAGCTCTCTCCCTCAACTATGACATGTCGTGTTTGTGGAGATTTCGTAGATTGGGGTAAACATTTTGAAGAAGGCTTTGTAAGAGGCATTGGCAGTTGTCCAAAGGTGTAAAATATTTGGCCATTTCGGTACACTTGAAAGCGACAACCGAACAATTCAGTGGCAGCCATCAACTCGCATGCAAAATCATAGGTGAAGGGCTTAAGCATTTCACTCTTCTAGTGCTCCTGTGTAGTAAAATTATCTCCTGTACTGTCATCAGTCCACACCTTGAACCTGTCCCAGTCATTCAATACGTAAGACGCAATGTTCTTCCGGATATCAAGAGTGAGCCTGACACAGAGAATGGAAAAGGCAGTCACCATCTCCGGGCATGGAAACCACTCGGTAAGTGACAGTTCTTTGATCGATGGTGATCACCTCGATAGACATGTTAATGGGGGTACGGTTGGAACGATAAAGGAAATGGGTACCTGAACAATGTAAACTAAGTCTAAAATACCTACACAATAACTATAATCATAATAAACGAACAATAAAACAGCGGAGAAGCCGTGGATTAAATTAAAAGGCTGCAGTTATCAGCAGGGAGACGTGAATACCGTGGCGAAGCAAGGAAGGGAATGAAGAGACCGGTGCGACAGTCGGCCTTATATAGGCAGAAAGCCAACTACGTGGGAGGAGTGGGGATGGGGGACCCAACGTTGTCTCACACGGCGACCGAGCTACAGGCTATGGATGTATATATGTACGCAAGTAGGATTCAGTCAGCGTTGGCAACCCGCATACCAAATTTCTTGAAGATGGGCCCAGAAGTAACAAAGACTGTTGGAAGGTCAATATGGCGGCCGACAGTGGCGTCATACCACTGAAATAATTACGTACATCGGTTTCGGTTAGCGCAGGGGAGCCGCCTACCAAATTTCGTCAAGATGGGGCCATAAATAAGAAAGTTTAATATGGCGGATGTTGTTGACCGTTATGACCGTTACACGTAGAATTTCGCCCGACGGTGGTGTCATACCACCGAAATAAGTACGTACATCGGTTTCGGTTAGCACAGGGAAGCCGCCTACCAAATTTTGTGAAGATGGGGCCATAAATAAGAAAGTTTAACATGGCAGATGTTGTCGACCTTTATGACCGTTACGCATAGAATTTCGAAATGAAACCTGCTTAACTTTTGTAAGTAGGCTGTAAGGAATGAGCCTGAGCCTTCTACCTACACGGGAAGTTGGAGAATTAGTGATGAGTGAGTCAGTGAGGGCTTTGCCTTTTATTAGTATACAGTAGATATATCTATATATACTAGGGGGCTCCGCCCCCTTCTGGTTAGCTTGCCCAACCCTTGGGTTTGGTTAACCGAATACACAATTCTAAGAGATTATTATTTTCATGGGAATTGTTACATATGCATTATTTTCACTTTTACCTGAAAACTTTAGTAAAAACAATATTTGGAATTAACTTTTCTTCAAGATCGCATTGAATTTTGATTCCGTGTTTGGAGTTACATCATGACAACGCAACGTATGTGAGTGAATATTGTTTCTTTCTCTCTAATAAATAAAACGACTTTTTCAAATGTTTACTTCGTTGTTGACGTGTCATCTAGAACATATAAAATTATTGTCCTGATAAAATTTACTGAGAGTGCAGGAAGTGTGTCTGACAAAAGCATTCACACGACTGAGGTTAAATGACCGTGGTCTTGTTTGCAAATGGTTGTAAGTAGGGCGTGACTTGAAAGAACCTCATGTTAAAAGTCTCCGTCTCACGGGACTTCATACCACAGCAACATTTTAGAATCTTTTAATTCTCGCAGGCAACAGGAATTAGACGATCTACAAGTCTCTGACTTAAAGTTTAAATCCAAGCAATATATTCAATCTCTTTTCTCAGTTCTGTTATTTCACTGAGTAATAATTTGTGCTAATGCGATCCTTCCTATTCTATTTTTGAGACTTTTGAATTTTCGTACTTCCATGATCTCTAACCTGCTCTGCATGTGTATCATGCCAAAATTTTTGAATTCTTTATGATGTTCTATTTTGTCATCTACTCTTTGTCCTTTATTTCTGACCCCGGGCATAGACTTGTCTCGCAGGACTTATAAGTGTCTCTCCGAGAAAATCACATCTCATCTTCTTCCAAGATGTTTTTTTATAATAGAGAGATATACACAGTATATGAATATATATACTGTATATTCATTGCATTCGTAGTCTGAGTCCCGACCTGATTGTATGGGTGGTTACCTACATTTGCAGTATTTGATAGTAAACTATGCAACATTCCATGATCTGCTTCTAGCAACTGAAGAGGGCCCCGTGGTGGATGTCTGCCGAATGGCAGACCAACCACATGCGTTACCTGGTAGGTAACCACCCATACGATCAGGTTGGGACTCAGACTACGAATGCAATGAATGTAACTACTCCGATCTACAGGCTGTCAAATAAACGAACCACACGCCGTGGCTCAGCGTAAAGGGATTTTGTCTCTGACGCTGACGTCCGAGGTTCGATCCCCACAAGGGGAGCAGTAGAGTGTGTATGCCTGATGAGCCCAAATAAGGGTGAAACACGTGTTGCATACTCTTTGCATTATTTGACAGTAAACTATGCAACAAATATATATATATATATACAGTATATATATATATATACATATCTATTTATATGTGTGTTTATATATATATTGTGGTAAGCAGCCTGGACACAGACATGGTTCAAAACCACACACACGTTTATTATACATTTCTCTATTTACAATACTTCCCACAACCCAGTGCCCCTGCACCAATCACCCTTAGTCCAGGCCTCTCCCAATGACGCCTCTCTTCCTGACCGCCTCCACTCCTCTCTTCCGAGCTCTGTCCTCCTCCACCCGACTCCAGCTGACGAATGGAGGGAGGCGGCTCCTTTTATGTTCACCCAGACGTGCTCCAGGTGCCTCCCGATGAACTTCTGCCGGCACTTCCTGGTGTGGCGGAAGTGCCAGCTGAGCACCCGGAAGCACTCCTGGTGTCCCAGGTAATCTTTTTGCCAGCACCTCCGGGTGTGGCGGAAGTGCTGATGTCTAGGGCTTCTCAGGCATCTGTGCGCCCCCTGGTGGTGACCACGGGCCCCTATAGGGTTGAGCTTCCATACTCTGTTCCCGTGGTCCCCATACCAACCAGGGCAGCAGCCCTCTCATGGTCTGGAGGAGGCGTAGTCCCTCTTCCGGTCCTTCCAGGCATCCCGGCTGGGTACCGCCCCCAGCCGCTCGCCACTATATATATATATATATATATATATATAGATATAGATATAGATATATATGTATGTGTGTATTAATATTTTAGTGGCTCTTTTTCAATAGTAAAATTTTTAAAAACTGAAAAATTCCATTGTGAGAGAAAGCTTGAATGGAAAACAGAATTGCAGGGTACATGAGGTACTGTAAAGAACTGTGTATGTACCCTGTTAGAATGCATTTAATTTGTTTGTCAGAACGAAATTATTTGTCTCGATCATAGCAGGAGGCACAGCAGATTATCCACATACAGCTATGAATCTACCTGAGGTCAGGCTTTAAAAGCTAAGCAATGACTGACAGAGATTTATGAATAAACTCTGTAGATCCAGGTGGGGGGTAGGCTTATTGTAAAAAAGAATAAAACTGAATAAAATAGCAGTAGGGAGAATGCTGACAAAACCTTGAATATGATAAAAAAGACAACTTCAGTGTGCTTAGCGGTGGAGCCCACATTGAAAAGGGACCTTTTAGCATATAAGCAATAGAAGCTAAATATATAAAGCATAATAGTGATGCTATCACTGCAAGACACAAAAAAGTTGCAAAATTATGAGAATTAACTACTTAATCTGCAATCAACAATACATCCTTACCAAGATTGCCCTTGTTCATTAAAAATGTCCAAATTACGCAGATTTCAGAACTACAATTACACCAATGAGCAGTGACTTGAAAGAATAGTTAGACTTGTCAAGGTTATGCAGTAATTGTGACCTTAGATCAGTGAGGAGTCCAGTCCTGAAGCCTCAGACCTCTGGACTGTGAGGGTTTCATTTGGGAAATTTTCCAAAGTCGGTGTTTTCCCTCCTTTCCTTACCTTGAATTTTTTTTTGTTTTGTTTCATCAGAGTGGTAGTCAGTCACAAAATGAAGTCCCACAATATGAATCCTGTGGAAACATAGAGGACATTCTGTGTCTCGGTGCCAACCAGTTCACGGTCAGTTAGGCCCTCTGTAAAGTAAGCCTTAAGGGTGTCTACAAGACAACTTCCTCTGGCCCATCCATATTCTTTGAGCTTAGCTCAACTTAGGACAGAGAACTTGCTTGAGGAGACAGGAGTTGTCCGCTCTGATGTGTTGGCTGATTCAGCAGGGTTGTTCTACAAGTTTATGGTTTCAAAGCTGGTCAGTCTTGCATCAGTTGGGACCCTGAGATTGGTGGGGAAGACTTCTAGAGGCAGAATTGTTAGAATCTCCCAAGAGTTTTAAACATAGAAATGGTAGGAATGGCAGGTCTTGTAATGTAGACAGCCTCATAGAGTATTGGCAATGCTTCCTTCTTGAGGTTATGGTTCTCAAAGTCCAGTGAAGCAGATTCTTGAAGGAGGATCAAGCACAACTGATGAAGTGTTGAATTTCATATTTGTTAGCTGTTTTTTGGGAGAGCTGGCTGTTGAAGTATGTAGAGCGCTCAAAGTACTCAACATCTTCTGGAGTTTCCCCAGTATTATTGATTGCTGGAGGCCTGCCTATCTGACCAGAGACATCTTAGAAGAAAAATTACACCCAACAATCCAGCACAAGTGGTAAGGTTCTTCAGTGTTGGTTCTCTGTAATATTATTTCCATCTTCTCTCCATGATTGCAGTGTGATACCACTTTCATGATCATGCAGGAAGTAGACGGTGCTAGTGAAACAAATAAGGAGGATATGAACAAAATGCTAAGCGATTGAATACAATAATATTCTGAATACTCACTAAAGTCAGAACCAAAATATACCGTTTAAACATTGCCCAAAAATGCTAAGAAGTTATAGTCAAAAACAAACATTCACAAGTATATTCGTTAGCGATATATTTTCTCTCAAAAACACGTAAAAAGTGTTGCATTTTTTTGTCTTGATAAATTACATTTTTTTAAATCTCATCTTTCTACTGTAAAATATGCAAAACAATAAAAGTTCAAAGTTAGAAATGTAGAAATTATAATAATAATACAAATAATAATAATGATGAATAATAATAATAAGGATAATATGAATAGCATACTGCACATGTACGAGTGATGCGACTTTCAGATTGGCCAGAATCACTTTCAGTTTTACTGTCCGTTTCAATTTCACAGACAGAGTCACTTTGTCATCACTGCTGATGAAAGACGTTTCTTACGAGACGCGTCTACACCGTTGCCTGGGTAACGCTTGGGCCTGATGCTTACGCAAGACACGCCTATACTGTTGCCTGAGTAACGCTCAGTACTAACGCTGTTGGCACTTTTACAGCCCGAGTAATCCTTGGTCTAAAGTTAATGTGAGACGCGTCTATACTATTGACAGAGTCATACTCGGGACTAACACTTTCAGTACTATTTTTGCAGCCCAAGGGATGATCAGGTGAAACACTATTAATTAAATCTAGAGAAATCATTGCTCGTATTTTATGCTTTAGACATTGATTCTATGGTTAGATTCTTTTTTTTAAGCAGAACAAAGTGACCCAATTTGTCATGTGACTTTTGAGTCATGTGACCAGGAACAGGTCTAGCAACCTGTAAACGATATCGCCGAGACCATTCAAATATTCCTCACACCCTTGCTGACCAGTGAATCATTGAAAGTAGGCCTGTGGCCTCCTGAGACAATGACATTGGATTGATTGGCATTTGTAGGTGGACATGTTACTGTTGGCTAGAGCTACCAACTTGTCATCTGTCCTCCTGCTTATTCTTTCCTCTCTTTTTAATATGGATAACCAATAGGTCTTCATTGTCTCTCTGACCTTGACATCACTAAGACTGTCGTCAGGTGGTCTGAGTCTTTCCTCTTGGACAGATCTGACCATGTGTTCTTGGCAGGAGAGATATCCATGGTGCATCAGGAAAGCATGGAGTTCCCCAAGGATCAGTGCTGGGCCTTCTCCCCTTTAGGCCCTCCTCACTAGGCCCTATCATCATGTCCCAGGCTTTTTCTTATCAGCGCTATGCCGATAAGTACCCAATGTACCCGTTGTTCCCTCCAGGGGACCACATGGTATTGGCTAGAATCTCTGCATGTCTCAAAAGTATCATAACCTGGATGAAGGAACACCATCTCCAGCTCCACCTGGCAAAGACAGAGCTTCTTGTTATCCCAGCTTGTCCATCTATTTATCAGCAGATTTCTGTTCATTGGCTCATTATCATTAATATCCACCAGGTTCGTATGGTGTGATCGACGACCAGCTATCCTTCAAGGGCCATGTTGCTACAATCTCTCTGTCTTGCATATTTATTCTATACAACACCCACAAGATCAGACTATACATGATGGACTTTACAGCAAAAAGTTTGGTCCAGGCTATAGTCTTGTCATGTATGATAATTAAAAATGCAGTAGCACATCTGGTGTTCAGACAGCCCAGGTGGACACATTACTCCTCTTTTTATATCACTACATTGGCTCCATGCAGCAGCACGAATTCATTTCATATCCTGGAAGTTTGTCTACAGAGTGGTCAATGGGTCAGCACCAACATATGTGGAGGCACTGGTGGGGCGCCAAGCTCCATCTCACCCACGCAGGCCTGCTGATGCCACCTCTGACTGCTATCAAATTGTAATCCAGGCTCTTCATGTGTAACCTCTAGCTGGTGAATTAAACTGAATCCTTTCTGACTCCCTCAATGTGTTTAACTCTTTGAGGGCTAGATATTTTTTTCCAAAAAAACACAAGTTTCCTGAAAAGCACACAAAGCAATCATTTCACAAATAAATCAACATAAAACCTCTGTTGCTGTATGCTGTGGCCACCAGTTCGCAGTCTCTTGTGGCTCAAGTCACTCACGGGTGGCATGATGGCTGGCAGGAATGCACAACCAGCTGTCTGCCATGCTGTCTTCGGTGGCGAGGGACAGGGTGGCAGCAGCAGTCGAGGTCATAGTGCAACGCAATCTAGTTTGTAACGCTTGTCATTGTAAGTGGCGGGTCTCCCAGGCAGCTACACGAAAAGTGTTCAGCACCACAATCAGCTGATGCTGGTACCTCATGATCCTTTTTGAGTACTTGCATCAAAATCAGAGTCTGACAAGTCAAAGCCCAGTTCATTGATACCTTGCAAAATGTTGTCCACAAAGTATTTTGCTTTGCACATTCGCTTTGATCCCTCACCAGATATCGATGCCATTTTTGCCACTGATTGCTCTTCGCTGCTCACATGAGTGTTGGGAATCTCAGTCAAACCAACAAAGCTAACTTTCCTTCTAGAAAAGAGAGTTGAACTAGAACGTAACGGCAGGTTTGGTCATTGTTTACAGCTGATTACAACCCTCAACACCTCCTCTTGACAAAAGTCGACATCTGCCCTGAAAGAGTTAAGAAGCATTTGATTTGTTGACTTGTTTGGTGAATTTCTGTCTAACTGATATTAGCTCTTAGGATTTATAACCAGGGAAGTGTGACCCTCTTGTATTTTGTTGTGCACTCATCACATTGCGATGATCACTGCTGTAGCCTTGTCCTGTAACGTTTGTTCTTAAAAAGTTGCCCAGACTTATATTTACAAGATTATATTGACCTCATTTGTAAGTCACTTTGGATAAAAGTGTCTGCTAAGGAAATAAATATAAATATAAATGTAAGTGGACCGATAAAGAGACGAATATGGTCTGGTTACCGCCTGCATCTTCTTCTTCCAGGAAAGGCTCTGGCCTCCAAATACTTGAGTAAGCAGAGATAGAAAATGACACAGTTGAACTGAATTATACAAAAGAAAAGAATACCATAAGTAATACAACATTTTTCAGGCAAAAGGTAGATTACCCAATAACAACTGTTTCTCATTATAGCTTATATTGCAAAAAGGAATTCTACTGCCATTTTCTAAAATTAAGATTTAATATTGAGGACAGCTGCAATATCACAATGGAAAAAGATAAATTGTTCTTTTTAAAAAATCCATTTGTCTTGATCACTTAAATAAAGTGCTTGTGTTTCATACTAGCCAACTGTCATAGAAAAGCAAGTGGGTCATCTATTATGCACAATAACATAAAGGAGACCCGCCATCTTTGTAAAGTATGGTTTGTATGCTCAAGAAAACACATTCATAATGTAACACAGCATGTGCATAAACAATACAGCACTCTTATGGCGGGCAGGTGCTTCTTCAAACGGCCATCTTGACGGGGAAGGGAGGGGATATTGCTGGATTCTGGCTGATATGAATTGGTAGGTGCAGGGTTATACATTTTAATGGCGCTGACAAGTTACATCAGCCAGGGATGAGTCACCCAAGTATGAGCTGGGTGGCAAGTTTGTAAAGCTGCGTGATTTTCCAATTAGTGTGGCAAAAAGGCGAGTAGTCCCTGTAAGGATAGTGAGCCACCTCAAAGGACCATGTAAACAGCATAGAATCCATCCATTGCGGCGCTGGGCACCAGCGCTACATTGGTGTCAGAAGCGGGAATAGAAGACCTACAGTCTGGCTTAGCAGAGCACCAAGTGCATCATGGACCTGAAACGGACCTGCATGGCTCTTCAGAGGAGTTGCTGGGAAGTCTCGAGGCTCAAATTCATAATCTGGAGTGCCGTTTGCAGCGGTAGTACAGGGGGAAGACAGCTGAGAGACTGCCACCTGTGCAGCTCTACCACCGCTTCTCCATCTGCTAAGGTCCATTAGTCTGGGGAAGTGGATGCCAGTGGAGCTTCAGGCTCATGGAGCTGGGAAGAGTGTGGCATGTTGAGTTTCCAGTGACACCAAGTGAGCTGTAAAAATGCGCAGGCAAAGGACCAGGCAGATTGTAGAGGTGTTGTGAAGCTGTGGTGGAGGGATAGTCTCAAAGCTGAGATCCAGACCTGGAATGTGGTTTGCAGCACCAGCTTATTAAAGGAAAACAAGCAACAGACCGGAACATCTGCATCTCCACACAAGGAGGTTTGCCTGCTTGCTTACAACATGCCAGCGTTGGACAACTCTGTTGCACAGCATGACAGTGCAGCACTTAACATCCTGACTGTGCCATTTAATAACACAGCACTCACGATTCCTACTGATGTGCCCCCATCACCAGCTGCATGACTGAAGAGAGAGAAAATCCCACACTGCTGTTTGAATGAGTTGTGTGCAGTTGCAATGAGTTGGAAGAGGTCATTGAGGACAACGCTTTCAGCGGGAGGACTGTGTAACGGTGCTGACAAGTCAGTGGCATAGCTAGTGGCGGGCGGAGGGGGCTGTTCACCCTGGGCGGCACATTTTGGGAGGCGGCATTGTTGAAATTATATTTGTGTTTGGCTTGACGCTCAGTGCATTTCCATGCACATACATAATCGGGTTAAGGAGAATAACCCAGACAAAGCATAAATCTGGCTTCTTAATAATCTGCGTTTACATATGCAAGTAATCTTCTGCAGATCTCCTTTGTCAAAACACTCCAATGTCATTTATCCGATCAAGAAAGAGTTAAACATCATCATCAGCCGCCGTGAATCAGAAAATAAACCTGATGCCCAAGATCATTTTCTTGCATATGTTTGGTCAAGCTGACGCTTTATTTATAGGTTTATAGGTTTCTGTTGCCAGATTGCATGCATCACACTCTTTTCTTTTTGGCAGTGTGACCCCTGCATGGTGGAACGTGTGCTTCTAGAATGTGTGGGGAACAGCCCAGACACAGACAGGCAGACACGATGGTTTCACCACACACACGTTTATTAATCTTCATATTTACAGTAGAAGTGCACATACCCAGAGCCGAAGCACCAATCACCCCTTTAAGTCCTGGCCACAACACAATGCCTTATTAGTCTCTGGACCCCCTCCACTCCTCTCCACCAAGCTTCGTCCTTCTTCCACCCGACTCTTGCCCCCGACTGGAGGGAGGTGGCCCCTTTTATTCACCCCGGAAGGGCTCCAGCTGCATCCTGGGGCTCGTAGCCACACCCCTGTGTGGTGGAAGCTCCAGCGGTGAAACTGGAAGTCCACCGGGTGTCTCCAAGTCTCTTCCCCCCAGTACTTCCCAGTGTGGCGGAAGTACTGAGGTCCAACACTCCCAAGGCATTGGGGCGCCCCCTGGCGGTGACCATGGGTCCCTACAGGGATGAGCTTCCAAGCTCTGTACCCGTGGTCCCCACAGCAACCAGGAAGGATGCTCCCTCGTGTTCTGGAGGATCCACAAGCCCTCCTCCAGTCCTCCTGGGCGTCCCGGCCGGGCGTGAACGTGAACCACAAATGATAATAACACAGCAATTTTTACTTCAGTTAGAGATGCATTATTTTACTTTTTACTTTAAAAAATAATAAGACACACATTACTTTTAACGTGTTATCCTACTGCTCTCAAGATTGTGTTGCTGAATTTAGCACTGTATGTGCAGCTCTTCAACACAAATTTAGCGATATATGAAATATTGAGGCAGATTACTTCTGCCAGAGGAGGAAATAATGCAATTGCCTGAACATTTGCCTTTGGAAATGTATTACCATTGGCTACCGAAAGAGTGTGCGAAACAAATAAATGCGGAGGTTACAAAATCCTTAATAGTAACCAGATTAAGGGTTTACATGGCCACATAATTGGATTATTCACAGTGAAATCTACCTCTGATGATCAGGTTTCTCAGAGGGCAATAATCTGATTTCTGTTATCGGAATAAGTGTTAACATGGCATTTTAGAAATGAGATTTCGGTGAAATATGTGGTTATTGAAGCATATGTAACTATCATAATCACTGTAAAAAGGAAATGCAACAAAGTAAAAGAGACGTACCACCATTTTGGTGACCTAATATAATTTAAAAGAAAGTAAAATAATGCAGTATGCAATAATATGTTTTCATATGTAAGTTTACAACAGAACTGAGAACAAAATGGCTGGCTCCCAGGGTATCTAGTTTGTCGGCAGGAAGGTGTGGCTCCAGGAGTTATAGAAGGAAAAAATTTTATACATTAGGCATAAATAGCCATAAAAGTAATTAATAGCTTCTGAAGCATTAGATTTAGCATAATTTAGAATGTCAAGCAAATAAGATAGGTCAAGCAAATGGTTAACTAAAAAATCAGTCATATTGCATTTTCTAGTAAAAAGGAAAATTATCAGTATTAAGAGAAGAAGAATAGAACAGGACAAGAATGACGTACAGAAACTACCCAAGGATAGGATAAGGAGAAATCAGAACACCTGTTCCTTGAAGGCCAGAAAACAAGGAACGATACTAGTAACAAAATGCAGGAAAAAATGGTCAGGGTAGGCACATAAGAAGCCAGCTGGAACAGTGAGTCAGCAGAAACAGCAAAAGGAAGATGATGTAATGTATGGAAAGTAAAATTAGTGTATTCATGCATTAGCATAAATAAATATGGAGAAATATATAAGCATTAACCTTAGTGTAGATACTAATATAAGTCAGGACTGCCAAGTAAATAATTAAATAAAGGCAAATGCCATATTTCTTTTTAAATTAAAACTTAGCTTTGACCACCAAATAGAATAGGAAGGGAAAATGATGAGAGGAAGCCCATAAAAGGAAGAAAGGCCTTGGCTAGTGAAAGAAATGAGCGAAACAGAAAGTAAAATTAACAACAGACAGTGAAAATACCGGAGGGGCCAGCTGCAGGGAAAGTCAGGAGATAATAATGGTTCGGCCGGACAGGAGCAGAGGGGAGTCAGAGAAAAAGAGCAAATGAGCTAATCTGAGCGAGGTCGGAGTGATAAGAAATGACTATATAAGTCTGGAGTCCGGAACTGTTCAGGGCTCAGCTCAATTTGGCCGTATTGGTTTGAGTCCATGTTATTATTATGGTTATTTTATTGCAATAAAATTATAGACTCTGTTTGCTTATCCTGAGTCTCCTAATAGCCTTCATTTCAGGTAAAAACCCTTCTGGTGACAATTTTTCGCCACGACAGAGTGATGTCAGCGGTGGAGTGACTGTCAGTCTTCCATTCTGCAGAGGGAGGAAGAGAGAAGGCATTAGACCACAGTGCCAATCCCTGTTTCGGCAGGTAACTACTATCACCAGAGCCCTTAAGCTGTCGCCCATCTGTGTGATTTCACCAGACATTTTTTAGGAAACAAAACCTTTGTCAAATTGTGTTGCCTGGGGTAATCTGTTCTCTTCCTGATGCACCATGTTTGAATGGGAGGTAATAAAAGCAGAATAGTAGTAGTTTTATTACCTGGAATGTTAGCGGACTTAGCTACCACATTAAGCATTGTAACACGCTTGAGTGTTTTCAGCCATCGAGGAGGAGGATTTTATTTCTGTAGGAAACACATCTTTGAACAATAAACCAGTTTCAGCTGAATACGGACTATGAAGGGCAATCTCAAAATCTGCTGAACTCACACAGCCATTTCTTTCTTAGTTCTGCATTTTAGATCAGAGGTGTTTCCTTTATGCCATTGCTAGGGAGTAGTCTTTATTGGTCCCCTGTGCATCATATTTATTGGATCATAGACTTCTTTCAAGGGATTTTAGCTCTCTTTAGTCTCAGATCATGTACCTAACATTATGAAAATTAATTTCCTGAACCATACTGCAACCTCATATAACTGGAGGCTTAATACTTACTTAATAATTGCTGGCAGAGGACTACTTTGTCAGCTTTCTTTCTGAAAAGATTTTCTTCTAAGCATGAATGATTAACCCAAGACATCCCGTCTGATTCTTAGGAAGTCTGTAAAAGATGACTTGTGGGAGGAAAAAAAATATTTTTGCTTTAATAGGAGAAAAATAACACAGTAACTAAATCTCATTTTACAAACTGAGTAGCATTATGCCACAAATCCCTTCAATAATCTTTATCCATCTGATTCATAGAAGGATAAGGGTTAGCATCTTTTTGCAAATTTTGTGTTCAGAATTTTATTTTCAGATGCTTTTGTCAGTCCAGGCTCGACAGTGCAAGTCAGGAAGCAATGGGCTATGAAATGTCCGGAACCTCTGTATTTGTTGTATTATGTTATGAGGGCAGCAAGGTGGCGCAGTGGGTAGCGCTGCTTCCTCGCAGTAAGGAGGCCTGGGTTCGCTTCCCGGGTCCTCCCAGCATGGATTTTGCATGTTCTCCCTGGGTCTGTGTGAGTTTCCTCTGGGTGTTCTGGTTTCCTCCCACCGTCCAAAGACATGCAGGTTAGGTGCATTGATGATCCTAAATTGTCCCTAGTGTGTGCTTGGTGTGTTGGTGTGTTTGTGCCCTGTGGTGGGCTGGCGCCCTGTCTGGGGTTTGTTCCTGCCTTGCACCCTGTGCTGGCTGGGATTGGCTCCAGCAAACCCCCATGACCCTGTGTTAGGATATAGCGGGTTGGACACTGACTGACTGACTGATTGAAGCACTGCTACAGATATACAGTAAAGTACACCAGAAATGTGTTCAAAACACAGGCAGATATTGGGACCAAAGACACAAGGGGATCGGCTTACCAATATAGTGCTTCCCATGGAATCTGTGGAAGAAATTAAATTTAGATATATGAATTGAATCTTATCTTAAATTTAGAACCTCTTACTATTTGAAACCAAGCAGAAGAAGAACCATTCTATTCATCTTTTAATGTCACTTCAAGAAGAGGGTGCATTCTCACAACAGTCTATTACAGCATGGTCAAAATATTAAAGGGTAGAGGTCTGTTTTATCTACTCTCTCTATATATAATCCTAAGGCCAGAAGGGCAACGATTTTATATGACGTTTTTATGTCACGTTTTTTGTTACACTTTAAATCAGACTTAATTTAAAACCCACATATATATGTTTGGTATAATTCTTTTCAGAATTTATCGAACTTTAATGTTAGATTTTCAGATTCTTAATCTGTTTTTAAATTATGTAAACTAAAAAAATACCAAGAACTCATGTCCTGCAAGACAAGACTTTGTGCCAAGAGATTTAACCACGCCTCGGGCCAGAAATAAAAGATAAAGAGTAGGACAGCTGCTGTACAGGCTTTTAAATGTTTGAAGCGCCGCGTGAAATGCAGATCACGCGGCACAGCAGCAGCAGCAAGCCATCAGCTGATCGGGCAAAGAGGAGGTAAAAAAAAACTGTATTTGTTTCCAATTGTATCGCCATTTAAGAGGGGGTTTCAGAGGAGCGATCGCGTTTCCTTGGAGTGCGTTCAGCCCCCCTCTTTACAATGCAAAGTGGTTGATGCGTAGCACAGGCAAGGGGGGTTGGCGAGCGAAACGAGCCTAGTAAGCAAATGAATTTACATAACAGTGTCAATCAATACATGCATTTACTCTGATTGGCTCATCAGCTTATACCCAAAAAGACATATAAAATAAAAGTCAATCTTATTATTTCTCTAGTTTTTCTTATACCTTTGAGTTGAGCTACCACCCTTGAAATTTTTGTGCATATAACAACTGTCCATTCTGATTGTGTTGGACATCTGCTGACTTCTTAGTCATCTCTTTTTGTATATTACATCAGCCTTTCTTCTGGTACATTCTTTACTTGACCAGTCAGTCAGTCAGTCATTGTCCAACCCACTATATCCTAACACAGGGTTAGGAGCCAATCCCTGCCAACAAAGGGCGCAAGGCAGGAACAAACCCACCTCAGGACACACACACACCAAGCACACACTACAGACAATTTAGAATCGCCAATTCACCTAACCTGCATGTCTTTGGACTGTGGGAGGAAACCGGAGCACCCAGATGAGACCCATGCAGACACAGGGAGAACATGCAAACTCCATGCAGGGAGGACCCGGGAATTGAACCCAGGTCTCCTTACTGCGAGGCAGCAGCGCTACCACTCCGCCACCGTGCCGCCATTTACTTGACCATCTCAGTATTTTCCTAAACCAAATCTTATATTTCAGTATACACACTGCGAACAAAAATACAGTTACATTTGAATTATACTATGTTACAAATTAAATTATTCTTAAATTATTCTCTCAAAAATAACACCACAAGCCCACATTTGTTCAGTTGCACTTTGGTTACTGCCACTGGTCCACATACTTTATTGTTCTGTAGATTTAATCTTAAATAGACAGATTTGTCATATTTGACCATCAGTGTACACTCAATCACCCATAATGACAAAGTGAAAGTGTGTTTTCAGGAAGATTAGCAAATTCACTTAAAATCAAAAACTGAACTCTCTCATTTATAGAAGTATTCAGACTCTTTGCTGTCACCCTTCATTTGGTGAGGTGCATTCTGTTTGCTTTTCTTCCTCGTTAAGTGTTGTCTAGAACTTGATTGGAGTCCATCTGTGGTAAAGTGGAGTGACTGGACATCATTTAGAAAGGCACATGTGTATCTGTGTGTAGAAGGTCTCACAAATCACACTGCATGTCAGAACAGAAACCAGGCCATGAAGTGAAATGAACTCTCTGTAGACCTCTGCGATCAAATGATGGGGAGGAATAACAATAAGGATATAAAACCATTTTTTAAGGTTTAACTGGTACCAGGAGCTCAGTGCCCTCAATAATCGTGAAATCGTAGACATTTGTACACCAACAGGGCTCTTTGCTAGAGTTGGCCATTTGGCCAAACTGAGTAACCGAGCAAGAAGGGCCTTAGTCAGAGAGGTGATCAAAAACCTAGTGGTCACTCAGAAGTCCTCTGCAGAGATGGGAGAACCATGTTGGAAGGACAAATACCTCAGCAGCACTCCTTCATTCATTTGTTTATGGTAGAGGAGCAAGATGGCAGCCCCGTTTGACAAACAGGATGTGACAATTTAAAGGACTTTGAAAGCATGAGGAAAACAATTCTCTAGTCTGAACAGAGTGAGAAGTTAAGCATAATGACACCTTCTATTGGCTAACTAGAAAGATTACAATATGCAAGCTTTCAAGGCAACTCAGGCCCCTGCTTCAGGCAAGATGTAATTTTGCTTAACTTCTCACTACATCTGTAATGGCTAACACGGTACACAACACCCTAGTACTATAGTCTGAACAGACAAAAATTAAACTCTTCAGGAATAACTCCGAACACCATGTCTGATGAAGTCCAGGCACTGCTCATTACCCATCTAATACCACTCTAATGGTGAAGCATGGTGGTGACAGTTTGAGAGACTACTCAGAATTGAGGGAAAGTTGAATGTAGCCAAATACAGAGGTCCTTGAATGTAGAGAAAAGCCAAGCAAAATGACACCTTTTATTGGCTAACTAAAAAGATTACAATATGCAAGCTTTCGAGGCAATTCAAGCCCCTTCTTCACTACATTCATAATGGCTAACACGGTACAACACTCTAGTACTACAGAGGTCCTTGAAGTAAACCTGCTCCAGAGTGCATGAAGCCCCTGATTGAGGTGATGGGTCACCTTTCATCATGACAATGACCTAAAGCATACAGCCAAGACAAAGCAGGAATGGCTTCAGGTCAAGTCTCTGACTGTCTAACCGAAACACAGACTTAAACCCTATAGAGCATCTGTGGAGAGTCCTGAAGATGGCAGTTTAGAAGAAGGGAGCTGGAGAGGATCTGCTAGGAAGAACGGGATAAACTGCCCAAATCCAGGAGCTTCATTTATACAACTTTGCATAGACGTGAGCGTGAAAATGTGGGCACAACAAAAAAGAAAAGGAAAATGCGTAAAAAAAATTAGATTTTTAAAAACTGGCACATGCACATTTCTACATAATTTACCTTGTATAATTCACAATCATCTTGGAAATATGTGAAAATAAATGAGCCTCAGACACTCCCCTGGAATATCCATATTGTAAGACCTGTTAAGACCCCGTAGTGCCGAAACACAGATGAGACCCCCCTCCCCCAGTACCAAAATGCAGCGGATGCGTCCATGGAGGATTGCTTGTCCGCCGCAAGGCAGCAGCAGGTTTGCAATGTCACCGTGGCAACTATGAGTTTGCAGCCCCACAGTGCAATGCATCCATCAACCAAGGATTAATGAGGGGAGCACTTTAATCCGGCCATTGACCTGGCCCGCTTTTTCTTTTCTCTCTCATTCCCTCCAGGATGACCCAATCCCAGCCACTGATCTGCAGCCGCGGGACCGACCTGATGAGGAGAACCATCTACTCCTGAACTGAAGAAGGGAGCCAAGACAGGACGATTGATAATGTCGCTGCTCGTTTGCTGTGTCTGTGTGTAGTGAAGTGGCAGCTCCCGTTTCAATAAATCATCTTGCTGTTACTGTTTTGAACTGAATAAAGCTGGTTTTCCTGAAAACTTTGGACTCAGCCTCATTTTTCAGGTGCATCACATTATATGAAGCATGGAAATCAACCACATACATATGCAATCACCATGCTGTTGGACTTCATTGGCCGGTACAGCAGCCTTCCTCCTGATGTATCGAGACCCATCTATCTGCATTCAATAGCATCAGGCTGCATACTACAACATACACGGCATTAAACAGTGTCACGCTTGAGTCACAGAGTTGCACAGGAATCACAAGAGATTCTTGAGATAGGAACTTTATTCAAACAGTACAAGCAAGCATAAGTCTCTTTCGTTCGTGTTCTGCGTAAACCTTGAAGGCTCAGTTCAGTCTCTCAATTAAAAGAATAGAAAATCTTCCTCATCATAGGGGCACGCCTCGGGAGCGGAGGCTGTCTGGAGGAGAAGAGAGAAAAGGCAATAAGATAAAGAAGGGCAGCTGCTGTACAGGCTTTTAAATGTACAAAGATGTGGATCACGCAGCACACAAACAGGAGCAGCAAGCCAGCAGCTGATCCCACAAAGAGGAGGAAAAAACTGTGCTTGTTTCTCATTGAATCACCGTTTAAGAGGGGGTTTCGGAGGAGCGACAACATCTTCTTGGGGTGCGTACAGTCTCCCTATTCACAACAGGTAGTGCCTCTCCTCTGCATGTTGGGCATTCAGAAAATGCATAAGCTGCAGTGTCTGAGCAGATAGCTGCTATCACCTGCCCCATGTATTGACGTGATTGCTGTTACAATGAATAGTACAGGCCATAGGAAAACCGAGGGTTGAGTCAGTAACCTTACCAACAAGCCAAGCCAAGCATCACCGACAGCACCATCACATCTGTCAAAGCCACCTTACCTCAAAATAAATGAATCCTGGGTTGACCCAGGCCACTGAGCCACAACGTTTGTCAGTCTCATCATGTCATCACAGATGGCTTGTGTGTGACTGAAGTGTCACTGCCCGTGGTTAACAGAAGCACCTCCATTCCTGTTGGGTGCTGTAAATGCAATACGAGTGCAGTAAAGTGCTCTGATTGCATTAGTGCTGTAAATTGCCATTTTATGTTGGCAAAAACATGTTACGTTTTATGTATGTACAACCACACCATGCAAAAACTGGATGTAACATCTCACCAATTGGTTATTGGCTTCCAGCACAGCAGGCATGACGGAGTGAAGCATGGCTGAGAAATTCCTGAGCTGCCGGCCAGTGCCCTCAGAAATGACGACAGGTAGCCGATATAAATTGACGAAAAACCAACAAAGTTCTTCAGTGCAAATATGCAGCATTGGTCCTCTTAAAATGGAATTAAAATGCAGTTTGTATATCATATCCATCAGTTTTGAGGTGTAATATGTTTGTCATGTCAGCACCCATTATAATAACGATCTGGTGATATGAATTATTGTAGTTGGTTTGACTGCATTTCCCTACTTGATCAAAGTTGACGTCATTTCCCAGTTTCTCCAAAATGTTGCATTGGTTGGACTTGCCATAAATATACACATGTGCACCCGGCAAGTTTTCTTTTATAAATCCAAACAAATCCGAATACATGTGAATCTGCAAATACCTGTGCATTTTGAGACTCATTTTGTATATACACAAGCTTTGTGATATGATATATTTTGTTAATCCCTATGACAGTGAGGGTTAGCGCCACGCTACCGGTGTCTTCCAGTTCCTGAACCTGCCACTGTCAATACCATAACCGAGATGAGCCAGGCAGATGAGGACACATGCATCCAGACAAAGGGTAGATGTAAAAGTAACAAAGTGCTTTTTATTAAACTTCAAAAACAAATCAGTGTCCAAACAGTGCACTGCTCTAAATCCAGTAAATACTGTACATAATCCATAAAAAGTCAAAGTGAACGTGGAGGTTAAAATCCAATAAATAATTCCATAAAAACGAGGTTAAAACAATGCAGGAAGCAGCCTTCTAAAATTAAAAAGCCCTGGAGCATCCCTTTAAAACTGGTGTCTTTCTGGCTTATCCTATTTGGATCACACCACATGGAGAGACGTCAACCAATAGGTGCAAAGAACTTTCAGTCCTGCTCATGTCCTTTCTGTCCATCCCAAGGTATTCCACAGGGCGCCGTCGAGCATCCACTCAATTGACTCCTGCTGCCCTCGCCTGCCTTGTGGGGAAGTCCATAGTCCATAGTAATTGCGTTGCTCCTCTGCTTAACAGGATCAACCTTCAGTTCCATCAGGCGCCAACCACATGTTCCTCGGGCTCCATACCCATCCACCTCCTTCCTTCATTTTTGCATCAGCACTCTCACGCTCTTGCCCTTAAAATCCACTGTCTCTTGACCTTCCGCCCTTCCTATCTTACCTTTCTTTCTTCTCCTTCCCTTTCTTTGCCCATGCAGGCTTTTCTTATGTTGGTGCCTAACTGGGGCACAGGGGCGAGCATCCCGTCCACGGCATCCTTGAGGCGCTTGACTGATCCTCCTGCCTCCATACATGTATATGGTGCGGTCAGTTAGGTACCTCAATTAGCCGGGGAGCGAAACGCACACCCGCACCCAACTGCCACCTGCACCTTCTTGTGGCACGATCATTTATTTAAAATTAGCTACCTATTGTTGAGCCACAGACCTGCTATACCACAAACTCAGAAATTTTCTTTTTGTATGACCTTTGGAGGTCAGAACGCAAGGTCCCACAGTTGACAGTTCATGTCAGAGCACAAACCAAGCATGAAGTCAAAGGAATTGTCTGTAGACCTCCGAGACAGGATTGTCTCGAGGTACATATCGGGGAAAGGTTACAGAAAACTTTCTGCTGCTTTGAAGGTCCCAATGAGCACAGTGGCCTCCATCATCCATAAGTGGAAGAAGTTCAAAACCACCAGGACTCTTCCTAGAGCAGGCCGGCCATCTAAACTGAGCGATTGGGGGAGAAGGGCCTTAGTCACGGAGGTGACCAAGAACCCGATGATCACTCTGTCAGAGCTCCAGAGGTCCTCTGTGGAGAGAGGAGAACCTTCCAGAAGGACAACCATCTCTGCAGCAATCCACCAATCAGGCCTGTATGGTAGAGTGGCCAGACGGAAGCCACTCCTTAGTAAAAGGCACATGGCAGCCCGCCTGGAGTTTGCCAAAAGGCACCTGAAGGACACTCAGACCATGAGAAAGAAAATTCTCTGATCTGATGAGACAAAGATTGAACTCTTTGGTGTGAATGCCAGGCGTCACATTTGGGGGAAACCTGGCACCATCCCTACAGTGAAGCATGGTGGTGGCAGCATTATGCTGTGGGGATGTTTTTCAGCGGCAGGAACTGGGAGACTAGTCAGGATAAAGGGAAAGATGACTGCAGCAATGTACAGAGACATCCTGGATGAAAACCTGCTCCAGAGCGCTCTTGACCTCAGACTGGGGCGACGGTTCATCTTTCAGCAGGACAACGACCCTAAGCACACAGCCAAGATATCATAGGAGTTGCTTCAGGACAACTCTGTGATTGTCCTTGAGTGGCCCAGACTTGAATCCGATTGAACATCTCTGGAGAGATCTTAAAATGGCTGTCCACCGACGCTTCCCATCCAACCTGATGGAGCTTGAGAGGTGCTGCAAAGAGGAATGGGTGAAACTGGCCAAGGATTGGTGTGCCAAGCTTGTGGCATCATATTCAACAAGACTTGAGGCTGGAATTGCTGCCAAAGGTGCATCGACAAAGTATTGAGCAAAGGCTGTGAATACTTATGTACATGGGATTTCTCAGTTTTTTTATTTTTAATAAATTTGCAAAAACCTCAAGTAAACTTTTTTCACGTTGTCATTATGGGGTGTTGTGTGTAGAATTCTGAGGAAAAAAATGAATTTAATCCATTTTGGAATAAGGCTGTAACATAACAAAATGTGGAAAAAGTGATGCGCTGTGAATACTTTCAAGATGCACTGTAGTGTGGCACGTGGCTGGGGGTGGTACCCAGCCGGGACACCCAGGAGGACCGGAGGAGGGCTTGCACCTCCTCCAGACCATGAAGGGGCGACTGCCCTGGTTACTTTGGGGACCACGGGTACAGAGCTTTGAAGCTCAGCTCTGTAGGGGCCCGTGGTCACCACCAGGGGGCGCCCCGATGCTTACAGAGCCCTGGACCTCAGCACTTCTGCCACACCCAGAAGTGCTGGGGGGAAGAGGAGCAGGGACACCTGGAGTGCTTCCAGGTGCAGAGCCGGTACTTCAGCCACACTGGGGAGTGCCAGTGGAAGCTCATCGGAGGACACGTGGAGCACATCCGAGTGTGTATAAAAGGGGCTGCCTCCCTCCATTCGGGGGCTGGAGTCGGGAGCTCGGAGGAGAGGAGTGGAGGCGGACCAGAAGAGGCATTGTGAGGCCTGCAGCAAAAGGGCCTAAATGAGAGTAATTCCATGCCAGGCCAGGGAGTGCACTAACTCTTTCTCTCACTTCTCTGCAGACCAGTTATGGGAAATTCCACCTAGCCCCGATGACGCCAATTCCAGTTTCTGGCCCCAATGATGATGTCAAAGCCGCCATATTTGTGCCAGCAAATCAGTTCTGTTGTGGACTCTAACTTGTACCACCATTATTCATCCAATTTTATAACCAGGAAAACAATATATGGGTAGTTGCCCCAAACCTTTTTTTGTCTTTTTGTCAAATTTGTGACAATATATGTATATACTTGTATATACTGCTCAGAAAAAAAATGGCAAACTGACCTATTTAAAATGAAATCTTCAAAACAATAAATTGTGCAGAAGTTGAAGGGATCGGAATACCTTTCTGAATCCACCGAGGTAGAAAATCCACACAAATGTTACACCAGCACCTACATTTGTAATTGGAGCTGCAAGTCTCCCACATTCAGCTCCATCTTTGAAAATCCACCCTGACAGGTTCTGACTAGGTGATAATGTAAGTGCTCAGCATTCCTTATTGTTCTTCCTTAAATCATGAAAAGACATTACTATACACAATTAATATTTTTAAATGATCTGCTACTTCTTCATTAACACTAATACTTGACATGTTTGTTCTAAGCATAGTAAAGCTGTATAAACTACTCATTCGAGTAGGTGTGTTATGTTCTCATTACAAGTTAACAAAGTGAAGTTATTTTTATTTTTTTACTTTTTCCGACCTCCTCCCTTACGGATATTTAAAAGATATTCAGCTCTACAGTCCTTAGAACAGAGCATTCTGAGACTCTCACATCCAAAGTGATCCAAAAGGGCTCAGAAGGACAATCCGTGTTCAAGAGCACAGGAGTAACTTGAAAGGAAATTCTGCTTTTGTTGGCCTATGGAGGAATAATATATGTGGCTTATGTAGCCTCTTCCGAGTAAATACCCCATCCGAAGCTCTTGAACCTTATGGTTTAAGTAGAAACTGAGTGAAAAAAAAAGAAAGCAACTCAGTGTGCCATGAACAAGGTTGAGCAGGAGGATAAATGTGCCACACATGAAAGACTAGGGGGAGATTTAAGGTTTATACCGGATAAACAACACAAGCACTGCTTAGTGACAGGAGAAGGCCCTGCAAGATGAAGTTTGTGTCCTAAGTTACACAAACTTCTTCTTCCTTTCTCCATCCAGCTACCATTTCAACAACTGAAATAAATAAGGCTTGATGTCGTCTTGTCTTCAGATTCTTTGCCATATTGTTCAGTCAACCTTTATGTTCCATATGCAGATTGCAATCTTGTCATGGCACCCCACTGAAGACGTACAGTATATACATTTTAATAAAAGCATCTTGTGTAGTATATTATAAGTCTGAACTTTTGGGGATTCCGTAGTAATAAGGAATTATGGGTATTGGGGAGCTGTTAGGAAGTAGATAATAATAATAAAGTGGTGTAACGTGTACTCTGAAACAAGGACCTCTTAAAGTGTATCACTTTGAACCTGTCTCCGTCTTCTTCCTTTTTATTAGTACAACATTATTGCCTATTGATATAACATATTGTGATTGGTATAATGGATGGACTGGCATCCTGATGGAGGCCAAGTCAGGTTGGGGAGCATGCACTGGTACAGCACGTTGACAAACCTACCACACAACAAAACAGCTTGGGATCCTGGTTGGAATCCCCCCAGGCAGACACGATTCTCCAGAAATTACCATCTATCTGCCGCATCCAGGTGTTACATGGGTGTCCCCTTGGCCTGGCCCAGCCATTCGCGTCCTCAACAATGAGGATCCCGTGAACCAGATCAACCTTGGAGAATTGCGCCACATGGCCATAACTGACGCTCCCTCACAATGCAGGTAATGTGCCTCATTCGGGACTCCATGAGCAGCTGCTCATTCGACACAAAGTCAAACCAGCGGTACTCAAGGATTTTCCGGAGAGACACAAAACCAAAGGAGTCCAGTCTTCGTCTCAGGTCACTGGATAGCGTCCATGTCTCGCAACCATATAGCAAGACAAGAAGCACCAGGGGCCTCATGTATAACGGCGTGCGTAGAACTCGCACTATAACGTGGCATAAGCACAAAAGCGGGATTGTGCGTACGCACAGAAAAATCCAGATGCAGGAATCTGTGCGTACGCAAACTTCCACGCTACATAAATCCCGATCAGCGTGAAAAGTAACGCACGTGCACGCGCCTTCTGTCCCGCCCCAACTCCTCCCAGAATTATGCATCTTTGAATATGGAAATCAATATAAATAGCCTTCTGTGAAAAGACAATGGGAAAAGCACGGGGGAAAATATAAGAATTTCAGCGAATACCAAGTGGAGGCAAAGGAAAAACGTACTATTTGTTGGTTTAAACAGTGGTATAATCAACAAAAGAAAGTTGATCGAGTGACAGAGTGTCGGAAAAACTCGAAAGATCAAGTTCACAAAGTCGCACAGTGCCTGAAGTAAAAAAGAAATCACATATCAAAGTCGCCGTGAAAAGGTGAGTCGTAGCCCACCGTCTGAGTGTCATATGAAAGCTTATTAGGGTACAGACAAAAAAAATAGGCACACAGTGGGAAAAAAGCACGAAATGTCAACTTTAATCTTGAAATTTCCACTTTAATCACGTAGTTTATTTTGCCATTAAAGTAGAACATCATAAACTTCATCTTAAAATCGTTTATTTTACTAGTTTCTCAAGTAGCACGTTAAATGCTTTGTTCTGTGTTTGATCTTCTATGTGCTCTGTGTGTGAATCACTACGTGCTTCCGTTCTTTCTCTTTCTCCAACAGGACACAGAATCCATTACATTCGTGATATTACAGCTCTCTGAATAATTAAAATACTGAGATGTATACGTGATATCATTTTCATGATGATAGGAATGAAAGCATGTTATTAAACATGGGAACACGGTGGCGCAGTGATTGTTCATGTCTCACACAAGAGGCTTGCTGCGCCATGTGCGACCTTCGATGAAATAATTTATTACAGAAGTTCTGTCTCTTTCAAACGTACTAACCTCCAATTCATGTCCTTACTTTTCTTTCTCCAAAAACCCAATCGCCACACAATCAGCTCTGTAATAGACGTTAAGCCATCTGTAAGCTTAGAATGCTGATTCTTCAAAACTTTTAAGGAACATTGAAATATCTTCATAGTACATGTTTAATTATTCTATCCATCTATCCTTCCAGTGTCGCGTCAGCACCAGCAATAATACAACGCAAAGCAGGAGCTATCTGTGAACTAGCTAGTGCTGCGGCACCGTGTCCTCACATGTTTAATTATTAACAATACAGATTATTTAAATGAAGTTAAAGTTTTATCTGTATACTATAAGCAACATATTTTGTTGCACTTCATCTTAAAAATGATATTGTCATAATACGCGCTATATAAAGTGGCGCAGGTTGTGCAATATTATAACTGTAGTGTAAGTTTACAGTGAGGTAATTGTACTTATAAGTACAAACAGTTCTACAAGGAGCACTTGATGGACTGATTGAGTGCGTTTATAGTTCTTGGGATGAAACTGTTTCTGAAACGCGAGGTCCATACAGGAAAGGCTTTGACGCTTTTTGCCGTGGTTGAGGTAGTGTGTATTTGAAACTATATACCGATAATTCTCTTTCCGATCAGCTGCTGCTGTGATTCCCCACTCAGATACAGTGATATAAATAGTCCAAGTGGTGCAGTGAGAGTAATATGGAAAAGATGATCCGCAGTGGCAACCCTTAATGGGAGCAGCTGAAAGAAGAAGAAGATGCAGTGAGCGTAACAACGCTAAAGCAGTTATGGTATTTGGAATACTATGGCTATTCCCTGGACCATTATATTGCTACAGGTTAATCACAATCAGATGCATTACACTAATAAACAATATGCAGTTAATTTCAGTGTATTTATAAAGCCGTGTCAGGAACGTGGGTCTAAGAAAGGGTGACCACACAGGAACAGTAGCACTACTTTGACGCTGGGTGCCGCCAGTCTGCAAAACTGAGCGGAGAAATTGCTTACGCCAAGGTATGAGTTACCGTGGAAATGTGCGTGGCTTTACGCCAAGTTTAGGTTTTATACATCGCGATTTGAGCGTGGAAACGTTCATACACAACATTTCTGTGCGTACGCACCATTTATACATGAGACCCCTGGACTCTAAAGACTTGGACCTTCGTCCTTTTGCACAGATATTGAGAGCGCCACACACTCTTTCCAGTGACGTCATGATCTCCCATGCTCTCCCAACCCATCTACTGACTTCATAGGAAGTGTCACCAGAGACATGAATGTCACTGCTGAGGTAAGTAAACCTCTCGACAAGGTCGACACTCTCTCCGCAAACAGACACACTGCTGATGGCCATGCCCAAGAGGTCATTAAAGGCCTGGATCTTGGTTTTTATCACAATCCCAGACACTCAGACTCCTCATTCAGTCTCTCGAGAGCCCCAATCAGAGCCTCCGTGAAGATAACAGCATCTTCGGCAACATCAAGATCAGTGAATTGTTCTTCATCAACAGAAGATGGGGATGGTGTCAATTCCTTGCCTGGATGGGATCCCATAATAGAAGGATGTTGATGGACGTGAATCCCAGCCGTGTTGGTTGACAGTACCTTTTCCAGCCAGGAAGCCACAGGGCATATTGGGAGCAGTTGTCCTGAAGGGCAGGTACTTGGGTGCCACCAGGGGGAGCTGCAGGAAAACACTACCTCTGCTTTGGGGGACTCCTGACATGCAGTGCTACGGAACTGGAAGTACATAAAAGAAGCCACGTTATCTTCATCAGGGATTAAGAGTCGGGAGGCACTGGACAACGCATAGAGTTTAGGAGACGGTAGTGTTATTTTGAATTTGATATTATGCTGGACCGGCTTTAACCCCTGAAGGTGATTTTAAAAAATAAATAACTTCATTTAATCTTTAATCTGTGTTTGGCTGAGTTGAATCTGGTGTTTGGGGGCACCTCCTAGTGGCCACAGTATATAGCATTTGGTATTCCATTAACGTTATGATAAGAAAGATCCTTGAAAATTAAAATTATTTACTAAAGCATTGTGTTTGCAGTGAAGAACTTTAGCTGCATCAGATTAAAAAGCATATTTTTTATTAATCAAGCGAAAACAGACCCATTTTCACACAAGCTCGTTGATGGTATGTAGTACCCATTCGGGACAAGAAAGGATGCTGCCACTAACATTATTGTCTACTTCTTCCTCATCCACTTTGAGAAGACATCTAGTGAAGGCAACTCCGCCCCTTCCGAACAGAATCAGATATAAAGCCAGACATCACTGGAAGGAGGCGACTCACTTTGGTACAAGCCAGACATGAAGACGGAGCTCCTCATAGCCGAGCAGCAGTTACAAGTTAAAAGAAAGCTAAAGCCCATATTTTGTTATTTCACAATATTGTATGGAATTTTTTTTGTTTTCAGTCTTTTTCTTTAAATTAAGAGAGACAACATTGTTTGGACCCTATCTTTATTCCCACTTGATTACACTGCAAATAAAAGAACAAAAATTGTATAATCTGTTTATTTGTTTTGGTAAATAGCTACTGAATTTACCACAGCAACTGAATTTACCACAGGTGGACTCCAATTAAGATGCAGAAACATCTCAAGGATGATCAGGGGAAACAGGATGCACCTGAGCTCAGTTTTGAGCTTCATGGCAAAGGCTGTGAATACTTATGTACATGAAATTTCTCAGTTTTTTATTTTTAATAAATTTGCAAAAATCTCAAGTAAACTTTTTTTACGTTGTCATTATGGGGTGTTGTGTGCAGAATTCTGAGGAAAAAAATGAATTTAATCCATTTTGGAATAAGGCTGTAACATAACAAAATGTGGAAAAAGTGATGCGCTGTGAATACTTTCAGGATGCACTGTATATTCCTAGTGCATCCAAACCCGAGGAACAAGCCAAGAGGGACAGGAGGAAGCTGCCTGGACTCAGTCACTCACTGGAGTCTACACCAGGGACCAGGGGTCACCAAGTCCGGTCCTGGAGGACCACCGTGGCTGTAGGTTTTTTTTTGTTAATGAGTGCCCTGTTTGTGCTGCTAATTAACTTCTTGTGAATTCATTTTAATTGAATTCTTTAAGATTTGCTCCCCTGAATTTCTTCATCATTCCTGTGAATTGCTTCATTTCTTTCCTTAAATGAAGTGAGTGAGCCAACAGAAGACCAAGTAAGTCAGGCCCTCAAACGCCAACCAGATTCACTCCAACCAGCTGCTTAATGAGGTTCCGATTCTTGTCATTTAATTAGACTCATTTGTTAATTACGTGGCTTGTTGCTGCTCTCGTGGTACATTAGCAGACATTTCTGAAATTGTAGATTTTCTCTTTCTAAGAGCTCTGTTAAAATGTTTTGGGGACCTGAGCAGATTGACATTCCCGAGGCCTTCACCTTTCTTTATTTTCAGATATTGTATGATGGACACCAGTTGTTTTGGCTCATTTTGTATTTCATTATTGTTTGGTTGCTAATTAAGGAAAAAAACAATTAAGGGGTCTGAGTCTTCAAGAACAAGTTAATTAGCAGCAAAAACAGGTCACTTCACTCATTAAGAAAAGGGTTAGAATGGAAACCTGCAGCCACGGTGGTCCTCCAGGACCGGAGTTGGTGACCCATGGTCTACACTGCACCCGGATTGGCTGTGACTCACCCTGCAGTGCCATGTTTGATGAGGAGGAGGAGGGGACTGGGACCCAGCTGTGTGTCCGTCCATCAATTGGTGAGTCACGTGAGAAGACCAGGGGGTGAGTCCTGACTCCTGGTCCTGGTAGTGGCTAATTGCTGAAGCTGAAGCGGCTCTTCCTCTCTGTCATGTGCGCGGCACACAGGTAGCAAGGAGGCCACACGTCGTACAAGATGCCTGACATGCTGTCTGCACTAGTGTGTGCAACAGCACACAGATTGTGCTGTGTGTAGTGCAAACAGTGCAGGAACTGCTGGGTGCACAACATAAAGTCCGGACAAATGTTCTAAAACAAAATAAAGATAGGAATATCTACAGAGGGGCAGCACGGTGGTGGAGTGGTAGTGCTGCTGCCTCGCAGTTAGGAGACCTGGGTCCTCCCTGCGTGCAGTTTGCATGTTCTCCCCGTGTCTGCGTGGGTTTCCTCTGGGTGCTCCGGTTTCCTCCCACAGTCCAAAGACATGCTGGTTAGGTGCATTGGTGATCCTAAATTGTCCCTAGTGTGTGTTTGGTGTGTCCTGCGGTGGGGCTGTTGCCCTGCCCGGGATTTGTTCCTGCCTTGCACCCTGTGCTGGCTGGGATTGGCTCCAGCAGACCCCCGTGACCCTGTAGTTAGGATATAGCGGGTTGGATAATGACTGACTGATCTATACAGAGGGCAGCAGTAATACTCCCTGACTCCCTTTCCTGGACAGCCTGTGCCCTGGTCGCAAAAGAAAAAAGTTTATGACTCACTGCAATAAGTTATTCTTCTTATCCTTTCTTCTCTTCAGAAAAAAATCAATGTCTGCTCTTTTGTCATTCCACTCTGAATAACTGATAATGAACACTTTATTTGTTTGTACCTTTCCCATTATAGCTGACACTGTAACTGCATATGTTTTTTAAACCTATTTACAGTCCTTTTCTTCTGCACTGTGGCCCCCTTTGGAGCTAGTTAAAGTTAGGCAGGAACTCATCCCGAGTACAGAAATTCATCTGGGTGAAGAAAGTCATTGAAAGCTTGGTGCTTTGATATTAATTTTAAAGTCTTTCTCCAGGGCAACAATCTAAGGGTAGGGGTTTTTATATCAAATATATATATTTGCTTAGCTAGCAAAATAAAGAGAGCGCAAACAGGAGAAAATGCAAGGTTCGAAACTTGGAGATCAAGCTGTACTAGCATCAAAACTGAAATGAGAGGTGAAAAATCAAAGCAGGAAGAAGTCAGACCCAAAACACTAAAAGATAAGATTTTAGATTAGGGAAAGTGCACAAAGTGAAAAGAGTTTAGGAATCCGTAAACTCGGATGAGCAAGCGAACGTGAGATGACCTTTTAATCCTGTTGTATCTTTCCCAGGAGATCACAACCTCTGAGGATGCCCCCAAACTGGTAGTGGGCTCTTTCTTAATGATAAGGAGGCAACATGATGGATGAAATGGTGGATAAAATAATGAAGAATTATCACAAAGTTCAGAATTAAAAACCTTAATAAAAAGATATGGATTCCAGGGCTAGGAAAACCACCAAAGTGAGTGGTAAATCAACAGAATTGGTAAAGAAAAGCTCACAAGATAATATCTGGGTGACTTTGAAGCATGTGTTCACCTCACAGATGCAGTATATATAATCGAGTTTGACTCTTTGTGCCAAATGAGTTGTGACAGTAGCCAATTTAACCCAATTTTATATCCTGAAATACGAGAGTCATTTTTCCTCATTACTATTTATTTTTTTGTGATCTAAAGTTTAAAGGTATATGCATTCAGCACAGATTCACATTCAGTGGAAAAATTACTTACCTTTAAAAGTATATGCATCTTTATTGCTACCAGATTTGTAAAAGGTTTCAAAAATAAAGCATTTTCTTCTTTTGAAATTCATTGCAAACATTCTTTTACTTTCCCTTTGTAATGTATATGAGACGTTCGGAAGTCAACTGAATGCCAACTTCTTCTCCTCCGACTATGTAATCAGTTTAACTTTCTGATTTTTTTTCTCTCTTGCTTGAAAAGCCCGAGGACTTGACAGACTCTGAAAGGCTTAGCATAGAAATCTTTTTTTTTTTGTTTTTGTTCCTTAATATCCACTAGGGAATGTAGTTTAGATTATTAATTATGCTGCACAGATTTAAGAGGTTTTGAAAATAATGGACAAATTGGTCAGTTTAAAATATCCAGAGTTGCACTGTCAAAAGAGCACCTTGCCGTCTCTTGACATTATACACTGCATTGAAAAGGGACACCCTGGAGGTTTCCTTTGTTAATTCAAAAAAAAAAAAAAAAAGGCAGATGTCATATCTGTCACAGCGTTTTCCAGCATTGATTTTTCCTATCTGTAAATCTCAGCTGTAAAAAGCAGAATGAAATCCCCTAATGATTCTGACCACTTGTATTAGCAGAATTGCCTTAAAATGCTCCATTACCAGCATATGAAAAACAGAGCCCTAAGTTCAATGATTCTGCTTATTTGGTTTAAAAGGACACCCACACATGGGGTCAGGAAAAAAATACTGTATATATACAATATATACTGTGGATTTAGAAAGTAATCAGACCCCCTCAGATTTTTCACATTTTGTTATTTTGCCACCTTATGTAAAACTCGTTTAGATTACTTTTTTCTTACAGTGCCCTCTCCGTAATGTTTGAGACAAAAGACATATTTTTCCCTCTCTGCTCCAGAGTTTGAAGTTACAAATCAAACAATTCAGATGTGATTAGAATGGTCATTGCAGACGTTTCAGTCACACCATGTAGAAATAACAACACTTTATCTACATACTCCCCCATTTCAGGGCACCATAATGTTTGGGACACCACAATGGCAGGTCCATCTGTCATTTGATACACATGTCCATCACCTTTGTAAAATTGCATTCCTTCATCTCCGAAACATAGCTAAACTCTGTCCCTACCTCTCCCTCTGTGATGCTGAAAAGCTGGTTCATGCCTTTGTCTCATCCAGACTGGACTATTGTAATGCACTCCTCATCGGGATACCCAACAAGAGCCTTCAAAAGCTCCAACAAATTCAAAATAGTGCTGCAAGAATCCTGATGAGGGTGTGGAAATATGAACACATTTCACAGATCCTTCGGTCACTTCATTGGCTCCCTATCCATCTCTGTATCGAATACAAACTCTGTTTATTTACTCACCAGTGTATCCATGGAAACGCTCCACAATATCTTAAAGAACTCTGTATATTACAATCCACTGCAAGAAACCTACCGCCTTCACCTCCCTGTGAGCAAACTTCATACAATGGGTGACTGAGCCTTTGCAGCCGCTGCTCCACGGCTCTGGAATGGCCTACCAGAGAGCCTGAGAAGACAGCAGATTGTGGGCTGTTTGAAAAAACAGCTAAAGACTTTTCTATTTAGGAAAGATTATTAACAAGAATGCCATAATTATTGTTGTTTTATTTCTGTTTTTATCTTGCTTTGCCTTTGTTTAAAGTTTTTTAAGTTTAAACCTAATCATGTCAGTTGGATCAACGGAATTCACCACAGGTGGACTTCAAACAAAGGGTTCACACATCCCAGTGATGATCGATAGAATGGGATGGGAGGGCACTATATAATACACAATCATTAAAGATAGATAGATAGATAGATAGATAGATAGATAGATAGATAGATAGATAGATAGATAGATAGATAGATAGATAGATAGATAGATAGATAGATAGATAGATAGATAGATAGATAGATAGGAGGGCACTATATAATACACAATCATAATAGATAGATAGATAGATAGATAGATAGATAGATAGATAGATAGATAGATAGATAGATAGATAGATAGATAGATAGATAGATAGATAGGAAAGGCACTATATAATAGATAGATAGATAGATAGATAGATAGATAGATAGATAGATAGATAGATAGATAGATAGATAGATAGATAGATAGATAGATAGATAGATAGATAGATAGATAGGAGGGCACTATATAATACACAATTATAATAGATAGATAGATAGATAGATAGGAGGGCACTATATAATACACAATCATAATAGATAGATAGATAGATAGATAGATAGATAGATAGATAGATAGATAGATAGATAGATAGATAGATAGATAGATAGGAGGGCACTATATAATACACAATTATAATAGATAGATAGATAGATAGATAGGAGGGCACTATATAATACACAATCATAATAGATAGATAGATAGATAGATAGATAGATAGATAGATAGATAGATAGATAGATAGATAGATAGATAGATAGATAGATAGATAGGAGGGCACTATATAATACACAATTATAATAGATAGATAGATAGATAGATAGGAGGGCACTATATAATACACAATTATAATAGATAGATAGATAGATAGATAGATAGATAGATAGATAGATAGATAGATAGATAGATAGATAGATAGATAGGAGGGCACTATATAATACACAATTATAATAGATAGATAGATAGATAGATAGATAGATAGATAGATAGATAGATAGATAGATAGATAGATAGATAGATAGATAGATAGATAGATAGGAAAGGCACTAGATAGATAGATAGATAGATAGATAGATAGATAGATAGATAGATAGATAGATAGATAGATAGATAGATAGATAGATAGATAGATAGATAGATAGATAGATAGATAGATAGATAGATAGGAGGGCACTATATAATACACAATTATAATAGATAGATAGATAGATAGATAGGAGGGCACTATATAATACACAATCATAATAGATAGATAGATAGATAGATAGATAGATAGATAGATAGATAGATAGATAGATAGATAGATAGGAGGGAACTATATAATACACAGTTATAATAGATAGATAGATAGATAGATAGATAGATAGATAGATAGATAGATAGATAGATAGATAGATAGATAGATAGATAGATAGATAGATAGATAGATAGATAGATAGATAGATAGATAGATAGATAGATAGATAGATAGATAGGAGGGCACTATATAATACACAATTATAATAGATAGATAGATAGATAGATAGATAGATAGATAGATAGATAGATAGATAGATAGATAGATAGATAGATAGATAGATAGATAGATAGATAGGAGGGCACTATATAATACACAATTATAATAGATAGATAGATAGATAGATAGATAGATAGATAGATAGATAGATAGATAGGAGGGCACTATATAATACACAATTATAATAGATAGATAGATAGATAGATAGATAGATAGATAGATAGATAGATAGATAGATAGATAGATAATTTAATTTTTAAAATGACCTTTATTTTAAACAGTAACAAAAACATTAACAAAACAATATACACATTCAATTAACATAAAAAAAACAAGCGTCATAATAAACAAGAAGCCATACATCCGACCCCAACTACTCCCCCTTTACACTCCTCCTACTCCGCACATTAATAATAACTTTAACAGTTAATAATTCAGTATAACACAAAGACCACCTTTACTCCCCCTTTACACTCCTCCTACTCCGCACATTAATAATAACTTTAACAGTTAATAATTCAGTATAACACAAAGACCACCTGTACTCCCCTTTACACTCCTCCTACTCCGCACATTAATAATAAATTTAACAGTTAATAATTCAGTATAACACAAAGACCACCTGTACTCCCCCTTTACACTCCTCCTACTCCGCACATTAATAACTACATGATGTTGATGCCCACCATTACTATCTTGTTATTCCCAGTTGAACACCAGTTCACCCCCCTCCACAGCACACAGTACCTGTCGTGTCCCCCACATGTCACTAAACATTTCTAAATTGTTAGTTAATTTATGATACATGAAATCAAGTTTCAGTCTACTTTTAATTAAAATTTTAAAGAGCAGCAGAGCGTCAGTCCCCATGAGGTTCTTCTCTTTGTTTCTCCTTGTTTTTAAAATTGCTAACTTGGCTTGTCCTAACAGAAAATTTCCAATAACACATTTATTCTTATTTTTTTGGTAATAATTAATACCAAAGACAAAGCAAATAGTAGAGAACTTAAAACCAAATCCACCAAGAAAAGAGTCCAAGAACCTGAACAACGGCTTCAGCCGTGCACAGTGAATAAACAGATGAAAAATGGTTTCTCTCACAGTACAGAACGGACACTGGTCAGTCTCTGAAACTTTAATCGTAAACAGAAACGAGTTTGTGGCTAAGGCCGAGTGTGTTATCCTCCACTGCAGATCTCCAAGTCTTTTCTGTAATGGGAGTTTATAATAAGCTCTCCATGAAGGTGAGATATTCTCAGAGACCTGCAGTTCCTTCCTCCACAGTGTGTCAGGTAACTCCTTCAATTGATTATAAAATGTCACTTTGACACACAGTTTATACAGTTCTTTTTTGGTAAACAGTTCAAAGTCTTTTTCAACTACAGTACCAAAACGGAGAAGGTGCCCAGGCCTGTCAGTGTGGTCAGAGACATTTGGCCTTACGATAATGGCAGGCGATGCCATCTCTGCCTCTAGTGTGTCCTCACCTTTGAAATATTCGGCACACACAGAACTCGCTCCTGACCTCCTCAGTGCTGTTTTTACCTGGCTGAGAAAAAGTTCAACCAGGCGTATTGATCTGATGCCCAGGACTGTCGCTAGGTGGGCTGGGGTGTGCCAGCACCTCATATCTGTGTTAATCAGGTCAATTATTTTTAAAAGTCTATTGTTCAAAAGAATAGATACAAAAAATTCTGAAAGCAATAATGGGCATTCTATCAGAGGATTCCACACTAAAGGTTCTTCTATGAACCAATTAGTACTCTCCAGATTTAGCCTGGTCCTCCTGAGTTTACTGTGCCAGATTTGAAGTGCGGAATGATAAAATTTTGGCAACTCAGACCGAACAAACACTGCATTGTTTAAAAAGAAAAAATGTTCAGCAAAATTGAAGCCTCTTACTCTGCGAAATAAAGTAAAGGCCAGCTGTCTCCACGGCAGGTGCTCGGGTCCGTATAAGAGTCGATGTAACATTTGGAGTCTAAATGCCTCCATCTTGCTTAACAAGTCAATGAGTCCCTGACCGCCTTCTTCTACAGGCAGATACAGGACACTACGCCTCACCCAATGTATTCCATCCCAAAAGAACTCTAAAATCATGCTCTGGATGGTCTTGATGATAGATAATGGGGGGGTCAACACACTGCAACTTATGCCAGAACATGGAGGCTATTAAATTATTAATAATGAGGACCCTGCCACGACAGGAGATCTCCTTATGAAGGTATTTCCATTTGTTCAGCCTGGCTTGAACTCTTTCTACCCAGTCTGCCCAGTTTTCTTCAGCAAAACCTCCCTTTCCCAAAAACACCCCCAGGTATCTGAAGACTCTTCTATTCCACTGAAGACCACCAGGCAGGTCTGGCGGGTCCCCATTCCTCCAGTTGCCAATCAAAAAAGCATTGCTTTTGTCCCAATTAATCTTTGCAGACGACAGTTGCTCAAATTTATCCAGGCAATATTTCAGTGCCGTGATGTCTCCAGGATGACAGATAAACACTGACAAATCATCTGCATACGCGACCACCTTAAGGTTTAAGTTCGGGCACTGAGGGATGTTCAGACCTTGAAGGTTGATGCGAAGCTGCTGCAGTAGTGGCTCGATGGACAGCGAGAAGAGCATACCGGACAGAGAGCAGCCCTGACGTATCCCTCTGGTTACTTGGAGAGGGGCTGTTAATGCTCCATTCAATTTCACGACACTAAAGACGTTATAATATAAAAGACCAATGTGTCTAATGAACGAAGGTCCAAAGCCAAAAGCCTTCAGAACTGCTAATAGATACTTGTGGTCCACCCTGTCAAATGCTTTCTCTTGATCCAGTGATAAAAGTCCAGCGTCAAAACCAAAGAGTCTGGCCGCATCAATCACGTCTCGAACCAAGAAGATGTTGTCCAGAATACACCTGTTGGGGACACAGTATGTCTGCTCTGGGTTCACGATACTCGCCATGACTCCTCTTAACCGATTAGCCAGGGCTTTGGAGAAGATTTTATAATCCGCACATAGCAGGCTGACTGGACGCCAGTTCTTTAACTCCGTGAGGTCTCCTTTTTTTGGGAGTAGTGTGATCACCGCTCTGCGACAGGAGAGGGGCATTTCACCCACTTGCAGACTTTCACTGAAAACCTCTGCCAGATCAGCGCCAAGGTGAGACCAAAAGGCTTTATAAAACTCAACAGGCAACCCGTCGATACCTGGGGATTTACCAATGTTCAGGCCATTCAAGGCTGTAGTCAAGTCCTCCAGAGAAATCATAGTTTCCAAGAAGTCCTTCTCTCTATCTGGAATCTGAGGCAAGTCTTGGAGAAAAAAAGACGTCTCTAAAGGAACCTCTGAAATGTCCGCAGAAAACAGTCGCTGATAAAACTGATGTGCCCAGGCTCGAAGGGCTTCAGGCTCCAGCATTTCCTGACCTTTGTCATTCTTTAAACAGTTAATAATCCTACTTTGGCCAATGGTTTTTTCCAAACTAAAAAAGAATTGTGTGGGAGCGTCCATCTGGGTGAGCGACTGCATTCTCGAGCGGACGAGTGCGCCGTTGACTTTCTTGTCCATGAGGTCTAACAATAATTGTTTCTTAGTTTTCAGGGACTCAAAGGTGTGGCCGTCAAAGTTAGAACATAAACCTGAATGAAGGTCTTCAATTTCCTTCTCCAGCTCCAAAATGGCCGCATTCACATCTCTGGTGGTCTGCTCTGTGTATTGTTGGCACAATACGCGTATCTCAGTTTTAGTACAATCCCACCATTGCCTCAGTGAGCTGAAATTCTTCTTTTTGCATCTCCATTGAGTCCAGAAATACACGAAACAGTTGATAAAGTGGGGGTCTTTCAGTAGATTACTATTGAAGTGCCAGTAGGACGTGACAGAATGTTCAGAGAGAACAGAAACTCGAAGGAAAACAAGAGAGTGGTCAGATAAGGCAGTTGGAAGAATGGAGCAGTTAGTAATGAGATTACGGTGATGTTTTTGGATGTAAAATCTGTCAAGTCTGCCATAGAAAGCAGCCCAGCTGAGCCCTTCACCCACGTGTACTGTCGGACCCCCGGATGAAAATCTCTCCAAATATCAATGAGATTATTGTTGGTGACCACAGAACCCAATGCTATGACGGACCCCGGATGAGGTTCTAGCCCATTCCTGTCCAGCTGTGCATTATCTGTGCAATTAAAATCACAAACACCAGCTCATCATCCTCACACGTCTTCAGCACATCATTTAAAACAGAGAAGCAGTGAGTTCTCTCAGTCCCTGAGTTTGGGGCGTACACATTAATAAACACCCACTTCATGTCCCCCATAAGTGCTTCTACCTTCATCAGCCTCCCCTGGATTAACTCCGAACAAACCGCCCTGTCTGGTACAAAACTTTTTGAAAACAGGATTGCGACACCTGCACTGATATCGGAGCCATGACTTAAATGTGCCACCCCCTGCCACTCTCTGTGCCAGTCAGACTGATTTACCACGTCAGTGTGTGTTTCCTGAAGGAAGGTCACGTTCATCTTTTTTTGCGCTAAGTGCTCAAATAGCGCCGTTCGTTTTACCAAATCTCTGCAGCCGTTTATATTTAAGGAGCACAGGGAATAGACAGACAGAATACAGGAGAGGAAAGTAGCAGTCAACAACACTGAGGTAACCCAAAAAACGGGGAATCGCATTAAACCTGCCATCATGATTGCTCTTCAAGGGAACGTTTCACCTTACAGATAATATTCTTTAAGCGGACTCTCTCTTTGGAGGTCAGTCCTAGTTCAGCAGCCCGGCGCCGCACTTGTTTCGCTGAGTTCAGAAATTGATGAAGATCAGGAAAGTGTTCAACAATCCTGATCCCTCGCTTCCCTTCTAAAAATACTAAAAACTGCAAAATATTTTCTGTGCTGTAGGCCTCGCTTAAGCTCGAGTGAGATGACAGATCCACCCTGATTGACGGGTCAGATTCATTGCCGTCCTCCTCCATCTCCTGTCACTGTGCTGTCAGTCTGCTGCAGAGCACTAGCGGCGGCCTCTACACCTTCAGTTTTCGTGCTCTTCTTGGCTCGTCCACCACTGGTTGTTTGCTCTTTTCTCTTTCTGGTTACCGGCTTAACCACACTGTGTTCACCGTCACCGTCTTCACAGAGCATTTCTCCATCGGCCCCCGTCACTTGTGTTTCTTCAGCAGGCAATGACTGCACAGTCAGATCGCTCTTCTCCGCCCCCCCCCTTGAGAAGGCGCAGCGCTTGGGTCCGTCTCTGTAGCGGCAACACTCTCAGTGGGTGTCTTCTGTAAAAGCGCTGCAGAGTCATCTGTATAACATTCGACCTCTGGTACAACCGTAGACACCACCTCCTCCTCTTCATGGCTGACTTCAGCCTTCTTATTCCCACTACTTTCACTAATTTGCCCGTCATCGGCCGCTGCGCCCGTAACTATTTCAGTCCTCAGGTAGTTTTCCATCGCAGGCGCTCTGCTTGACACTTCCGGCTCCCTTGCTTCATGTCCCGGGCCTACAGTGACACTTTGTACGGTAGTTATCTCACCCTGATCTTCAGCCACTTCATCAGAATCATAACTTTGATCTTCCATTTCTGACTCACTAAACACCGACTCATTTTCTTCATTGTCCGAAGTGCTATTACGGGGCTCTCTGTGCTCGCCAGACGGTCCCGGCTTATCCGGGTTGACGGTCATCTCACCCCGCTTACACAGACTCGCTTTGTGCCCCGTCTGACCACACTTAAAACATTTCATTAGTTCTGTAGTGATAAAAACTATATACTCATAACCCTCTACTTTAAATTTCAAGGCCACATCAAGCTCCTCACGTGAATTATTTAGCAGCATGTACACCTGTCTCCTAAAAGACACGACGTGCTTCAAATCAGGAGAACGGCAGCCAAGCGGAATCATAACTAAGTCCGATAGGACTTCACCATATCGACGAAGTTCAGTTAATAAAGCCTCATTTTTCAAAAATGGTGGAACATTTGAAATAATAACCCTTTTAGCAGGAGTCGATAAAGGCAGCACCGGGACTAGCGAGCCGTTTATTACCAGGCCCTCCTGCACCAGAGTATGCACCATAGCTTCATCGTTTAAAAAGACCACAACCGTTTTATTCATGCGAGAGGCAGACTTTACATTTTTACTACCCACTCTTTTCGCCACCTCAACAACACACGCCTCAACAGAGACCATCGGGTCCACAACCACCTTAATTCCGTGTTTTCGGGAAAGGTGTTCAAAATGTCGCGGGTTAAGCCCTGGAGGCTTTGCTCGGGACGCGGCCATGGCGGCAAGCCGCAGCCGCGTCCAACTATTACAACACTCACTAACAATAAACAATAGACTTTTAAATAAATGGCAAATCAGTAAAAAAATCTGTATACATTAAATTGATAGTAAAAAAAAGAAAGAAAAAGAAAACGAGAAAATACTCACAGAGACCCGCCACGAACGAAACCGCCAACAACCACGCCCACCCCAGACCAGAGTAATCGACAGACAGAGGTTCAACAGACAGAAAGGATAGATAGATAGATAGATAGATAGGAGGGCACTATATAATACACAGTTATAATAGATAGATAGATAGATAGATAGATAGATAGATAGATAGGAGGGCACTATATAATACACAATTATAATAGATAGATAGATAGATAGATAGATAGATAGATAGATAGATAGATAGATAGATAGATAGATAGATAGATAGATAGGAGGGCACTATATAATACACAATTATAATAGATAGATAGATAGATAGATAGATAGATAGATAGATAGATAGATAGATAGATTTGTCCCGAGGGGGAAATGTATTGCTAATAATAATATAATAATCATAAAAAAACAATAATACACTATATTTGGCTTTTAATAGAAGATCTTTAAATAAATAAACAGTGGGTGTCCCATTACTGTGCCTGCCATTTTAATTAGCTTGATGATTCGGTGGCCATTCAAGTGACGTTACCTGCCCAGCACTGGCCATCACAGAGTTGTATAAAAATATTTGTGTCAATATGATATTCAGTTTTTTTTTTATTTGTAATAAATTTGCAAAATGTCTTAACTCCAGTTTTCACTCTGGCATTCTGGAGTATTGAGTGATGCTTGACATGGGGTTTGGTCGAGTAAAAGAATTCAGATTCAATGAGGAAATGTTGGGGTGCCAACCTGTGCAATCGCCGTTTAATCAAACCAAACCAAAATTCACAACAATGGCCTCCATGGTCCAAAATGAAAGAGAGAGGTTCGAAGGCAGCAGAGAAGCCTATCAGATTGTGTAATTCCAAGAGTTTCGGTCACCAGGTAGGAGATTCAGAACTGAACGCCTCCTCCTGGTGGCTGTGGGATTTATAGGTGGGGGACTAGAATGGATGTGGTCCATTGCCCTCACTGGGCGTCTTCTCAGTACTGAGGAGGAAACAGAAGAAGACAAAGTTAGCACCAGCAGCCTTTCCCGGCCCGGGGCACAAGTACTTACTGCAGATGAGCCGACAGACACAAACTTTAAATATCATTTAAATGATTTAAGCTCAAGACTATATAATAAAATATGAACAAAGTGACGGGGTCTGAAGACGTCCTGAATCCACTGCAAATCTGCATGATCTGTCTCACTTGGGTAATGCATGGGTTCTGATTTTTTAGCCAAACTCCACTACAAAGCTGTTTAAGAGTACTATCTGTATCTCCCACAAAACACATTTTTATATTTTTAAGCATTTATCACATTTTTGAAGCTTCTGACGTATCACTAAAATATTTTGCTGAAAACAGCAGTATTAGAACAACCAAAAGATTTGCTTTGCAAGCTTATTTTGAAAGTAATTGCTTTTTTGAAACTTCCTGCCCACAAATGAATATTATTTCTCTTCCGTTAACTTAACAGTTGTTGGGCTTGTGGCATCTTTTTACATGAAACAAAGGTGATATCATTTTGTTTGCACATAATTTAAAAATACATTTCCAGATGAAAAATAAAAAGTAATTGGATAAAACTGGAAGTTGCAGCAATACAAGGAGTTCAGTGGTACATCTGTTAACATACCTAAAAAAAATCAATATTTTTACAATAGTACATGAGAGAATAACACAATAGCCCAGTCACACCACCCTGCAATTTGTGCAATGTACTTTTTAAACACCAGTGCTTGGGGTCCAGGGCAGTACTCACGTTTTCCCCTTATGAGTACAGGCAGCTAATGTTTGTGTCTTGGTGCTGTCACAAAAATGACAAAAAGACATCAGAGGTTTGGGGCAGCCACCCATGGAATATGCCCTGTCTGCAAAATGGGTAAATTGTTGCAAGATATTCACAGGTTAGAGTCCAAAGCAGAACTGCTATTGATAGCAAAAGATGGCGGCTTTTTTTGCCAAAATTGGAAGTGATGTCATCAGAGGTGCCTGGACTGGAAGTGATATCATCGGAGGTGCCGGAACTGAAAGTGATGTCTTCAGAGGCACTGGGACCAGAAGTGACATCATCAGAGGTTCCTGGACCGGAAGTGATATAATCGGAGGCACCAGAAACCAGAAGTGACATCATCGGAGGTGTCAGAACTGAGAGTGATGTCTTCAGAGGCACTGGGACCGGAAGTGACATCATCGGAGGCACCAGAAACCAGAAGTGACATCATCGGAGGTGCCAGAACCGGAACACTGCTTTTATGAATCCCATACCAAATGGCATATAACAGAGACATGTGCATTACATGGTGCTTTGCAAATGTTAATGCTGAAGTATACGTTGATTAGTTAGACTTCATGCCGTCTTAGACAATTTACAACATCTAGTAAAAGGTTAGGAGTCTTTGTGTCTGTCTGTGTGTCCTTCTGGTTGCTATGTCTCTGTCATTTCGAAATATGGAGCAGTACAAACATTTCTAGCAATATAATGCATTGCATTTGTCATTCCAACAGATGCCGCATTTCACATGATAACAAATGACATATAACAGAGACATATGCATTATATGATACATTGCAAACTGATTAATTAGATTGCAACCCATCTTAGACAGGTAGCACAGCTAATAAAAGGGTAAGTGCCTCCATGTTCATCTGTGTGTCTGTCCAGTTGTTATGTCTCTGTCATTGCAAAAGATGGTGCATCACAAATATCTACAGTAATAAAATGCATTGTGTTTGTCATTCCAAGAGAGAGCACACCACAGACATGCTACTTTTATGAGTCACATACCAAATGGCATATAACAGAGACATGCATTGCATGGTGCACTGCAAACGTTAACACTGAGGTCTATGTTGATTAGTTAGATTTCAAGCCATCTCAGATGGGTTGCACAGCAAGTTTATTTTTCAAATAAGGAAAATGCAAGCTCAAAAGAGCAAAAAGAGACAAAAAGATATTGCCTGAAGGCAAACCTGAATCAAACAGCTCCCACTGCATTAATTCTAAAGCAGAATCCTTGGTTCTGAGAAAAATGGTCAGAGGAACAGGGCTGGAAACAGAAAAAAGAAAATAATTAAAACTTACAATTACCTGTTACTGTCTGAATGTATGTGTTATTGTTATTCTAAATTATTATTTTTCATATCTTTGTGTTATTTCTGTTATGTTTATAATTAGGTATTGTAACTTTAAGTGTGCCTCCATTCTATGTACTTTGTGGGTGAAGCCCCAGGAGGCAGGCCTCCCTTGACATCATCAACCCCGAGCCATCACTCTGGCTATTTAAAGCAAGAGAAGATGAAGCTCAGATATCAGATCATTGAGTATGCATTTGAAGTTAAATTATTTGGCCAAAAATGTGTGAATTTGGGGCCCGAAACAAAGCAAAGAGAAGTTAACTTGTTTAATGAAGCTACGCTATGTGACCAAAAATACAGCCTTTCAAATTATGGAGCCATGGGGCTTTAATTGTACTCATTGTTAACAGTTACATAAAATCCAGCACATAGCCATGCTTGATTGACAAGCGTTGTTAGTTGAAAGAGTCGTAACGAAGAACTCAAAACCTTTAAACATAGCACTGTATTGGGATGCCACGTTTGCTACAAGTAATTATGTGTAATTTCTCTGCTCTGCTAGATCTGCACAAGTCAACTGTAAGTGCTGTTACTGTGAAGTGGAAGCATTAAAGAACAGCAACAGGTCAGTTATGAAGTGGTAGACCACACAGACTCACAGAGCAGGGCAGCCGAGTGTTGAAGTTCATCATCTAACTTCTGTTACATCACTGACTACAGAGTTCCAAACTGCCTCTGGACGCAACATCAGCACAAGAAACTGTGCGTCAGGAGCTTCATGAAATTGAGTTTCCATTGCCAAGAAGCTGCACACATGCCTAAGTTCATTGTGCGTAATACCAAGAGTGGTACAAAGCACACCGCCATTGGACTCTGGAGTAGTGGAAATATGGAGGGATGAATCACACTTCACTATCTGGCAGTCTGATTCCAGCTTTGACGGATGACAAGAGAATACTGGCTTCTGGGCTACATAGCCTGTAAATTTTGGTGGAGGATTGATAATGGCCTGGAGATGTTTGTCAGGAGTAGCATGAGGGTTTTCGCAAGGCCCCATATTTCCAGTGAAGGGTACTGCTTATCCTACAGCATACAAAGATGTTTTAGACACTTGTGTGCTTCCAACTTTGTGACAACGGTTTGGGGAAGGTCACTTTCTCTTCCAACGTGACTGAAAGCTCATCCCATAAAGACATACAGGGACCTGAGTGGCCTAAGCAGAGCCCTAAACCTCAAACCTATTGAACACCTTTGGGATGAATTGAAATGACCATTATGACCCACTTCTTCTTGACCAACATGACCTGACCTCACAAATGCTCTATGGGCTTAATGGGCACAGACACACTTCAAATCTTGAGGAAAGCTTTCCATGAAGAGCTGTTATAGCTGCTTCTCTTGGGGGGGTGATTTCTTATTAATGCCCATGGTTTTGAAATGGGATATCCTACATGCTTGTAGAGGTGTGCTTTGGGAGATGTTCACCTTACAATGGCCTTTTTAGCCAACTTTTTTCTGCTCTTTATTTCTTTTCATTTAGAAAAAAAATGAAAATAAGATTTAAGAATCTTTTTTTTTTTTCAAAATAATTTAAAGTAAAAAACAGAAATATCACATTGACGCAAGTATTCAGACCCTTGCAACTGGGGATCATCTTCCTGGCTTAGCTGAGTTAAGCAGTACCACTCCAGGACAAGAGGGGGCACTGTCACTAACTGTAAGATCTCTTTTACCTGCAATTCTGAGAAGCCATCCCAGGAAGACACCTAACCCCGCCCAAGGTGCTAAGACTAGGCCACGCCCACCTTTAAACCTTAAAAGCCCTGGATGGGAGCGTCTCATTGTGACTCAACAATCACAAAGGACAGAGCATCCTTTACTCTGAATGGGCGAATGTTTTGTTTTTAGGCTGCTATAGCTGACATTAAAGTTGTATCTTCATGCACCCTTTGTTTTTCAACCTCAATATTAAATGGAGTTGCCCTGTTCATGCCCCAGTTCTCCTTCCTGGCAATTTGTGGTCTGCCTACACAGTCACATCCTTTACTCAGCAGCTAGATGAAGCCCCTTTGGCAACAATGACAGCTTGGAGTCTTCTTGGGCCTGATGTGACAAAGGTCACACATCTGGATTTGGAGATTTTCTGCCATCCATCTCTGCAGATACTCTAAAGCTCCATCAAGTTAGATGAAGACCGTCAGTGTGCAGCTGTTTTCAGGTCTCTCCAGAGATGTATGACTGGGTTCAAATCTGGGCTCCAGCTGGGCAACTCAAGGGCATTCCTGTGTTGTCTTTTGTGAGTGCTGTGCAGGACCCTTTCCCCAGTAATGGAAGGACAGTATGGAAGGAGGCATAACCCAGCCGGGATGAGGCTGAATTAACGTCCCATACAAAGGTATAAATTAAGGGGTAATGTGTGGGAGTTGGTGTATCCAGGGCACTTCCTCCCCAGTACGGTAGATGGCAGTAATCCACTGGCATGGACCCAGTAAGGACACCCGCCAGGAGGTATGGGAATCATAGTTCTGTAGAATGGCCCTGTCGGGGTCCTTGGGTTCTGCCAGAGATGGACTCTCTTCTTTAGGAGGCTTCTGTCTGATCCAGAAGTGCTGTCGTCAGCTATGCCCCGGTACTTCATGTACTCCCTAACATATCTGACATAAAAGTGAACCATTAAAGCCTCCACTGGGGAGTCAGAGTCAGGAGGCAGAAGAGTATAGGGGGAATGTTTATTACAAGATAAATTGGAATTGGCCTGTAAGAAGGTATTGTGTGATCATGTAAACCTGTATTTTACACCTGGGTTTTTTTATGGGCTCAGTGGCGCCCCCTTGTCTTTTGCACCTTGTTTTGTGTTTAAGGCCATCATCCTGTTAGGGCCAGGTCCACCATGCTTTGGAGCAGGCTTTCATTAACTCTTTGAGGGCTGAATATTTTTTGCAGGCAGCTCACTTTTCTGAAAAGCACACAAAGCAAAGGTTTCACATGTAAATCACGTAAAACGTCTGTTGCTGTGGCTGCTATCGGCGCCTGTTCAGGGTCTCTGGAGGCTGTGTAGGGGCAGCTCGATGGCCGGTAGGAATGTGTGGTGGGCTGGCTGCCTGGCTGTCTTCGTATGGCAGTGCAACATAATCTGGTTTGTACCTCTTGTCATCGTAAGTGGTGGTCCTCCCAGGCGAACGTTGCCATAGGCGCATCAACTACACAAGTGTGTACAGCACCACGATCAGCTGAAGTTGGTACCTCACTTTCGTTTTCAATGTCCACCTCCAGATCACTTGCCTGAAAATCAGAGTCTGACAAGTTAGAGTCCAATTTGGCAATAATACGCAAAACACCATCCATGGAGTACAGTACTTTGCTTTGTGTATTCGCTTTGGTCTCTCGCCAGATGTCGATGCCATTTTAGTGGTCATCTGCTCTTCGCTACTCATGCATGCATAATCGAGGTCAGATCAACACATACTGTAACATAACAGCAAGTTTTATGGCTGATTACTGTCCTCTATCCCTGAATTTCAACATCCACCCTGAAAGAGTTAAGGGTGTTTTAGTACTTTACTCTGTTCTGCTCTCCCACAACTCGTGCTGCGTCCTTTTATACATTCCAAATTCAGATCTTAATCACCATTCCATAACATAAGCTCTAATGCCATTGGACACACCAAGTTGCTAACAGGACATGGCAGAACAGAGATACCTTAAACGGTCACTATAAACCTGGTCCACTTGACCGGATGGCCGCTTGTCAGTTTCGTTAATCAAAGAAAGGTTCGTGACCCCAAGGTGTTAAAGTACGCTGGGCCTCTTAAACTTCTGAATGCCCACACAGGTTTGAACTTATCCTACACGGACCAGTCAAGCACAAGTTCCCTGCTCCACTCTTATCCTCACTCGTCAGCCGGAGAAAAGCCAAGCAGCCTACATGTCAAAGCAAGCACGCCCTGAAAGAAAAGCACTTTTAATTTGATTTTTTTTTAATTGTTGAAGCTTTGCTGTTAACTGCAATAACAAAACATGCATAAGCCTTTTTCTTATTTATATTGTTATAGCTTTTAAGCCTAAGCTCAGAAGAGTAGAGACTTGGTATAAACTCAGTAAGCCATGTAGCTGGTTTTTCTTGTCTTGTCAGTACACCTACATACATGCCAGAGTCACACTGAACCAGGGTTCAAATTGAACTTCTACAGTGCTAATCTTGGTTTCACCAGAAATGAGAATCTTGTTTCCCATAGTCTGAGAATTCTTAAGGTGACTTTTTTGTAAAGTGACTTTTTTTTGTAAACTCTTAGTGGGTTTCCATGTGTCTTTTGCAGAGGAGAGACTTCTGTTAAGCCACTCGATCATAAAACTCAGATTAATGGAGTGTTACAGTAATGGTTGTTCTTCTGGAAGTTTCTTCAGTCTCCACACAGGATTACTAGAGCTCAGCCAGAAGGACTATCAGGTTGTCGGTCATCTCTCTTATCAAGGCCCTTCTTCCACAATGGCTCACTTTGACCAGCTCTCATGAAAGTCATGGTTGCTCTAAACTTCCTCCATTTAAGAATTATGAAGGCCACTATGCTCTTGTGGTCCTTCATTGCAGTAAGATTCCATCCATCCATTTTCCAACCCACTGAATCCAAACACAGGGTCACGGGGGTCTGCTGGAGCCAATCCCAGCCAACACAGGGCACAAGGCAGGAACCAATCCCGGGCAGGGTGCCAACCCACCACAGGACACACACACACGCACACACACCAAGCACACACTAGGGCCAATTTAGAATCGCCAATCCACCTAATCTGCATGTCTTTGGACTGTGCGAGGACACCGGAGCACCCGGAGGACCCGGGAAGCGAACCCAGCTCTCCTAACTGCGAGGCAGCACCACCACTGCGCCACCGTGCTGCCCTGCAGTAAGATTTCTTTTTTTATTCTTTCCCAGATCAGTAACTTAACACAATCTTGTATGTAAGGAACTTCAAGCAATGTCGTCAACCTCATGGGTTGGTTTCTGCTCAACTGTGGGATGTTCAATAGACAGGTGTGGGTTTTTCCTAATCAGGTCAGGTCAGGTTGGGGAACATGCACTGGTACAACACGTTGCCACACCCACCACATGATGAAACAGCTTGTGATCCTGGTTGGCAACCCCCCAGGCAGACACGTGGTCCAGTCCCTCCGGAAATGATGTGGGCATCCCCTGGGCCTGGTCCAGCCACTCAGGTCCCCAAGAATGAGGTTCCTGCAAGCCAGGTCACCCTCGATAAATCATGCCCCCTGGCCGTAGTGCAGTAACTGACGCTCCCTCACAATGCAGGTAATGTGCCTCATTTGGGAGTCCGTGCGCATCCACTCAATCGACACAAAGTCAAACCAGTGGTACCCAAGGATTCGCAAAGACACAGTACCAAAGGAGTCCAGTCTTCGTCTCAGGTCACTGGATAGCGTCCATGTCTCGCAACCATATAGCAAGACAAGAAGCACCTGGACTCTAAAGACTTGGACCTTCTCCTTTTGCATAGATATCGGGGGCGCCACACACCCCTTTCCAGCGACCTCATGACCCCCCCATGCTCTCCCAATCTGTCTACGGACTTCATAGGAAGAGTCACCAGACACATGAATGTCACTGCCGAGGTAATTAAACCTCTCGAAGAGGTCAACACTCTCTCCGCAGACAGACACACAAGAGGTCATTAAAGGCCTGGATCTCGGTTTTTATCCAGGACTCTCAGACTCCTCACTCAGTCTCTCAAGAAACCCGATCAGAGCCTCCATTAACTCAGTGAAGATCACAGCATCGTCACCAAAGTCAAAATCAGTGAATCAGTGCAGTTAATTGAATTGACCACAGGTGGACTCCAAAGAAGGAGTAGAAACATCTCTTACGTGCAATGGAAAAACCTAGTAACTGCCATTTCTTTCAATGTTTTTAGTTTTTAGAGTTACTAGGTGTTTCCTGATGTTATAAGGTAGTGGGGATGGCCAAATATGTCTTCATTCCAGTCATAGCATGATGGAAGAAGCTCGTATGTACACTGTATTTTACATACTGCAAGACAAAAACCTAGCAACTCCACTGGCCAATGAGGAAAGACCACCTACCAATGGAAACGATGGATTACTGTCACGTGATTTAAATGCAGCGACTGTGGGATTTAAATGGCAGCTGTTGTTGATTCCTAAAAAACACAACATTGTGTACAGTGATCTCTCGCTATATCACGCTTCGACTTTCGCGGCTTCACTCTATCGCGATTTTTTCTCATACACGCTTACGTCACTACGCATGCGCCTTCTGAGAACTTTTATCTAAGCCCCACGATGGCTCCTAAACGTGCTGCTTTTTCTAAGCCTTCTGACAATGAAACTAAGTGCCGGAGGAAGATGCTTACCATCCAGGAGAAGGTGAAACTCTTGGATATGATCAAAGATGGCAATACCCTACAAAAGCCTCCTCACGCATTTGAAAAGACAACGCCAGCAACTGCCTATCAAGATGTTCTTCAGCCGCGCACCCAGACACCCACTGCCTACTCCTAGTACTCCTTCATAGGTTAGTGGTTGTGTGTAAGAACAGTGTGTGTATGTAATTAAATGTACAGTACAATAATAATAATATGATATTTGTAACGTCTAATATGTTTTTTTTTCCCTTGTTTTGTCTAATATATTGGGTAATACGAGTGTAATGGTGACTAAAGGGTGTTATTTCATGTCTAGAGGGTTCTAATAATGTTAAAAAACGTATTTAGAAGGTCGTAAACAGGTTTTCTATACTCTAACTGCGAAAATATTTGATTTATAAATAACGAATCCTACTTCGCAAAAATTCATTTATTGCGGTGGAGTCTGGAACGGATTAACTGTGATAAACGAGGGTTCTCTGTACGTGAAGCTCAGGAAAAATTAAATCTACAGATCGTTAATTATAGGGGCGACATCAATTTTTCAATTTTTCTGAAACAAGGGTTTTCCATAGTTGGTGAGATCTCAGTGATGATCAAAAGAATGGGAAGCACCTGCAGCGGAAGGGTCTGGATTCTTGTGTCAATGTGATATTTCAGGTTTTTTATGTTTAATAAATATGCTCAAATCCTGTTTTTCGCATTGTCATTCTGGGGGTAGTGATTGTTGCTTGACATGGGGAAAAATAATGTAAATGATAATAGCTCAGGGCTACAACAAAACAAAAATGTGGAAAAAGTGAAGAGGTCTGAATAATTTGTAAGTGTCGGGAGTCACATTGGTTGTGCTGCTCCTGCTGTCTCAAGGTAAGGAGACCAGGATTTGTGTCTTGGGTCCTCCCTGCATGAAACTTGCCTGTTCTCCCCATGTTTATGTGGGTTACCCTCAGGGGCTTCGGTTCTCTCCCACTGTCCAAACACATGCAGATGCTGAATTGGCCCTGTGTGTGTGTATGTGTGTGTGTGTGTGTGTGTTCACCCTGCAATGGACTGTCCCCCTGTTCAGGGTTTGTTCCTACCTTGTGCCCTGTGCTGACTGGGATAGGCTCCAGTCCCCCATGACCCTTCATCTTGCTTAAGTGGGGTAGAAAATGAAATAACTTTGAGTGTGCGACTGTATACTATTGAAAAATTTTATGAGGAAATGTGTGCTGATGATCAATTTATATTGAACTTTACAGCCATGGCAATGATAGCAGGGCATTTGGAAAGTATGTACATTTGTTTCTGATGATAAGTTGAGAGCTAACAGGAGCAATAAGTACACATTAAACTTATCATGATTTAATTTTGTTTATAATTGATCAAACAATGAATACAAATGGTAAGGGGTATCAACACAGACTGTAGTAAGCTTGAAAATGGTCCTATATGTCATAGCGGGTGAATGTCCCTGTTAAGTATCTCTCTGAGTTATCAGCAAAACCAAGAAGACAGAAGTTTTCAATGTGGCCTCTCGGTGTTTCTGGATTTTTTTGATAAAGCCTGATTGCAGCAGCTGCAAAATCCACACGTTGAAGGTACTTGTGTAATGTGTGCTCTTTTCAGTTTTGCACATGAATTCCCAGTGGGCAGCTACTTCAATGGGCTTTTGTTTGAACCTCATCTTTCACTGAGTGTTGCAAATGATAAGACTCACATTCTCATCTAGACTTGGAAAAGCAAAAGGACATTTGATCAAAAATGAACCCTGCCCTGACAGGTGCCATACTGTCAATCTGTTAAAGAAATGCTTAGGAAAAAAGAAAGGCAAGCACCATCACGTAGGCTATTCTATGAAAGACGACGGGAAAATATACACTAATACACCAATGCAGTGCATTTTGTAAACAATAGATGGCTCTTCTATATCAGCCCATTCTGTACCTGCTTTCTCCTTTCCTAAATCACACTTTCATATTTTCACTGTTGCTAGCAAGGCCAGAATTGAAAATGCTTGTTATTAGCCACAATATAATAATATACAAGGGTTACTATTAATGTTAAGAAACATCTTATGACTTTGAAGGCACACAGTTTTATATTTTTAAATAAGTAGACCCCATCACTAAGTGAGATACCTAACTTAACTCTTTCAGGGCTGATGTCGACTTCTGTCAAAAGGAGGAGTTGACGATGGCAATCAACAGTAAACTGTGACAAAACCAACCCTTATTTTTTAGTTGGACTTTTGTTACTAGAAGGCCGAGATTTCCTGGGCTCGTGTGAGTAGTAAGGCGCAAACAACGGCAAAAATGGCACTGACATACTGTAATGGCGAGAGATCAAAGCGAATGCGTAAAGCAAAATACTGTGTGGACAAAGTTTTGCCTATTATCTCTGAACTGGACGATGACTTGCCAGACTCAGATTGCCAGATTTTGATACAAGTGATCGAAAACGAATGTGAGGTTCCAGCTTCAGCTGACTGGTCCCCAGGTAATCGTGGTGGTGCTGAACAGGTTCATGTAGTTGACACACCTACGGCAATGTTCGCCAGGAAGACTGACACTTAATAATGGTAAGAGGTAGAAACCAGATTGCAATGCACTGTGGCCGTGACCCCTGCTGCTGCTGCCTGCCTCACATTCTTGGCAAACTGGCAACTGCAGCATGCAGCAACAGACGTTTAATGTTGATTTCTATATGACACCATTGCTTTTCAGAAACTATGTTTTTTTGGAAAAAATATTGAGCCCTCAAAGAGTTAAAGTCATATTTCTTTTTGTGTTAGCAAAAAATACTTATAAACTAGCACTCCAAAGTATTTTCTTGTAGTTCAAATACCAAATTTCATTCAAGCAATTTTGATATTGTAATAGGAGGGGGGGGTCCAAAAATTCCCAGAATCGTTAAAAAAAGTTTATTATAAAACATATAGAAATTCCTTTTTAGTCATCTATGAAATCCTCTCCTTACATTTTCACCAATTACTGTTAATATTTATTATTTTGTGTATTATTTCCATCTACTATCATGTTTTCTAGGGATGCTGCGATCAGGTGTTTTAAGACCAATACCCATCACCAATTTCATGTTACTGGATCAGCTAATTCCGATGGATATATATATATAAGAGCTGCTATAGTTGGTTGTAAAGTGCCATTATCAGAGTAAATAAAAATGCTGCTACATTGGGCTGTAAAGTGCTGTAACAAGTGTAACATCCAAAATATTAATTAATTGTGAACATTTTCTTTTTACCTAAACCGTTTCCATTTCAGCAGACAACAGTTTTTGAACTGTGGCAACTACAGTCAAACTGACAACAGATCAGAATATATTAGATTAGATTCAGGTGTATGCGCACATTAGTGAGTTTAAAGTCCACCATCTGCTGGAATGTACATGTTCTTTTGTAGAAACAGAAGCTGGTCTACATGTTCTGGAGTGAGCATGCTCTGCTGTGCAGTTACTATGTCCCCAGCAGTTGAGAATACCCTCTCTGCTGCAACACTAGTACCAGCAATGCATAGGTAGCATTTAGCCAATTTTGCAAGGAGGGGAAAGACAGTCTCCTGAGACCTCCACCAAGTTAGGGGGTCTTCTGAGAGTGACAATGAGGGAGTTTCCAAATACTTCTTCATCTCTTCCTCAGCTCTGGTGCCAGCGGATTTAGGAACATCTCTGGCATTAGTGAAAGTCTTGCCTAGTAAATTCAGCAGGGAAGTATTTCTTTTTTTGGGAACAGGGGGGCCTTCATCATCCAGCACTTCATTTGGGATGTCTGGCTCCTCATTCTGCATTAATGCACCATAAAAGAAAACAAAAACGCAATCAACCAACCTTTGTCTTTTAATTAGAAATTCAGTGTTATTATTAATTATTGTACATACCATACATATATACCATATATATATATATATAAAACAAACTAAGCAATAACTAGATATTATTGTGGTACATTTAAAGTGCTACATGTCAATGGTAATTTCACAACCATACACACTGTGTATGTGGTTTTGCTAATAGCATATTGTCATGCCACTGTCATGCAACTAGTGTTTTTCACTTTTACTATTAAAAAATATAATAAATTACCTCAAGTGTTGCCGCTTCAGCAATCACCTTAGAGTGTATGTCCTTTTGCTCATCCTGAGAGAGAAAGGGCAGTGTTTTGAACCTGGGGTCCAGGCTTGAAGATATGTGGAGCATATTTTTGTCTGTCACACTTGTGTATCTCTTGGCCAGATCTTCGTGAATTGCCTGTTTGATTTCCCGGACGAGTGCTGTTTCACCACAGAATCCTGCTTTTGTTTCGTGAAGTAGCTACGCATGTACTGGGGCTATCACAGACAATGTCGGCGTGGCTTCTTCAGACATTATGTTTGTTGCCTCTTTTAATGGCTTGAGGGCTGCAGCAACTTCTTCTGCGTTGGCGACGTCGGTTTCGTCTAGTGTGCAGATGCCGGCTCCACATTTTCTTACTTCAGCAGAGAGAAGCGC